>NC_059103.1:50222732-50522732 GCF_020740685.1 Jaculus jaculus | reverse complement strand
TCAGCCTCAGTCTCGGGGTGTAAGTCTTACAGAGCACTAGACCCCAAACTGTTATGCCCAGTTCTCGGCGCCCCCAATGACCACCAAGGAGAACCAAACACGTATGCAAAGGCAAGGAGCTTTATTTTGGGCTTAAGCTCGGACTCTTGACTTTACCAATACAGTGGATCCGTGCAAGATCCCTGAGCAGCGGGGGGCAGGTTTTTTATAGGGATTTGAACAAAGAAGTAGGGGAATGGTTACATGATTGGTTGATTTAAGTAGTAACTGCACTTGTATTTTTCTGATAGGCTTAGGCTGCTGGGGGGCAGAGCTGGTGGGCAGGGGGCTAGGGGAAGTTCAAACAGATTAGGTAACCTTTATTGTGATTGGCTATGTGTGTTTGAGGAGCTTAAGCAACTTGTCTTATGACTATAGAAATGTATGGCATAAGCAATTTGTGATCTTTTTTCAGTAACTGTTAAATTCATTTTTTTCTTTAATTTTTATTTATTTATTTGAGAGTGACAGAGAGAGAAAGAGGCAGATAGAGAGTGAGAGACAGAATGGACGCGCCAGGGCTTCCAGCCTCTGCAAACGAACTCCAGACGCGTGCGCCCCCTTGTGCATCTGGCTAACGTGGGTCCTGGGGAACCGAGCCTCGAACCGGGGTCCTTAGGCTTCACAGGCAAGCGCTTAACCGCTAAGCCATCTCTCCAGCCCACTGTTAAATTCTTATTTAAACCTTGCTGGGAAACAGAAACTTAGGCGTATTGGTGACTCTGAAGCCTGTCATGGCATTCCTTTGGTTCCTGAGTCCTTCAAAACAAGCCACTCTGATGAAGCTCCCCAGGATGGGTATACCCCCATGGATTCTCCTCCCTCAGTCTTGGGGTTACCGACAGAGCATGGAGACCCACAGAAACCGCTTAGATGGAGCTCATTGCTCCTTGATCTTTCCCCTCTGTGTACTCCATGGCCCCCTGAGGTCACAAGAGCTCATGCATTACTGTGCGCAGCTGGCACACGGGGCACCTGAGATCTCAGGTTGAGGTCTCGTGCCCCTCCCCATGCTTTCTCCTGTGAGTTGTCCCAGCTGCTTTTGATCAAACTGGCAATAGTTGTTCAGCACTTTCAATGTGGAGGAATTTTGCCATACAACTCCAACCCTCACGCTCCCTGGTGGTTTGAGAAACAAGTCAGAATCAAGGAGAGAGGGAGAAGAGAGCCAGAGAGGCCTGGTCCCACGCTCGGGGCCTCCTCGCTCCTGGCACATTGTGAGGTCGCTACTTTCTCTTCTCTCTCCCTCCTTCCCTCTCCTCTTCCTTCCTTCCTTCCTTTCAACAGAGCTTCACTATGTAGCCCCAGCTGTCTTCTAACTCATGACCTTTTTGCCTCAGCCTCCTGAATGCTAGGATTATAGGCATGTGCCATTGTGCCTGGCTCCTTTCTATTTTTAAAAATATTTTTATTGGGCTGGAGAGATGGCTTAGCGGTTAAGCGCTTGCCTGTGAAGCCTAAGGACCCTGGTTCGAGGCTCGGTTCCCCAGGTCCCACGTTAGCCAGATGCACAAGGGGGCGCACGTGTTTGGAGTTCGTTTGCAGAGGCTGGAAGCCCTGGGGCGCCCATTCTCTCTCTCTCCCTCTATCTCTCTTTCTCTCTGTGTCTGTCACTCTCAAATAAATAAATTAAAAAAAATATTTTTATTAAAGCCGGGCGTGGTGGCGCACGCCTTTAATCCCAGTACACTGGAGGCAGAGGTAGGAGGATCGCTGTGAATTCGAGGCCACCCTGAGACTCCATAGTGAATTCCAGGTCAGCCTGAGCTAGAGCGAGATCCTACCTCAAAACACACACACACACACACACACACACACACGCACACACACACACACACAAAATTTATTTATTTGGAGAGGGAGAGAAGAGAGAGAATGGGTACACCAGGGTCTCTAGCTGCTGCACGAACTCCAGACACATGCACCACCTTGTGCATCTGGCTTATGTGGGTCCTGGGGAATCAGACTTGGGTCCTTTGGCTTTGCAGACAAGTGCCTTAACTGCTAAGCCATCTCTTCAACCCTCTTTAAATATTTTAATTAATTTATTTATTTGAGAGAGACAGAAAGTGAGTGAGTATAAGCAAGCCCAGGGCCTCCTGTCACTGCAAATGAACTGCAGATGCATATGCCACCTCGTGCATCCGGCTTTACGTGGGTACTAGGGAATTGAACCAGGCCTGTGAGGATTTGCAAGCAAGTGCCTTTAACCAATGAACCATCTCTCCAGCCCTTTTTCCCCACCCCCCTCTCTTTCTTTTCCCTTTTTAAAATTTTTGTTGTTGTTGTTGTTGTTTATTTATTTGAGAGCGACAGGGAGAGAAAGAGTGAGAGAGAGAGAGAACGGGTGCGCCAGGGTCTCCAGCCACTGCAAACGAACTCCAGACGCCTGCACCCCCTTGTGCATCTGGCTAACGTGGGTCCTGGGGAATCGAGCCTCGAACAGGGGTCCTTAGGCTTCACAGGCAAGTGCTTAACTGCTAAGCCATCTCTCCAGCCCTCCTTTTGTTTTTTTGAGGTAGGGCTTCACTTTAGATCAGGCTGACCTGGAATTCACTATGTAGTCTCAGGGTGGCCTTGAGCTCACAGTGATCCTCCTACCTCTGCCTCCTAAGTGCTGGGATTAAAGGTGTGCGCCACCACGCCCAGATCCTTTTCTCTAGTTCTTCGAGCTGACTCTTCCGTGGGACTTCACAGTATCATACACTGTGAACTACTTAGCAGGTCTTCTGGAGCTGAGGTGTTGTGAGGTGGGAGCTGGGGGTGAGTTAGCTCTTTTGGCTTCTTTGGAGAGAGAGGGTGGAGCTTGCTTGTCATCCAAGTGTTAAGGCTGTGGCCAGGGCTCTTCTCCATGGATCGTGCACCCAAGGAAATTTTAACTTCAAGCCTCCTGAATTGCCTTTAGTCTCAGTTTCCTCATTTGGGCTCTGAAAGCGGTCTTGCTACAAATTTCCCTTGACTTTAGCAATGTTCCCTACGTGTCTAGGGCACTGCCTGAACTTCAGCTTTTGGGAAGAGATTACAATGGAGTCTTGAAGGTATGTGTGTAGTTTAAAGGACATCCAAGGGGAATACCTTTGTACAGGTACTGTTCTACACGTTCTATTCTAGATGCTAACTCATGCAGGCAGCTGTGTATACCACGAGGTCTGCATCCTCCGTTTCTTTTTTTTACTTTATTTATTTATTTATTTATTTTTAAAATTATTTATTTATTTATTTGAGAGCGTCAGACACAGAGAGAAAGACAGACAGAGGGAGAGAGAGAGAGAGTGGGCGCGCCAGGGCTTCCAGCCTCTGCAAACGAACTCCAGACGCGTGCGCCCCCTTGTGCATCTGGCTAACGTGGGACCTGGGGAACCGAGCCTTGAACCGGAGTCCTTAGGCTTCACAGGCAAGCGCTTAACCGCTAAGCCATCTCTCCAGCCCCTTATTTATTTTTTTAAACTATTTTTTCTTTTCTTTTTTTATGATAGTGAGAGAGAGAGAGAGAAAGAGAGAATTGGCATTCCAGGGCCCCTAGACACTGAACTCAAACTCCAGAAGTGTGTATGCGCGACCTTGTGCATCTGAGGTTCTGGGGAGTGGAACCTGGGTTCTTAGTCTTCTCAGGCAAGGGCCTTAACCACTAAGCAATCTCTGTAGCCCTGCATCCTCAATTTTACCAACAATGAAATGATTTTTAAAGTTTTTTCTGGGGGGGGGGGCGGGATTCAAGGCAGGGTCTTGCTCTAGCTCAGGCTGACCTGGAATTCACTACATAGTCTCATGGTGGCCTCGAGCACATGCTGATCCTCCTACCTCTACCTCCCAAGTGCTGGGATTAAAGGCGAGTCACCACGCCCAGCTAAAAGTTTATTTTTTTATTGACATCTTCCATAAGCATAGATAATATGTCATGATCATGATTACCCCTCCCACCATCCTTTTTCTCCTCCCCAAACTGACCTCCACTGAGTCCCTTCTCCTGAAATTAATATTTTTTTAAACTTTTTTTTTAAATTTTTTTGTTAATATTTTTATTTATTTATTTATTTGAGAGCGACAGACACAGAGAGAAAGACAGATAGAGGGAGAGAGAGAATGGGCGCGCCAGGGCTTCCAGCCTCTGCAAACGAACTCCAGACGCGTGCGCCCCCTTGTGCATCTGGCTAATGTGGGACCTGGGGAACCGAGCCTCGAACCGGGGTCCTTAGGCTTCACAGGCAAGTGCTTAACCACTAAGCCATCTCTCCAGCCCAAACTTTTTTTTTTATTAAGTAGAAACTTTGTATGGACAACCATGTATTGGTACCATGCTTTCCTCCCTTCCTGCCCTCCTCGGTGGGATTGCTGGTGCTTTCCCTGGGGAAGAGAAAGCAGCAGTCAGTCATTGTGATGAGGGCAGGGGCATATCCCCTCCACTGTGTGGGTCTTACAATCTTTCTGCCCCTTCTTCTGCAAAATTTCCCGAGCCATGGTGGGCGGGTTTTACGTCTTCTTTATGGTTGAGGTCTCAGCAGCTTCTGGATTTCTGCTTTGGTATATTTTGAGTGTCCTTAGTATCTGCCTCCATCACCCTGCTCAGGTTGTCCAGGTCCCTATGGAAACAGTGTTCTTGCTCCTCTCACCAGCTCCTCTATGGCGTCACCTGGGCTCTAGGGGTTCATCTCCTGTCAGGGAGTCAGCTACATTTTCTTGTCTTGTTGATAGATTTTGGTTGTCCTTAGTTCTCACAGCCTTCTAAAAAACCCAAAACCCCAAACCCCAAAACCAAAACAGATTCTCCAATGGAGAGTGAGATCAGCACAGGTTTAAGGGGCTAAACATTGTTAATTGAGAGAGACTTTGATGGGTGTAGCCTTTCTTTGGGTCAAAAACTAGTGGGAGCTTCTTGTTGGCATCCATAGGATTCTGACTTGGGTCCCAGTTCCAGTGGGGGGCTCCTTTTCACCGAGTGGAACTCTTAGCCAACCAGAGAGCCATTGGTCACCCCCCGAGGCTGGTGCCACCATTGCATAGGTGTGTACGTCATGTCAGGCTGGTTGCTTTTGTACAGTCGTGTCCTCTGCTCACTGAAGTTATTATTTTTTTTTTTTAACTAAGATATCCTATGTGCCAAACATCCACAGAATTTCTTCCTTGTCATTATCCCCTAAACAACACAGTGTATCAACTCTTTACATAGCATATAATTTTACTATATTATAAAACATCTAGAAGTCATTTAAAGTAGAGAAGGAGATGTGCACAGGTAAACAGTACGCTGCTTTATACAAGGGACTTGAGCATCTTTGGACTTTGGTATCTATTGAGGATCCTGGAATGATACAGAGGGATGACTACAGTTTGTTACATCCCAGTTTTATGACTAAGGAAACTGAGTCACAGTGGGGTTACCTAGCCTGCCTATACACATATAGGATGAGACCACTGGCCATCATTGAGCTCTTTGGGCTAGTGTTCTGAACCAATCTGCCAGTCAGTCTGGTCTCCTGGTTTCACATAGTGGCCCTGCCTGTAGGTGTTTACTGTATTACTTGTCTGTTTGTTTTGGTTTTGATGTTTTTTTCTGGGGTAGGATCTCACTCTAGCTGTGTAGTCCCAAGCTGGCCTCGAAGTTATGTCAATCCTCTTACCTCTGCCTTTCCAGTGCTGGGACTAAAGGCATGCACCACCATGTTCAGTTCTATTACTTTAAAAAATGTTTTATTTATTTATTTGCAGGGAGAGAGAGAGAGAAGAGAAAGAGAGAGAGACAGAGAGAAAGAGAGAGAGAGAGAGAGAGAGAGAGAGAGAATGGGAGCACCAGAGCCTCTGGCCACTACAAACAAACTCCAGACACATGTACTGCTCAGCCAACTGTTGTGTCTGGGAGACGCATTCCACAGCACCCTCCCCATCTGCCTCTAGCTCTTGCTCATTCTGCCCCCTCTTCCACCATATTCCCCAAGTTTGGGGGGCGGTGATAGAGATGTCCAATTTAGGGTACTTGCATTGTTTTTTTTTTTTAGAACAACAACCAAAGACAAGCACAAAGAACTGATTGTAGAAATACTAATGGGAGAGCTGAGGCTGGTTGCTGGGGAGTATTTGAGGTGGTGGTGGTGGGAAGCATCAGCCTGCATGTGGCTGTCAGAACAGGCCTGGTGCCTGACAGGAGTTCCCTTAATACACATTAGCTACACAGCAAGTTATCAGGAGAATACATTGCCTCAAGTCTCTATAGGATCTCCCCTATCCAGTTATTAACCAGGCCTGGCATGGCTAAGCTTGTGAGATCAGATGAGATCAGGCATGTTCAGGGTGGAAAGATGGTAAACATTGTAAGGGTCCCAGGTCATGGCAGGTTCCCCCTAGAAGAGTCCCCATGTGAACAACCTTCCTGCCGTGGTACCTCTGTCTCTCCTCATTTGGAGATTCTTTCCTATCTCCTCAAAGTCTGGGAGGTAGCTCCTGGCTGCTCCCTAGAAATTAAGTTAAATTTTTTTCCTCTGGGTCTTAGACCCAAGCTCCTCCCATCCTCACAGAGAAGGCAGAGCCGGTAATGGGAGAGGTTGGGGTGCGAGGGGGGGACTTTGTGACGTCAGCCACCCTTGAGCTTCCTTAGTGTCTGCTCACCAGCTCTCCCACTTCCACCCCTTCACCTCCGCGGGCACACTCTCAAGAATGTGACTCTTCCTCCAGCCCTCCGTCCTTCACGGATTCCGCTGCCACCACCCCAGTTTTCCCCTGGTCACCAGTGGCCTCTGTGTGGGCGGTTGTTCCTGGCTGTAGGTTCCTCCTTGTTCCTGAATCTTCTTGTCAGCTTCCAGATCACTGTTGATCTTCCTGACTTCTTCCTCCTCCGTTATTGACACCTGCACTTTCTGATGTGCCAAGACCCCTGACCAGGAGCCAAGACTCCTGGTCACCCAGGAGTCACCCAGGGAACCACCACAGAAGCCGAGACACTCGAGTGTAAAAGCAACAGGTTTCTTTATTGCAAGCCTAGGCCTGGGCTCGGACCACACAGTCCAGCACAGCGGTAGTGAGGGAGAGAGCCCCGACCTTCAGAGAGAAGGGGTTTATAGAGGAAAAAGACCGCTGAGGTTACACCATATTGAGACTTTTAAGATGATTGGTTCTAAGAGGGTGCGCATGGGAATTCCAGCCTGTCTATCTTAGGTCAGCAACTTGTTTTCAGAACCTATCTTTTGCAAGAGGCTGGGGCCTCCATGGCTAGGTAGCTCTGGAATGTGCTTGGGTGGAGGTGTCCCAGAAATCAAGGGGAAGGGGAGCTATAACTAAGCAAGCACAGATATAGAAGCAAAAATAGCACGTTAGTCAGCTAGTTCTTCATCTGAGCTGGGCCTGGGCTCTTTATGTTCTCAAAATGACTGTCTGATTTAAAATGGAAGCACCATTGTCCAGCCACTAAGCAAGGCTGACAGAAGCCAGATGTAGCACGTTACTTCTCCTTGGTCTCTCAGCCCCTTGCCAGTTCTCTATCTTAGCTTCTCTATGTATCTCTTTAATTTCCTCCAACTTACACGCTCTGCTGATACATTGCCCCTCTTCCCAGGGGTTGAAGTGTTACCTGTGTCCTCTGGCTCTTGCCCAGCTGCCTGGCCTTGCTATCTCTCTGGGTTCCAGGCAGACATGCCCACCACAAATACTTATCCCCACTTGGGTGTTTATAGATGCCAATGGCCCCTGATTTCCAGTGGTTTGAGTTTTTGTTTTTCCACTTTAGGGATGATGTGAAAGTGATGCACGGTCAGTAGAAACTACTTGGAATTTTGCATTTGGATCTTTTCTCAGCCTGCTCCTTCCTCTCCCTTCAGACTGGGCGGTGGTGGTGGGCTGCAGCTCCTGCCAGCCCCACGGCTGTGAGGGGAACAAGCAGCTCACAGTCCTTAATTACTGTTTGTGTGGCTATGTTGGTGGATGTGATGCCTTTTTTTTTTTTTTTTGTCTTTTGTTTTTTGTTTTTTGTTTTTTGTTTTTCAAGGTAGGGTCTCACTCTGACCCAGGCTCACCAGAAATTCACTATGTAGTGTCAGGGTGGCCTCGAACTCATGGCGATCCTCCTACCTCTGCCTCCCAAGTGCTGGGATTAGAGGCGTGTGCCACCACGCCTGGCTTTTTTTTTTTTGACCTGGAATTCACTATGTAGTCTCAGGGTGGCCTGGAACTCATGGTGATCCTCCTATCTCTGCCTCCTGAGCGCTGGGCTTAAAGGCATGTACCACTATGCCTGGCAAAAGCTGATTGTGGTGATTCATACTTTTTAAAAAAATTTTGTTTTTCAAGGTAGGATCTTACTCTAGCCCAGGGTGACCTGGAATTCACTGTGTAGTCTCAGGCTGGCTTTATACTCACAGTGATCCTTCTACCTCTGGGATTAAATGTGTGCACCTGCAAGATTTGATACCTTTTAAAAAATACATTTTATTTTACCAATGGTTAAACTCTATATCCCCTCAGCCCTGCTCCCCTTTTGCTGAGGCCCTCCTCAGTGGGGTTTTTGATATTTTGATGGGGGTGGTAGTGTGTCTCAGGACAATCCTACCCACTCTGTGGCTCTTAGAATTTTTCAGCTCCTTCTTCCTCAGCCTTCTCTGAGCCATGGCGGGCTTCGGGCCCACTAGCAGTCTAATTTAGTGTTGAGTTCTCTGTGGCTTCTGGTTTTCCACTTTGCTGAGTTTTGATTAGCATGTTGTCGAGCAAGTGGTGAGAGCAGTATTCGTATTGTTGCTTCCTCTACAGAATATGCTGGGCACAGTTGATGTCATTATTGTGTGTGTGTGTGTGTGTGCGTGTGTGTGTGTGTGTGTGGCTTTTGAGGTAGGGTCTCACTCTAGCCCAGGCTGACCTGTAATTCGCTATGTAGTCTCAGGGTGACCTTGAACTCATGGCGATCCTTCTACCTCTGCCTCCCAAGTGCTGGGATTAAAGGCGTGTACCATGTCTGGCATGAGGCATTTTTGCTTTCTGATATTTCCAACTCCTAATGTGTTCATCAGGACATAATACTGTTGTTGGCTGAGGAGCATGTCTATCTCAAACTCATCACATTGAGTTTGAACTGTTCACCTGTCATCACCTCCTCCATTTTCCTATTGGGACAAGAATCCCAAGGTCATCCTTTATGCTGTATCTTTCTTGACCTCCTGTCTCGCTGCCAATTTTCTCCCACATGCACCCAAATCTTTCTACATCCTCTTGACCCATGGGAATCCCACACCAGCCACCACCAGCAGATCACTCACTGTGCCTAACTTGTCTGTCTATTTTGTAATCTATCTAGTGATTCTTCCTATTCTGTTCCCCTCCCTCCATGTCAGACCATGGTAGTGAACACATCTTAAGTTATTTCCCTAGTTACACTTTTCAGTGGGTTCCATGTAATTAGCATGAAGTTTGAGCTTCTTAAAATAGGTAGATATTCACATCCAGCCCCCTGTCTCCTCTCACCCCCTATTGCCTGGTCCTGTTCATTTGTATCCGATTTTTAATTTCTTCAAGAAATAAAATATGGGGCAAGAACAGTTGGAGAGAGGGCTCAACGGTTTAAGGTACTTGCTTGCAAAGCCTGATGGTCGGGTTTGACTCCCTAGTACCCATGTAAAATCAGATGCACCAAGTGGCAAGCAGCGCTGGTGTACCCCTACTTTTCCCTTCTCTCTTTTAAATAAAAATATTCTTAAAAAGAAATAAAATATGGAGTAGTGATGCTTCAGTCTGTGCATTTGACAGCACACATAGCCACTATCCTAGTCCCAAGGTATTTTTAGAAGTTCCCCAATGGCAGGTTAATCATGACACCCTCTGCTTAGAAAACCCTTGGCACATTTGTTATGGCCAGGAAGACTTCTGGGGTCTCATTCTGAGCATTAGCCATTTTCACATCATCTTGAGTAGGACAGTAGAGGTAGTCAGCACCTCAATATTTACCATGTCCAGCGAAATTTATGCAAACATCATAATTATTATTAGCTGGAGTCAATGAACTTTATCCTGTCCTTTTTTGACTAGAGGAACATAAAAGTCCCAATGAAAGGAAACAGATGTAGTCGCTTTGAGCATTTCCAAAGGAAACTGTAATAAAACATGAGCCAGGGCACTGTGTATGCAAGCCTGCTCAGAGATGGAGATAATCACAAGCCCCCATTGTGAGCCATGGAGGTTGCATGGAGGTCCATAGCCTACTTCGTTGAATGCAATGTTCTATGCAGTCAAGCCCTCCTATTTCCTTATTGTGCTCTCTGGCAAAGACTTTAGAAGTCTTAGGGGTCAGGGCTGGAGAGATGAGTTAGTGGATAAGGTGCTTGCCTGCAAAGCGTTAGGACTCATGTTTGACTCTCCAGGTCCCACGTAAGCCAGACGCACAAAGGTGAGGCAAGCACAAGGTTGCATATTCCCACTAGGTGGCGCAAGTGTCTGGTGTGTGATTGCAGGGGCTGAGGCCCTGGTGTGCCAATTTCTCTCTCTCTCTCTCTAAAGTAAAAAAAAAGAAAGAAAGAAATGAATCTAGGGGTCAGTGCCCTCTTCTAGGTTGTATATTTTTGGGGGGTGATTTTTTGAGGTCAGGTCTCACTCTAGCCCAGGCTGACATGGAATTCACTATGTAGTCTCAGGCTGTCCTTGAACTAGCTGCTGCAAATGAACTCCAGATGCTACTCTGTGCATCTGGATTTATGTGGGTTCTGGGGAATTGAACTCTGGTTGTTAGGCTTTGCAGGCAAGTACCTTAACCACTGAGCCATCTCTCCAGGCCCCAGAATGTATTGTAAAGAACAGAACTGACTCTCTGCCTCAAGCCCAGAGGTAAGTGGACATCAACTCACTTAAGAATTGTTTCTCTACAAAATGTCTGAGTAGATCCAGCTCTGTTTTTTTAACTTCTTGTTTATTTTTATTTATTTATTTGAGAGAAACAGACAGAGAGAGAAAGAGGCAGAGAGAAAGAGAGAGAAAGAGAGAGAGAGAATGGGTGTGCCAGGGCTTCCAGCCACTGCAAACAAACTCCAGACACGTGCGCCACCTTGTGCATCTGGCTAACGTGGGTCCTGGGGAATCGAGCCTTAAACCCGGGTCCTTAGGCTTCACAGGCAAGTGCTTAATCACTAAGCCATCTCTCCAGCCCCCCAGGTCTGCTTTTTAAAGAGAGGTTCAGATGCCATATTTATACAGTTTTCCTAATCTACTCTCTTCTCTGTCTTTCTTCTTTTGTGCTTCTTTTTATTATGAGTTAAAGACTGAAAACCAGAGCAAACAGTTTAGCAATAAACACATGGTTGGTTTCAGGTACAGTGCTCAGGGCTTGGATACCTGGCTGTGTGGGGGTCAGGAGTGGGCTTGCCTTGGGCTGCCAGCCCCATCCTAACTTCTCTACTTGCTGGGGCCCTGACAGTGTGCCATGTAGCTGTGTTGAGAATGGCCTTGTCTCACTGTCACCAGAGCCAATGCCCTCATTCTTTTAGGCTGCCTGTATACCAGCCTGGAATTAATATGTGGCTAAAATTAATAGACTAGCAGTTAAGTGAATTGTGGCCCTGGCTTCATGTTACCCTCACAGTTCTGCTGATTCTGGTTTGGCTGTCGGGTTTGAGGCAACATGTGTTTGATCTGTAGCTTATCTGCCTCCTTGTTAAAAATTAAAATACCTAGCACACAGAAATCCCTGTTACTGGGTCTTGAAAGTGCACTGTAGTTCCAGGCTGGGGGTGGGGTGAGATTTAGTTGGGACAGGAGTAAAATGGGCTAAAGGTTATGTAAGAGTAAAGTTAATTTCAGTACTGGGATGGGACTTCCAAGAATACAAACCCTGGCTTCCTTAATAAAAGTGTTGTATTTAGAAAAAGAGGAGTGACCACAGTCTTGTGCTGCCTCTCAGACCACCCACAGAGCTGTGCTGGGCCCGGCTCGGGAGGGGTGTTACTCTGCTAGGGCCTGTGAAGAAATGACACTCTGAGAGGACTTCAGCTGAGCCTCACAAGCAAGCTGCTGGAGAAATGGGAAGGGTTGGATTGTGCGGCCATCTTGGGGAAGGATGTGGAACTGCCATTCAGTCTGGGCAAGGGGGGATCAGTCCCACTCCCAAGAGCCAAATCAGGACAACTGGAGGTATGACCTCTGTTCCAGGGACCTGAATGCACAGGCCTCTTTCTGTAGCCCAAGTTGGCCTTGAACACCTGATTCTCTTACTTTAGCCTCCTTAGTGCTGGGATTACAGGTATGAGCCAGTACATCTAGCTTTGGGAATGAGTTTTGAAAGATACAGGTTGAGCCATCTGTTTTTTGTTTTATATTTTTTGTGCTTTAAAAAAATTTTTTTTTTTAAATTTATCTGAGAGCGACAGACAGAGAGAGAAAGAGGCAGCTAGAGAGAGAGAGAGAATAGGCACGCCAGGGCTTCCAGCCACTGTGAAGGAACTCCAGACGCGTGCATCCCCTTGTGCATCTGGCTAATGTGGGTGTTGGGGAACTGAGCCTCGAACAGGGGTCCTTAGGCTTCACAGGCAAGCGCTTAACCGCTAAGCCATTTCTCCAGCCCTTTTTGCTCTTTTTTGAGGAAGCATCTCATTCCAACCCCAGGCAGACCTGGAACTCACTCTGTAGCCCCAGCTGGCCTTGAATTCCTGGCTCTCCTCTTACCTCAGCCTCACGAGTATTTGGATTAACGACGTGTGCCACTGTGCCTGGCTAGGTTGAACATTCTTGATCTGAAAATCAGAAATCCAAACTTCCCCCAAATATGAAGACTTTTGTGCCCTGACATGGTGCCACAAGTGAGAAATCCCATACCTGACCTGATGTGACAGGTCCTCATCAAAATGCAAGTGTACTAAACATGTTGTGTAAAATCACCTTTAGGGCTGGGGGGATGGCTCAGCAGTGGGAGCACTTGCTGCACAAGCATGAGAGCCTGAGTTCAATACCCAGGACCCATGTGACAAACTTGGATGTGGCTGTGCATGCCTGTAGCCCCGGCGCTGGGGCAGGGGTGTCCACAGGAGGCTTCCTGGGGCTTGCTGGCCAGCCAGTGTGACCACCACCACCACCATCAAAGGCACAAGAGTCAGGTTCGGTGAGAGACTCTCTGTCCAGGTGGAGTCATGACAGGAGGACACCGGACCTCCTCCCCTGGCTTTTACACGCATGTGCATGAGGAACTTGTATCTATACACACCCATGCATACAATATACATACTACACACTCCCACACAGCCCCCCAAATAAAATGACATTTACACTGTGTACAAAAGGTGTATAGAAAACATAAATGGGGCTGGAGAGATGGTTCAGCAGTTAAGGCAAAGCCTAATAACCCAGGTTCGGTTCCCCAGTACCCACGTAAAGTCAGAGGCAAAAAGTGGCACATGAACGTGGAGTCTGTTGGCAGTGGTTAGAAGCCCTGGTGGGCCCATTCTTTCTCTCTCTCTCTCTCTCTCTCTGCTTGTAATTAAATTAAATTGAATTAACAAGAAAAGATAAATGAAGTTTGTGGTTAGACTTGGATTCCATCCCAAGATGTCTCATTGTGTACATGCCAATATTGCAAAATCCATCCTAAATTTGAAAATATAAACATTCCTGGCCCAAGCATTTCAGCAAGGGATCTTTAAGCTGTAGTGGGTGTCCTGTTATGAGAATAAGGCATAAGCACCCTCTTAGTATGAATTAGAGAGAAGACTGAAATATGTGATGGAAAGTCTCATTCAGTTGATGATATTTAGGTGGGCAAATCTATATTTTTATTGGGCCTAAGCTGAAACTTATGAGGTGGGTCAGGAGGACCCAAGCCTTGGGTTCATGTGGAGGGAAGGGCCCTCTGGGGTCAGCTTGCGGTGGAGTTGCACTCGACTGGTGAGCTCACCTGCATGGATGAAGCATGTCTTCCAAGCAGCCAGTCTTTCCCCGGGGTCTGAAAGGCTGCCTCCCGCCCATCCCCAAGGAGTATCCTTGCCAGGAACAGGTGATGAATGATTCCTCGTATTCTCTGGACACAGTGCATTGCGGCACTCACACGTTTCCCTAGTTGGACTTGGCCATCGTAGCTGGATGTAGGAGACAGGGCAGACACGCATGCTGAGTGAGGGCTGGGTTGGCTCGTCCTTCCTGCTGATTGTTGGGAGATAGCGAAGAAGCCTTCGGGATAGCTCAGCGACAGAGTGGAACTGAGATCACAGACATTTACTCTTTATTTTTTTTTATTGACAACATTCATAATTGTAGACAATATTCCATGGTAATTCCCTCTTGCCCTCACTTTCCCCTTTACAACTCCACTCTCCATCATATTTCCGCCCTCTCCCAACCAGTCTCTCCTTTATTTTGATGTCATCATCTTTTCCTCCCATTGTACTGGTCTTTAGTAGTGTCAGGCACTGTGAGGTCATGGCTATCCAGGCCATTTTGTATCTGGCAGAGTGCACTCTAAGGATTCCTACCATTCCTTTGACTCTTTCATCCTTCCTGCCACCTCTTCCACAATGGACCCTGAGCCTTGGAAGGTGGGTATTCATTCTTCTAGCCAGAGATTAGAACAAACACCACTTAATCCTTCAGACAAGTGTTTCTGTTTAACATCCTACCAGAGAAACCTGATTTGGCCCTTCATGGCCCTGACAAGGATTAGCACATCTCTGCAGGGGTGGCTCAGGAAGTTCTGTTTCTCTGCAGAGTCTTGACCTGTTATAGCACAGGTTAGCCTTGAGCTGGTTATCTTTCTGCCTCAGACTCCTGAGTACTTCTGAAAGTTTTCTTAAGGTCACCAAAAAAGAAAACAAGGAAGGAAGGAAAGGAAAAAGAAAAGAAAAATAAGCAAAAGAGAGAAAGGCGGATAATGGAAAAATCACCATAGTAGTTACTTCTCATTTCTGGGACAAAATACCTGACTAGACACAGCTGATGCAAAGAAAGGGTTTATTTCCGCTTACAGGTTTGAGGAGATATTTCTCTGTGGTGGGAAAAGTATGGCAGAGCAGGCAGCCAGGATGTTACATCTTGCCATGACTAAAGAAAGGAAATTGGTGCTGGAGAGATTGCTTAGCAGTTAAGGCACTTGCCTGCAAAGCCTAAGAACTCATGTTCGAATCTCCAGGTCCTGCTGAAGCCAGACACACAGTGACACAAGCATGAAACATCTCACATGTGCACAAGGGGCACATCTGGAGTTCACTTGTAGCAGCTGAAGGCTTTGGCACTCCCGTTCTCTCTCTCTCAAATAAATAATAATAATGAAAGGGAATTATTTGAATGAATAATAATAATAAAATAATAATAGGTTTTTCAAGGTAGGGTCTTGCTGTAGCTCAGGCTGACCTGGAATTCACTATGTAGTCTCAGGGTGGCCTCGAACTCACAATAATCCTCCTACCTCTGCCTCCTGAGTGCAGGGATTAAAGGTGTGCGCCACCATGCCTGGCTGAACGAATGAATGAATTTTGAACAACCAGTGGGCTGGAATAATAAACCTCATGGCTGCCCCCAGTGACACACCTCCTCCATCAAGACCCCACTTCCCAAAGTCTCCACCAGCTGGGGACTAAGTAGGAGGCTTAATCAAAACCACTTGAGGCTATAGTGGACATTTTGTATTGAAACCACCATAATCACCTTGGGAATAATAAATCATTCACCTCAGTTTTTTCTCTTTTAAAATAGGTACACAGGGGGTGGAGCAATGGCATAGTGGTTAAAGGTGCTCTCAAGACCTGATGACCTGGGTTCAATTCCCCAGTACGCATGTGGAGCTAGATGCACAAAGTGGTACATGGCTCTGGAGTTCATTTGCAGTGATAAGAGGCTCTGGCATGCTCTTCTTTTTCTCTCTCTCTGTTTGCAAATAAATAAAAATATTCACAAAAATAGGCACACAGAGCTACACAGAGGGAGGGAATCTAGGATCAATTAGATAACGGTTCCTCACTTGGACCTGAGGCTCATCTTCCTAGGAGAGACAGCAGATATCTCTTCTGTGTAAATGGCACATTTATTTATTTAATTTGACAGAGAAAGAGGGAGGGAGAGAGAGAATAGGCATACCAGAGCCTCCAGCCACTGCAAATAAACTCCAGATGTGTTTCCCCCTTGTACATCTGGCTAATGGGGAATCAAACCTGGGTCCTTTGGCTTTGCAGGCAAACACCTTAACCACTAAGCCATCCCTCCAGCCTTCTCTTTTGTGTCAAGTGCTGTGCTGTGGATCATGGTGGGTGCAAGGAAGTGTATGGAGTCTCCTATCCTGCAGTGCGCAGCACGGAGTGATGAGCAGCTTTTTGTGATCAGTCAGGATGCTTTTGGGACCAGCAAGGGTTTCTGAGAAGGATCTGTTGATATCAGTCGGTTTGGGTAAGTCACCCAAACCAGATCCACATGGAGAGTCTCATCACAAAGTTAGACTTGGTACTGACATTTCAAGAAAGGTTTTCCAGCCTTAGCTTGGCCAGCCAGTGAGTGGGGTCACAGCCTTATGAATAGACCACAGTGCTGTAACATTAACATACAGCACAGTGGGTCGTACGCCTTGTGCCCACGAGCATGTGCATTCCTGTGTATGTGTGTGTGCGTGCGTGCATGTGTTTGTGTGTGCGTGCATGTGTGCTGGACTGTATTGGAGAACTCAGAGAGGGGAAATAAAGGAGAGAGAAATGGGGAAGAAAATTAGAGAAAAGTTGGACTAGATTTATTCTGACGTGTCCAGACCTATAAATGCAGTGCTATGTATAAATCACTTCCTTGCAGAGGAATTTACTTCCTGAGCTTTGTAGAACTCCATAAGCCTGGCATGTGTATGAAGACAGAGCCTAGAAACTGGAGAAGGGGAAAGGATGCTTTGTACAAACATGGCTTGAAACCACAACTGGTGAGCAGATGGGAGCCAGCACTGCAGGAAGCTGGGATGGCTGAGGAGTTTACCGCTAATAATTCTGGGATGAAACTCGAAGAGCAGAAATTCAAACATGTTTAGTGGTGGTCACATAAGCTTGGACTCTGGGCAAAAAAAAAGAAATTAAGGGGAATTTATGCTTGAAGATGAGCTTAGCATTGGGTCATCAGTGAAAGGTTCCTGCTCAGAAATGGGGGGTTCACATGAGTGATGTGAACCTAAAGTATTTCTTTGCCTGGGACTTTAAGAACATCCATGGTTCTAACTTGCTAGTGGACACACACAACTCAGAAATTATAGCTAATTTAATGAATCATTGGATGAAAAATCAAATTCTCCTACAACTCCTATTCCATTGGTACAAGGGAAAGACTTGGTATGGATGTAACTTTTCTCAGTATTTCTAGTGTCTCCATTTTCAGATCCCTTCCACATATGTCCTCCTGCCTAGTCTGTGTCTGCTTTAAATAAACACACATATGTGCACACACACATGCATGCACTTACCCACATGTGCACATATGCATGCATCTCATACCATCTCTAGCATCAGGAACTCCAATGTTAAAGCCTGTTCTCTAGATGTTCTCAGTTTCTCTCTTGGGAGACAGAGTTCCTTGAAGGTAGAGCAGCTTCCTATCAGGCATAATGCTCGCCCCAAAAACACGTGGCACCTTGCAGAGGCTCTGCGAGCCACTGATGTCATAAATGCATTTACCAAGAAAGGAAGCTTGAGAATTAGGAGTGTTAGCCAGGCATGGTGGCACACACTTTTAATCCCAGCACTCAGGAGGCTGCAATAGGAGGGTCACTGTGAGTCTGACAGGAGCCTGGGGCTACAGAGTGAGATCCAGCTCAGCCTGGGCTAGAATGAGACCCAGCCTCGAAAACAACAAAAACAACAGCAAACAAGGAATGGGAGTGTTGTGGCAGCAAGACGAAATCTCTAACACTTATTCTTTTGTAGGGAAAATTTGAACAATTTGAACAATCACTCACACATGAAAATGCCTTTAAAATGACTAAAGAATCCAGTTATCCAGGTGAGAGATTATAGCACTTGAGTGAAGCAAGCAACTAAGAAAAAACATGCAATGAAGAAAACAAGAAGGAATTTCATATCACTTGTATCACCTCTCCCCAAGTCTCTCTCTCTCTCTTTCTGTGTGTGCAGAACGATAGATAGAGGGCTGGAGAGATGGCTTAGCGGTTAAGCACTTGCCTGTGAAGCCTAAGGACCCCGGTTCAAGGCTCGATTCCCCAGGACCCACGCACACGTCTGGAGTTTGTTTGCAGTGGCTAGAAGCCCTGGCGCACCCACTCTCCTCTCTCTCTCTCTGCCTCTTTCTCTCTCTGTCTGTCACTCTCAAATAAATGAATAAATAAAAAACAAAAAAGAAAGAGAGAGAGAGAGAGGCAGGGTGGGGGGGAGACTGTCCATCCACGTGGGAATCCGTGAGTAGCTGGCATGCTATGGACTCACATTGACCTATTTCAATGAACCCGATCAAGCCATCTCGGTCCCAGGCTGCAGACCAGCTGCTAGAGACTCAGATGACAAGTTGGCTATATTTACATCATATTAAAATAGACTGACTAGGGCTGGGGAGATGGCTTAGCAGTTCAAGTGCTTGCCTGCAAAGTCTAAGGACCCAGGTTCTACTCTCCAGATCCCAGATACACAAAGGTGAGGCAAGTGCAAGGTTGCACATGCCCCCAGTGGCACAAGAGTCTGGAGTTCAATTGCAGTGGCAGAGGCCCTGGCATGGCAATTCTCTCTCTCTCCTTCTTTCTAAAATAAAATAAAAATAAAAATAAATAGTCTGACTAGAAGAGAGATTACTTGGAAAGAAGGGATTCAATGGTGGAGGATTCAGGTGGGGTGGGGGAAAGAGAGGGTGGTGGGAGGGGATTTTGATCATGGTATATTGTGTATATATATGAAGGTTGCAATAAAACATTTTAAAAAGTACAGTAGACTTTGGGGGCTGGAGAGATGGCTTAGTGGTTAAGACACTTACCAGTGAAGCCTAAAGATCCAGGTTCGATTCCCCAGTACCCATGTAAGCTAGATGCACATGGTGATGCATGTGTATGGAGTTTGTTTGCAGTGGCTGGAGGCCTTGGCATGCCCATTCTCTCTCTCTCTCTGCCTCTTTCTCTCTCAAATAAATAAACAAAAGACTTAAAAAAGTACAATAGACTTTGAGCTGAAATCTGTCCCAAGAAACAAGGAAGGTCACTGTGGCAGTTGATTTTATGCATGAACTTGACTGTATGCACTAAGGTTTACCTAGGGAACTGGTAAAGCACTGTTTATGGGTATGTCTTTGACGGTGTTTCCAGAGGAGACTGACATGTGAGTTGGTGGACCAAGCGGGAAAGAGCTGCTTTCACAGTGTTTGGGTGCCATATACTCAGCCATGGACACACACACACACACACACACACACACACACACACACACACACAGTAGAGGAAAGGTCACTTCCTTTCTCTTGGTCCTGGAGTTGGGACCCTCTTTTGTCCTTTGATGTCAAACTGGCTGCTCTTTGGTTTTAGACTGGGAATTAACACCATTGCATATCTAGTTCTTCAAAAATTTTTTTTGAGACTTATTATTAATTTTGAAAGAGAGAGAGAGAGAGAGAGAGAGAGAGAGAGAGAGAGAGAGAGGGAGGGAGGGAGAGAGGGAGGGAGAGAATGGGCACACCAGGGCCTTCAGGTGCTGCAAATGAACTCCTGGTGTGTTCGCCCCCTTGTACACATGTGTGACATTGCGTACGTGCATCACTCTGCATCTGGCTATGTGAGACCTGGAGATTTGAAAAAGAGTTCTTAGGCTTTGCAAGTAAGTGCCTGCTAAACCATCTCTTTAGCCCTAGTTCCTTTTTATAAAAAAAAAAATTATTGTGTGTTTGTGTGTGTGTGGATGCCAGGGTCTCTTGCTGCTGCAAACAAATATCCATAGGTTTTATGTGAGTGGCTGGAAAATTGAATCCCGGCCAGCGGTCTTGGAAAGCAAGCACCTTCAACCACTAAGCCGTCCCTCAGTTTTGCTGTTCTAGCTCCAGGGCTTTCATACTTGTATTGAGCCATGACACTGACATCCTCAAGTCTCTGATTTGTAGGTGGCCAGCCATGGGGCTCCTCATCATCTAGAGTTATGTGAGCCAATTCTTCTACTCCTCCCCATTTTCCATAGCTATATCCTATTAATTCTGTCTCTCTGGAGAACACTGACTAATGTAAAGATTCACTATATAACAGCGACAGGGTAAACGTGTCAGAAGAATTAACAATTGTTTGGGGAAGTTGCTCAGAGGATACAGTGCTTTCCACATGAGCACAAGTACCACATAAAAGTTGGGTGCCCTAGAGGTGGCTTCTGCAATCCTGGCATGCCTATGGCAAAGAGGTGGCAAACTCCAGATACATGGGCAACTTTGTGCATCTGGCTTTATGTGGGTACTGGGGAATTGAACCCAGGTCCTTAGGCTTTGCAGGCAAATGCGTTAAACACTGGGCAATCTCTCCAGCCCCCTAGGGTGTTTTGTTTTGTTTTGTTTTGTTTTTTCGAGATAGGGTTTCACTCTAGTCCAGGCTGACCTGGAATTCACTAAGTACCTTCAGGGTGGCCTCAAACTCAAGGTGATCCTCCTACCTCTGCCTCCAAGTGCTGGGATTAAAGGCGTGCACCACCACACCTGGTTTATCTAATGATAAAACTGCCGAATTTGTCATTCAATTAACCAAGACTGAAATACCTAACATCAGAAATAAAGCAGACATGTAAAAGTTGCACCTCGGAAATACAAAGGCGCATAGGAGACCACTGTGAGACATTATATGCCAAGAAAATGGAGAACCGGCTGGACGCGCTGCGGAGAGGAGAGGGCGAGGCGCGGAGGCCGGGGGATGAGCGGAGCTAGCAGCCAGCCAGCCCGCAGCGCGGCTGCCCTGGGGAGCGGAGGTGGTGGTCCGCGTGGTCCTCCTCACCGCCCCGCTCCGTCCTTCCCCCGCCTGGGAGGGGCGAGAGGAGCCGAGGCTGATGTCAGAAATATACTTTCGGGAAATGGCCTCTAAATCTTGGCTGAATTTTTTAACCTTCCTTTGTGGATCAGCAATAGGATTTTTTTTTAATTTTTTAAATTAATTTATTTATTTGAGAGCGACAGACACAGAGAGAAAGACAGATAGAGGGAGAGAGAGAGAATGGGCGCGCCAGGGCTTCCAGCCTCTGCAAACGAACTCCAGACCCGTGCGCCCCCTTGTGCATCTGGCTAACGTGGGACCTGGGGAACCGAGCCTCGAACCGGGGTCCTTAGGCTTCACAGGCAAGCGCTTAACCGCTAAGCCATCTTTCCAGCAGGCAATAGGATTTTTTTTTCAATGTTCTCAATATTCTTCATAATGATCCTCATGCTAGACACTCAGATGATAATGGGCACAATCATCTAGAAGGACAAATGAACTTCAATGCAGATTCTAGCCAACATAAAGATGAGAACATAGACGTCTCTGAGAACCTCTATCAAAAAGTTAAAATTCTCTGCTGGGTTATGACAGGCCCTCAAAATCTAGAGAAAAAGGCCAAACACGTCAAAGCTACGTGGGCCCTGGGCCCAGCTTTGTGATAAAGTGTTCATGAGCTCAGAAGAAAATAGAAACTTCCCTGCTGTGGGGTTAAAAACCAAAGAAGGCAGAGATCAGCTGTACTGGAAAACAATCAGAGCTTTTCAGTATGTCCATGACCATTACTTAGAGGATGCGGATTGGTTTATGAAAGCAGATGATGACATCTACGTCATCCTGGACAACTTGAGGTGGCTCCTGTCAAAGTATGACCCTGAGCAACCCATAGACTTGGGGAGAAGATTTAAACCCTTTGTGAAGCAGGGTTACATGAGTGGAGGAGCAAGATATGTGCTAAGCAAAGAAGCCTTGAAAAGATTTGTTGATGCATTTAAAACAGAAAAAATGTACACGTAGTTCCTCCATCGAAGACTTGGCACTGGGAAAATATATGGAAACTATAAACATGGACGCTGGGGATTCCAGAGACACCACTGGAAAAGAAACTTTCCATCCTTTTGTGC
Organism: Jaculus jaculus; assembly: GCF_020740685.1. Classification (NCBI taxonomy): domain Eukaryota; kingdom Metazoa; phylum Chordata; class Mammalia; order Rodentia; family Dipodidae; genus Jaculus; species Jaculus jaculus. The sequence continues at coordinate 50,500,736 of NC_059103.1, read as the reverse complement.
CAGAACACCACTTAATCAAAGGTTATCTACCTAAAACCTTTTGGTACTGGAACTATAATATTATCCTCCTGTAGAGGGTCCTGGTAGCTGTTCTGATCTTGCAGTTTCTTTTCATTATGTTGATCGCACAACTATGTATGAATTAGAATACCTTGTCTATCATCTTCGTCCATATGGTTATTTATATCTTACATGAGGCTATACTAAAGGAAATTGGTCAAACAAACAAAAATGAAGATAAAAAAGTAAGATTAGGCAACCTTTGAAAGCAAAATGTGAGTGAACTGTGGTGGAACATTCTAGCATTGCACTGAAGGACTCCTGCATCCCAGTGAGTAATTTGCTCTAAGTGACCATTCCACATAGAAATCATTAAGCGAGTGACTGCAACCTGAAGCTTTTAATGAGCTGTAAAGTCTGTTAAAATGTGTGTTTTGATACAGTGGTATATAAATACATGTGTGAAGAATTTGTCTTTTTAAAATGGTGACAGGGAAAGAACTAGAAAAGAGATTCTGTTACCTGTTCCCAACCATGTGCATTACTGTCACTGAGAAACAATGACGGTTAAATTGGCCAAAACTGCAACTGCAGCCTATTACTAACACAATGCTGAATAGATCTGCCTTAAAGAAGATTTTGGGAGGAATTATTGCACAGTGCTGATGACTCATTTGTAGTATGGAAATGAACCAACCCTCACAGTTGCCTGATGGAAACTTTGCTGTAGTTAGTTCTAGTTGGCAGTATTTCTTCAAGAAAGTTGAATAAGAGTGGCATTTAAGTGCATTAATGAAACAACATTTTGACATTAAAAAAAAGGAGAACCGTGAAGGAATGGATAACTTCCCAGAAATAATCACCTACCCAGATTTAAGCATGTGGTACTAGAAAGTATGAATGGATCATTAGCAAGTGAGACTATAAAATCAATGAATAAAATTTCCCACCAAAGGAAGATCAATCCCTGATGCCCTCACCATTATATCCTACCAAACATTTAAAGAATAATTGATGCTGGTTTTCACACTGTCCCAAAAATTGGAGAGAAGGAAATGTTTCCAAATTAATTTTACAAGGCTTTCTTTACTCAGATATTAAAGCAGGAAAATATCCAATAAAATAAGACAGATATATGTCCATATCCTTCGTGAGCATGCATGCAAAAATCTTCAATAACACACTAACAAACTAAAATTAAACAGTACACTTTTTCAGGAGTATTGCGTTTTTCGTGTTTGACATTGTCATGACTCTATTCAAAACATAGCTGCACTAAAGTATTAACTTTACAAATTTTAAAGACCCTTGAGGAATTTACCACAGTATCTACACAATGCCATGTAAACAGCATGAAACAGAACCCAAAACAAACAAAATATAAAACCCACCCTTACTTATTTGCTTGAAAATACCATCCGCAAAGAGAAATACATCTTTACATGGGTCCTGGGGATTTGAACCAGGGCTAGCAGGCTTTGCAAGTAAGCGCCCTTAGCTACTGAGCCATCTCCCCAGGCTCAAATGAGTCTTAAAAGTTAGTTGGAGTGCTGGAGGGATTGCTTAGTGGTTAAGGTGCTTGCCTGCAAAACCTAACAACCTGGGTTTGATTCCCCAGTACCCATGTGTGCTGGTTAACGTGTTGTCAACTTGATCTGGTTAGTAATCCACAGAAATCCCTTTTGGGTGGGTTTCTGAGGTTGCTACCAGGAAGGATTAACTGAAGGAGGAAGTCCTTCCCCAGAGTGAGCCCTTCCCCCAGAGTGGGTGGCGCTCTCAGATAGGAACTTTATATAAGGAAGCTCTGGGTGAAAAGAGCCCCTTCCTTCCACTTGGCTGCCGGAGCTGCTTGCTGCCTTCCAGCGTGGACTGAAGACCAGTGTAGACTGAAGACCAGCATCAACTGAAGACACACATGGATCGAAACCCAGCCGCTCCTCAGGAAGCCTCCAGGCCTTCAGTGCCCAGTTGGGACTGCTGAGGCATCTGGCTCCGAGGACTGAACAGCTACTGGGTTCCTTGATTCTCAGGCCTACAATTGCTATTTGGACTGCTGTAAACTAATCCAATAAATTCCCTTTCTAATATAATTCAGTTTAGTGGTTCTGTTCCTCTAGAAAATCCTCACTAATACACCATCTAAAGCCAGGTGCACAAAGTGGCACATGCTTCTGGAGATTGTTTGCAGCAGCTAGAGGCCCTACAGTGCTCATTCCCTCTGTCTCTCTTTTTCTATTATATATATATTATTGACAACTTCTTTTTTTTAAATTTTTTTAAAAGTATTTTTTGTTCATTTTTTATTTATTTATTTGAGAGTGACAGACACAGAGAGAAAGACAGATAGAGGGAGAGAGAGAGAATGGGCTCGCCAGGGCTTCCAGCCGCTGCAAACGAACTCCAGACACATGCGCCCCCTTGTGCATCTGGCTAATGTGGGTCCTGGGGAATCGAGCCTCGAACTGGGGTCCTTAGGCTTCACAGGCAAGCGCTTAACCGCTAAGCCATCTCTCCAGCCCAACAACTTCTATATGTAAAGACAACAAACCATGGTATTTCCCTACCCTCTCCCACTTTCTCATTCATAGCTCTGCTCTCCATCATATCCCCTCCCTTTGTCCATTAGTCTCTCTTTTAATTTGATGTGATCATCTTTTTCTCTTATTATGAGGGTTTTGTGTGGGTATTGCTAGGCGCTGTGAGATCTTGGATATCGAGGCCAAATTCTATCCAGATTTAAACTCAAGTGCTGCTCTTACTGCTAGCCTGACAACTTCCTTCGTGGAGGGAAGGTATATCCCTAGATGTCATTCCCCCCAACACACTGAGATTGACGGGTGCATTCATGACCCCACAATAATATCAACAACCCCACTGAAGAAGGCCCTCAGTGGAATGGGGAGGGAAAGGGGGCTTATAAGAGTAGAACCCAATGGGAATGTGACCAATATGTAATATGTTCATACTGGAAAGTTCACAGTAATAAAAATAATCACTTAATGGGCTGGAGAGATGGCTTAGCAGTTAAGCGCTTGCCTGTGAAGCCTAAGGACCCCGGTTCGAGGCTCGGTTCCCCAGGTCCCACATTAGCCAGATGCACAAGGGGGCGCACGCGTCTGGAATTCTTTTGCAGAGGCTGGAAGCCCTGGCGCGCCCATTCTCTCTCTCTCCCTCTATCTGTCTTTCTCTCTGTGTCTGTCGCTCTCAAATAAATAAATTAAAAATTAAAAAAAAAAATAATCACTTAAAAAAGAGCCAAAGGAAGGGGAGGACTTCTTACAATGCTGTCATCCACACAAAGTGGCTGTGATGTTCATGACCTCACAATGGCTGAATCTACCTACACAAGACCTGCATACTAGGAGGAGGGAAAATGATGACATGAAAGTAGAAGACATTGTATAAGAAAACAGACAGTGGTTCTTCCAGGAAAGACCAGCCTTCCTTAAAGTTCTCCTCCCTACTCTCAAGTGATCAGGGCAGGAGGGCTCAGCAGGGTCCTGCTGTGGGATCGCCATCCTCCCGTCTGCTAGCGCTCTCCACTGAAACGCACGCACCAGGCCCCGCTCCTCTCCCCGGCTCGAGCGGCTGCACCAAGGCCCCATGACTTGCTTTCTTCTTTTTCCTTCGCATCTGCTCCCAGATGGGCTCCTTGATGAGCTCTGTTAACTGTCTTTGCTATCTCCATGGCAACCCCTTCACTGAATGTATTCCAAGTGGACGGCAGCTGTGCATCCCAGTCAGACACTAAACGTCTGTAATGTGTTCTCGTCTCATATTGAGCTCTGTGCTTCTCAAAAACATTTGTGAAGATTAAGTTGCTCTATTTTCCTTGGAGGCTCATGCACTTCAATAGAAATGTCAAGTTTCTTTAGCAACAAGAGTGACACCCCCCCCAAAGACAAAACCCTCATAACTGTCCAATACAGGTTTATCATGGGCTTTCATTAAAATTGACAAGTGTGGGCTGGAGAGATGGCTTAGCAGTTAAGGCATTTGCCTGCAAAGCCAAAGGACCCTGGTTCGATTCCCCAGGACCCATGTAAGCCAGATGCACAAGGTGGGGTCATGCATCTGGAGTTTGTTTGTAGTGGCTGGAGACCCTGGCGTGCCCATTCTCTCTCTCCCTCTCTCTGCCTCTTTCTCTGTCTCTCTCAAATAAATAAATAAATAAATAAATAAATAAATAAATAAAAATTAACAGGTGTTTATATAGTGTGCCTGGCTCATCAGAAACTGTTATCATAGGTTTCGTTAACTCCTTTGGCACATCGATTGATGTGTAACTTTGAAAACTGTGCCCACTTCATACTGGTACTTTGAAGAAAACTAGCATTTTTCATTGTACTGCTTATAAATCCCCCACCCCTGCCAGAAGTGCTCTGTAGATTTAAGTTTTAGAAGCCCTGAGCAGGGAATGAATCTGCGAGCATTATGTTGTTGGGCCAACGTCAGAAGGCATGCTAGAGACAGACGGCCCAGGGCTTGGTGGACACTTTGGAGGAGTGTGTGCTAAACATACAGAAACGGTCTTTGCAATAATTTATAATAGGGGTAGGTGGTGGGGAGTAAGGGCCTCCCGAGAGGGTTATGAAATGTTCCTACTTTCTTTGTCTGTGAATTAGAAATGCATTTTCATTTTTTCTGTTGCCATATCCATCTGGCCTCTTGACAAAATCTGAAGAGAATGGTGCCTGAAGATAAAGACAGAGCGTGACCCTGAAGCCAGTGTCGCACTGAATGCAGAGTCCTCGCTGGTCAAGAGGCACGATTGTATTGCCCCAGGCCTCAGCTCCGGATCAACGGCCCTCTTTTATTTGTGCTCCATCTGTGCACTCAGAAAGAACACACATAAATTAGGGCCTCATGCCTCCGTGTTTTTTTATTGCTAAATGTAATGTCTACTTTGAAATTTCCAGGACCAACAGATTGTGAGGGTGCAATGAGTCACACCACTTCTTTAGTTCTTGTTTTATCTTTTTTTTTTCTTTTGAAATGACAGGGTTGAACAGCATGCTCTTCAAGGTCTTTTTCAGGCCAAAAGCCAGGACATTTTAGAGAACCGTAAATATAACGAACATAATTCAAAGCCTGAAGGTGCTGTTCGCTTTTCAATAGGTAGCACACTGTCATATCTCCTGGCAGACAGGCATGGGCTTATCCAAAGGCATTGACATTTGTGTCACAAATGCCCATTTTGTAAAGCACCATCATGTATCTTCCAGAAGGTTCTGGTGCTCTTTGAAGAATCTACTTAATTGCTTCTCCTACTAGAGTTCTAGTTGGCATCAGAGTTCAGGTGACATTCAAAGGCCAGGGGACAGCCAGCCCTTCACGGCATTCTCTGGCATTAACGCATGGGCTAACTTAGTTCGTGCCCTGTGTCTCTGTTACTTTGGAAATGATGAGAAGCGTGCTGTTGTGACAGTTTTGTGTTTACAGGGTGGCCAACAGACCTGCTGTGATTCTTACCATTTGTAAGGTGACAGCTGGTCAACAGAAAGCTGCCACAGTCATTTATCATCCTCTTATCCACCAGGAAGACTTACAATCTCTCACCACTACTGCCCTTGTGTGGATGAAGCAACAACTATGAAGCCCCAGAGATTGAGCGAGCTACCCAGGGTGTGGTTTGAATGTGAAATGTCCTCCTTAGCCTCGTGTGTTAGTGACTAAACTTCAGTCTCAATCCCTAGTTGGTGGAGCCTTTGGGAGGTGAAGGCTTGCTGGAGGAGGTGTGTTGCTGGAAGCAAGCCTTGAGGTCTTTTTTTTTAAAAAATATATTTTATTTATTTATTTGAGAGAGAAAGAGGCAGAGAGAGAGAGAGAGAAAGAGAGAGAATGGCACTCCAGGGCCTCCAACCAATGCAAATGAACTCCAGATGCATGTGCATCTGGCTTATGTGGGTTCTGGAGAATCAAACCAGATTCTTTGGCTTTGTAGGCAAATGTCTTAACTGCTAAGCCATCTCTCCAGCCCCCAAGCCTTGAGGTTTATTAGTCCAGCTCTACTGGGTGTGCGCTCATTAGCTCACTCTTGCTGCTTCCTACCAGCGGCTGTGACAAGATGTAACGCCAAGCCTCTGCTCTGTCGTACCATGATGAAATCTTCCCTCTGTAGTATAAGCCTGAGGCTGGGTGTGGTGGCGCACGCCTTTAATCTCAGCACTTGGGAGGCAGAGGTAGGAGGATCGCCCAGAGTTCGGGGTCAGCCTGAGACTACGCCGTGTAAGCATGAAATAAAACCTTTCCTCCCTTAAGTGGCTTCTGGTTTGGTGTTTTCTCCCAGCAACAAGAAAGTAACTACTACACTCATCGCATTAGAGCAAGTGAGTGGCAGACTCGAACCCACGTGCATAGACTCTGAATCTTGGGCCATGTCAAGATGCCCTCTGTTGCCTTGTCCTTACATGGTTGCTTGGATGATACATTCTTTGACAGGCTTCTATTCTGTCATCCATATTCCCCAATAGCTGGAGAGATGCTATTCTAACTGTGTCCATGCTTTTTTTTTTTTGGTCAAAATCAGGATGTATTTCTCCCACTATTCCCACCCAATTTATCACCAACTTCTTCTCTCCCTGTCACTTCAGTCTCTTGCATATCTTTTCCATCACATTGCACGGTGCTCTCACTGAGAAGAACTCTGGTGATTGCGATTTTTCTCTACTTTGGTACTTCTGTGCTCTCAGAGCATCATTAAATGCATCAGAAGTTTGGGGAAGAGATGGAAGAACGTGGACAAGGTGCCATTTTATTTGAGATAGGGTCTTACTGTGTAGCCCAGGCTGGCCTCAAACTCATGCTTCTACCTCATGCCCCAGAGTGCTAGGATTATAGCTGTATGCCAGGGCAGCCAGCAAGGTTCCATCTTGAAGGTCACAGAAACATTTTTTTTTCAGTTTTCATGCCCATCCTCCCACCCATGTCTCTACCCAAATATATAAGCATGTACCATCCACCCAAGTATACATGCATCAACTATCTATCCACCCATTCATTCATACACCCATTCATTCTTTCTTCTCTTCATTCAACATTGATCACTATGGGGCTGGCTCTCTGAGGCATCTCTGTATCACACTGAACAAAAACTACCCAGGGGCTGGAGAGATTGCTCAGTGGTTAAGGCACTTCCCTACAAAGCCTAACAACCAGGGTTAGATTCCCCATCATGCTGGGCCTTGAGAGGCCTGGATATGAGGCCTCATGGAACTTCCTGAGCCTAGCTAAGGTTTGGCGACCTGTCTCTGGCCAGCTAGGACTCAGCAAGATGCCTAATGGCTTCTTGCCTGCTACTTCTACATAGGAGTTGGAATTATCATTTCAATAGTCACAGTATACTATTGGCCCTTACCTCTCCCCCCATCCTAGAATCCCCGCCTTCATTCTCAACATTATATAGGCAACCGCCTGTAACAATAAAGTGAGTTCCTGTTTCCACAAGACTCCTGACTCAGTGTGGCTCTCACCCTCTTCCTCAACCCCTTGGGAGGAACCAGCAGGCCTGGTCCTCCCTCAGCACTACCCATAGGGGGAGCCCGGCATCTGGCGCCTAACGTGGGGCTCTGGGAGCCCATCAGACTAGTGGTCTGTGAGAGGCATTCATTGAGGAGGTCAATTGGTGTGCGGGTGACTGTACCCTCATAAGTTATGAGGCAGTCTTCATATTTAATGCGCTAAACTTTGCTTCTGTAACCTGTACTTGCTTGTCAACATCTCTTCGTTCTCTTTCTCTTTCCTTTCACTTTCGGTTCGCAGACAAGCTGCATCTGTGGCTTTGGCGCAGCATGTTTACCGATCTTTTGGATCCTTGTGTTTGTGTTGTACTCGCGTGTCTGTGGGGTGCTATTGCCCTAATTTTTTTTTAAATATATTTTTTTAAATTTTTATTTATTTATTTAGTTGAGAGCGACAGACACAGAGAGAAAGACAGATAGAGGGAGAGAGAGAGAATGGGCACGCCAGGGCTTCCAGCCTCTGCAAACGAACTCCAGATGTGTGCGCCCCCTTGTGCATCTGGCTAACGTGGGACCTGGGGAACCGAGCCTCGAACCGGGGTCCTTAGGCTTCACAGGCAAGTGCTTAACCGCTACGCCATCTCTCCAGCCCGTATTGCCCTAATTTTATGGACATTTCTCTCTCAACTTTATAATATGGGACTGTCTCCCTCTAAATCCAATCCTGCCTTAGAATCTCTCAGGGCACTCCTAAAGAGTAGAGGGCTTAATTTGACTGATAATCAGGCTTGAGAGACCTGGGATTGCCTTCTTAAGTTGGTGCCATGGCTGCTGGAAGGAAATCTCTTTGATTGGGACACTTGGGACAGGGTAGAGGCCCTTGTTTGTCGGGCACATGTGGAGAAGGGTCAAATACCCCCCTCAGGGGTCCTCCCTATGATCTCGGCCCTCAAGGACTGCTTCCCTCCAAGACCAACCAAACATAAACAAAAGACAGAGGAAAAAGATAGTATACAGCCTGATCTGGCTACTCCTCCTGGAGATACAGCTTAAAAAAACCCCAGAAAAGGGTATATCTTTATACCCCTCACTCGATCCCTTTGAGAGTGCTCCCTGGCCTTCCAGGAGACCTCCTCCACCTCCTTTACTGACTAACCCTTTCTGGACCCCCTCGGCCCCTCCATATTCGACTGCTAAGCTGCCAGAAAATAAAGCTACTTTTTTATTTCCCATCAATCTAAATCCTGGGGACAATTGCCCTGCTGACTGGTATCTGTGTGAAGCTCAGGACCTTAAGGAGCTTAAAAAGCCAGTCTCAGAAGATGGACCCAACTCTCCTTGGGCTGAGACCCTGTTACAGGGACTTTCCCCTCAACCTTGTATGACCCAAGATTGGAAAAATCTAGTCAGGGCTGTCTTGTTGGGTCCCCTATACATTAAGTGGTGTGCCTTTTTTAGAGATCAGTGCCATACACAGGTAGAATGAAACCAAAGTCAACAGCCCCCTGTGCGATAACTTTTGGGATGCTCTCCGGTACCTCTGATCAATATGCTACAGACACTCAACAGGTGGCTACCCTGACCCGTATAGGGACCAGGTCAGGGCACTGGACTTGGTGGCATGGATAAAGCTGGATGAGGGACCTTCTGAACACCCCCTTATGGGTATTACTCAGAAACCATCTGAGGACTTGGCTACATTTATAGATATGGTGGAAAAAAGCCTCCAAAGAAAATTTCCCCCAGGGGCATTACGGGATCAATTTACCAGAATGTTGGTCTTAGAAGGGATGACGGGCAATCACCGCCTCGCCTGTGCAGGTCTCAAGGACAACTCCATGAGTAGCTGGATTGTAGCCACCAAGGACATTGACACTATCTTCCATCAGGCTAGGACCATGGCTGCCACCCTTCAGGAAAAATAACAGAGAGATTTGGCCACTATGATCTGTGCGTTACAGTTAAATCCTAAAAAATCAATATGTTTTGGGTGTGGGGGCAAGGGTCACTTTAAAAGGGAGTGCCCCAACAAGACAAAGCCTCCCCTGCCATTTGGGAGGGTGGTCGACCAATGCCCCTTGCACCTGCTGCCCTACATGCAAAAAGGGGTTTCATTGGGCTAGGGAGTATTGGTCAAAGTTTGACATACAGGGAAAGCCTATAAACTCCTCCTGGAGCTCCCCCAGCCCCGTTAAATAAGGGGAAAGAGACCATCAAAGCCCATTGGACTGTCCCTCTGGTCTCTGGCCTTAGACCCAAAATTATTTTAAATATTGGCAATAAAAAATTCAAACTTCTCATTGACACTGGAGCGAACTTAATGGTCCTGAGAAAGGAGGAAGTGCCCCCCTTCTGGCAGCTTGTGCCCAGCCCCCCCCTACTGGGAGTTGGTGGGCAGTCCACCTCCTGGGAGACTGCCACATGGCTCCCTTGGACTGACCCAGGTGGGGACAGGGGAAAAGTCCACCCTCTCCTGGTGACTGGGCTCACTGCTAACTTACTGGGGCAAGACATCCTTGGAGATGCCGAGGCTTTCATCACTACTGACCATAAGGCCTTTTATAATGATTTGTTAGATAAAAAAGAATATCAACAACAGTTTGAGGAAGGGAGGGAATGTCATCCCAATTATAGAGATGAGTCTTACTTTGAGCAACTCAGACAAAAGTACTCCAATGAACACCCCCAATTCTAAGGGCCACTGCCCAGACACCCCCCCACCCCCTGTTTAAAATCCAGTGGAGACCAGGGGATCCTATATGGGTTGAGCAGTGGCTTCTCCCTTCTTCTAAGTTACACCAACTCCACATACTTGTTGATCAACAGTTGGAGGCTGGACATATCCAACCCTCCACTAGTCCCTGGAATCTCCTGTCTTTGTTATAAAAAAGCCTAATGGGTCCTGGAGATTTTTACATGATTTAAGGAAGATCAATGAATGCATGATCCCCTTCAGAACTCTCCAGAGGGGACTCCCATGGATCCCAGCTATTCCTAATATATACCATATTACTATCATTGACATTAAAGATTGCTTCTTCTCTATCCCTCTTCACCCAGGAGACATGGAAAAATTTGCATTTTCTGTACCCACTGTTAATTTTTGTGGCCCAGATAGGAGATCTGTGTGGACTGTCTTACCTCAGGGCATGGCTAATAGCCCACCCATTTGTCAATATTACCTGTTATCCATTTTCTCTTCTCTTATCAATCTCCCCAATACTCAGTTTTATATTTACATGGATGATATTATTCTTGGGTGCCTAGATTCCTCCACATTCCAGGACCTTACCCACCAATGTCTAACTATTCTTCATACTCACAGCTTTAAAGTAGCTCCTGAGAAAGTTCAAACTGTGTCTCCCTTTAAGCTCTTGGGCTTGATCCTTACCCTAGGTACAGTTTCACCTGTTAAACCACAACTTTGTATTCAGAATTCTTACACCTTACCTCAACTCCAGAAGCTCTTGGGAGAAATTAATTGGATAAGGCCTTGGATACCCATAAGTTCTGAAGAGCTGTCCCCTTTGTTTGACCTCCTAAAGGATCTTAACTTCTCCTCTCAGGTAATTTTGTCCCCTTGTCATCAACACATTTTTCATAAGGTACAACAGGCTATAAATGCTGTGGCCCTAAAGAGGTTCAATCCTGATTAACCCAGCTCCCTCTACATTTTATCTGGGGAAACATTATGCACCTCACTGTTGGCCCAGGAAGGTGAGCCCATCCAATGGGTTCACCTCTCAATCAGTGGGGTCCCCAGAGTTTATTCTATAACCAACCAGGTTGCTGATTGCATTATCAAGGGCAGAGACACCTCTGTCCAGTTGTTTGGCACAGAACCTCACCTTATTGTCACTCCCTTTAAGATAACAGATTTCACCTGGCTTCAGAGAAATAATAACAGAATTGCTACAGTTCTTGAGGGGTTTCTAGGTAAAATTGATTGCCATTATGGCCCCCCACAAATGGATGAGTTCTTTCTCCAGGTTAGAATGGAAGCACCCCAGGCTTTTTCTGTCTCAACCTAACCCTGACTTTCTTACCATGTTTACCAATGGAGGGTGCCTGGGGGCTTCCCTAGTCATTTACCCTCCCTTAAAACAGGAAAAAGAGCCTATGCCCATAAAGTCATCCATGAGGTTGAGGTGTCAGCACAATTCAAAGAACTATTTGCTGTCATTCTAGCTTTGGACACTATTCAAGAGCCGTTTAACTTGTTTGCTGACAGCCTTTAAGTTGTTAATTTAGTACCCAACATGGCTGAGGCCCATATTAGACTGGGCTCCAACCCTATATCTCCTCTGATGATTCAAGCTCATTCCCTACTCAAACAAAGAATTAACCCCAATTTTCTTCAACATCTCAGGGGTCATCAAAACTTACCAGGATTTCTCTCTTGAGGAGACAATTTGGCTGATAAAATGGCTTCTATGCCTCAGTGTAATATTATTGTAGAAGCTACACGCTTCCACTTATTGACCCAAGTCAACTGGAGAGGTCTCAGGCATAGGTTTCCACAGGTACCAGTCAAGGACCTTAAAAAACTTGTCCGGACTTGTAAGTCCTGTCAGCCTTTCCTCCAAGCACCCCCCCCCTTCAAACTATAGGAAGCAATCCTTAGGGCTCCACCCTAATCATCTTTGGCAAATTGATGTCACACACTATTCTCCATTTGGAAAGCTTAAATATATGTTTCTTTCAGTCAATACCTTTTCCTGCGCCTGCTGGGCATCTGTACATGCCGGGGAAAAATCTAAACATGCTATTAGCCATATACTTCAGTGCTTTGCCACCCTTGGACTACCTGGCCAAATTAAAGCAGAAAATGGCCCCTGCTTCGTAAGCAGTGCCTTTGTAGATTTTCTCCAGACCTAAAAAATCCCACATTCCACAGGCATCCCATAAAACCTCCAGGGCCAGGCTATCATTGAAAGATATAATCAGACTCTCGAGTCTCAATTACAAAAACAAAAGGGGGAATCCTTACCTCCACACGACCAACTAAAAAAAGGCATTATTTACCCTAAATATTTTAAATTTTTCTAAAGAAGATAAACATTTATCCCCTTTTCAAAAACATTGGTCTTCATCCATTACCAAATAAAATAAATAAATCAGTTCTATCTGGGTAAGATGGAGGAACCCATTGACTGGGGCCTGGAGAGGACGAGATCTGCTCCTCACAGGAGGGAGAGGGTTTGGATGTGTCTTCCCTCAAGATGAAAAAAGACCCATTTGGGTATCAGCGAGAGACCTGAAATATTTGTCCCAACAAGGGGACACTGACAATCACTTCTCCAGGGAGTATCCCACCCCTGATTACTGTTCCTAAAATGGTCTTCACCCTGCTAAACCAAACAATTCCCTCCCTTGCAGAAGATTGCTGGCTTTGCCTCCAATCTGGGCCTCCCTGGCTGCTTGCAGTACAGTTGTCCATACAACCTTAAAAAATTGCTCAGCCACCTTCCCCATCCCCATCCAGCTTTTCCCAATGTTTCCTGTGGAACTTGCATTTGGGATCCGCCTTCCCCTAATAATTCCAGTATAGATGTGGGGTGTATTCATCCTTCCTTCTGTACTTTTAACACAACTGAGCCCAGGGCTCAGCACTGCCCACCTTCTGGAATGGTTTATGTTTGTGGAGATGGGATGGCCTATGACTTTCTGCCCACCAATTGGATGGGCCTTTGTGCCCCAGTCACCTCAATCCCAGATGTAGATATCATTCCTGGAAATGTGGCCCTCCCTATGCCCTCTTTTGATTCTATCAGAGAGAGATCTATCCCCAACAACAGCTAGATTCCCTGGCTGAGGTAGTCCTACAAAACAGGAGGGGACTAGACCTACTAAAGGCCAAAAAGGGAGGCATATGCTTGTTTTTACAGGAAAAATGCTGCTTTTACACCAATAAATTGGGAATAATCCAGGACAAGATTAAGAGGCTTCAGCAAGACTTGGAGAGGAGGCAGCAAGATCTCCAGGACAACCCGCTGTGGACGGGCTTACATGACTTCTTACCCTACGTTCTCCCTCTACTTAGGCCCCTCCTTCTCCTTCTCCTCACTGTTGGGCCTTGTGTAATTAATAAGATTACACAATTTATTCACCAATGGCTAGAGGCAATAAAACTTCATCAGGTCAAAATATATTATCATAGCTCACTACTCAGGAGTCAAGCTCCTCATATGACTGGCTGTTCTTATATGAGGGTCCCTCCTCTGCCCTCCATCTGACCAATGATGGGTAAGATCTCAGACAGTCTGGGACAACCTAAGACAGGTCATGGAGTGGATTCTTAATGAATTGGATACATGGTACCCAGTGATGGGTAAGATTCCCCAGAGGGGGACAACCTAAGACTGGGGCCATGTTTTCCACCGTGCTTACAAAGACAAGAGGGGAAGATGTTGGGCCTTGAGAGGCCTGGACATGAGGCCTAGTGGAACTTCCTGAGCCTAGCTAAAGTTTGGTGACCTGTCTCTGGCTAGCTAGGACTCAGAAAGATGCCTAATGGCTTCTTGCCTGCTACTTCTGTGTAGGAGTTGGAATTATCATTTCAATAGTCACAGTTTACTATTGGCCCTTACCTCTCCCTCCATCCTAGAATCCCCGCCTTTGTTCTCAGCATTATATGGGCAACCACCTGTAACAATAAAGCGAGTTCCTGCTTTCACAAGTCTCCCGACTCAGTGTAGTTTTTCTCCAGTGACTAGGAGAGTTTCTGAGTCGTCCAACATTCACCCTCTTCCTCAACCCCTTGGGAGGAACCAGCGGGCCTGGTCCTTCCTCAGTACTACCTGCTGGAGTAGCCCGGCACCATCACCCATGTATGGTAGTTTACATGGGTCATTCCCAATAGATTTAGAAGTTTTATTCAAGCTTGTAACTTGGATTTTCCCCTGCTTGGCTGGAGGAGGTGTCGCCTGGGGTGAATCCTAGGGTCCAGCCCTAAGGTGTTTTTGGGGACAAATCTGGAATTCCAACCTAAGGTATGCAGAAAGAAATCTGAGTTTTGTATGGGTTACCTGCTGTTTTTAAAAAAATATTTTTATTTTAATTTATTTAGAGGGAGAGAAAGACCATGGTGGAGGGGTGGTGGTGGGGAGAATATGGGCACACCAGGGCCTCTAGCCACTGCAAATGAACTCCAAATGCATGTGTCACTTTGTGCATCTGATTTTATATGGGTCCTGGGGAATAGAATCTGGGTCTCTTGACTTTGCAGGCAAGTTCCTTAACCACTAAGCCATCTCTCCCATTCTCCCTGCTGTTTGGCTGCTGATTTGTGCTCTTAATCCTTGGAGGATGTGAGATGTTTCAGTGCTGGACACTCCTCAATCCCTTCTTCTCAGCACTATGTTGCCTTTTGGGTCATTCTAGTTGTCATCACCATCTGAAATGAGAGGATTCTCTAACCAAAAGTGTGAGTATCATTAATATATGAGTATGAACATTAAGTGTAGTGTTTCAGTGCAATTTGGCAAGAGCAATATATGCATTTATCCAGACAAGAGCAGGCTTTATACCCCTAAGACTCATGACCTCCACTGTCATAGGCTTTTTTAACTTTTATTTATTTATTTTTTTATTAACAACTTCCATGATTGTAAACAATATCCCATGGTAATGCCCTCAATCCCCCCACTTTCCCCTTTGAAACTCCATCATGTCCCCTCCCCCTTTCAATCAATCTCTCTTTTATTTTGATATCATGATCTTTTCCTCCTAGTATGATGGTCTTGTGTAGGTAGTGTCATGCACTGTGAGGTCATGTATATCCAGGCCATTTTGTGTTTGGGGGAGCACGTTGTAAGGAGTCCTACCCTTCCTTTGGTGCTTCCATTCTTTCCGCCACTTCTTCTGCATTAGACCCTGAGCCTTGGAACTGGTAATAGAGATGTTTCAGTGCTGAGCACTGCTCTGTCACTTCTTCTCAGAACCATGATGCCTTCTGAGTCATCCCAAGGTCACTGCCATCCAAAAAGAAAAGGTTGTCTACCAAAAGTGAGTGTAGCATTAATATATGGGTATGGACATTAAGAGAAGAGCTTACTGGGCAGTTTGATAAGCATAGTATATACATTTGGCCAGACAGCAGCAGACGTTACACTCCTAGGACTTATGACTACTCCTGTTTTAAGTTTTCAGTATCGGGGATGTATTCCCTCCCATAGAGCGTGCCTCCAGTCCAATTAGAGGGCAGTTGGTTTCCACCATGACAGACGTGCCACTATTGTACCCATTGGCTCATTTGGCCTGGCTGGCAAAATTTAAGACCTGCAGTGTTCACTGTTGAGTATCTTCACTGGTGATTTCTCTTTCTCCCATTGAACTGCTTGCAGAATGGCTTCTTCCAGCTTTCTGTCAGCTGGTCTACATGGAGGAGGTTTTCAGCTCAGTTCCAGCAGGATTTCTCAGTGGCCTTGCATTGTGCTCTTACTTTCGGTGGTGGGTTTCCTATTTTTTATTTATTTATTTATTTATTTATTTATTTATTTATTTGAGAGCGACAGACACAGAGAGAAAGACAGATAGAGGGAGAGAGAGAGAATGGGCGCGCCAGGGCTTCCAGCCTCTGCAAACGAACTCCAGACGCATGTGCCCCCTTGTGCATCTGGCTAACGTGGGACCTGGGGAACCAAGCCTCGAACCGGGGTCCTTAGGCTTCACAGGCAAGCACTTAACCACTAAGCCATCTCTCCTGCCCAGGTTTCCTATTTTTTTGCCATAATAGAACTTCCTGTGGATCTGTAAGCCTAAAATAAATTATGTTCTTTCTATAAACTGTGTCTGGTTTGGAGGTTCATCCCAATAGTGTGGAAATGACTATGACACCACATAAAGCAAGATGAATAAAATGGAACATGCACCTGGAGTACATTTGCAGTGGCTGGAGGCCCTGAGGTGCCCATTCTCCTCTCTATTTCTGTCTACTTGCAAAGAAATAAATAAAAACATAAAAAAACTACTCAGGACCTTGCTTCATGGCCCTTAAAGTTTATTGGAAGATACAGAGAAGTAAGAGAAAAGTTAATTTTGTTGGAGACTGCTCTGGCCAGAGTATCAGGACTTTATGAGCCTCCTTAGTTGAACCTTTGGCTGTCTGTTCTGTGATTATGTCCTTGCCTGGCTCCTACATGCTCTGAAAATCATCCTACCAAGTTTTCTTTCTCACTGCAAGGAGAGAAATCTTTTTATTTTATTTTATTTTTCAAGGTAGAGTCTCACTCTAGCCCAGGCTGACCTGGAATTCACTGTGTAGTCCCAGGATGGCCTTGAACCCACAGTGATCTTCCTATCTCTGCTTCCCAAGTGCTGGGATTAAAAAGGTGTGTGCCACCATGCCAAGTGAAAGATTTTTTGATTTATCAGGTTCTGCCTTGCATATTTTGTTATGTTTTTTTTTTTTTTCAAATTTATCAGTTGTTTAATTAGGTTCTTAGTAAGAAACTTAGAACACCAATTTGTGAGGATAAACTCCATTCGTTAGAGCAAAAACCGACCGCAGGTAGCCCTGGAGCTGAGGAACAGCTTTGATCTTTGGCAAAATTTGCGAGTCCACAGCTTTCTGATCCACTTTACGTTGCTCTGTAATCTCGTATTTCTCCTTCTCTGTGTCAAAGATCTCGCCTTCCTGATGCTTGGGCTTCCGCAGTTTCTTCTTCTTGAAGTAAGCATCAGTGAGGTGTTTAGGAATTTTAACTTTGCTGATATCAATTTTTGTGGAGGTGGCAATGACAAACTTTTGGTGTGTTCTACGCAGAGGAACTCGATTGAGAGAAAGAGGTCCAGTCACAAGTAGTAAGCCACTTTCTAGCTGCTTCAGGAAAACCACTCTCTTGCCTCTGTGGCGTCCTGTGAGGATGATCAGGATGGTCCCAGGAGTGATGCTGGCATGCAGCCTTCTCACATGCTGACTGAAGGGTTTCTTGCCATGGCTCAACAGCTTCCGTGGCACGTCTTCTGTAGGATAATACCTAGGCATTTTACGAAGCTTAACCACGTGGGTACCTCCATTCTTGTCACCACCGACTGGTTTTGTGACCGTAGCAAGAACCTTTTCCCTTTTTTTCTTTTCAACCTTGGATTTGGCAGTTGAGTACTTCCTCTTGTACAGAGCCTTTCTGGAATACATAGCTGATCAGGAATACCTGCCAATTCCTCTCACCAGGACCGGGTTCCGGCTGCAGTGGGGCTTCCCCTTCTTTGGCTTTGTAACCTTAGGGTCACCCTTTTTAGCCCTGCCTACAGCATCAGCCTTGACTGCAGGTTTCTTTTCAGTGTCTGCTTTCTCGGACTTTTCACCCGCCATCTTGTAAGATGGGAAAGAGCTTGTTATGTTTTTATATCCCTTATTTCATCTTACAGATAGGCACTGGTCTTTTAATATTTGCATTTTACTTTTGACAATTTCACAAATACATATAATGAATTTTGTTCACATTCAGTCCCATTAACCTCTCTTATCCCCCTCCCATTTCCTTTCAACCCTTTCTTCCAACTTCCACAGGGACAAATGCTTAGCTCTGGAAGTTCTCCTCTGTCGTGCTCTGGCTGAGGGTGAATGGCTGGGTTTAGGAGGACATGCCTCTGGACACATAGATTCTCCTTTGGTCGAGTCATAGGAAAAACCCAGCACAAGTCCCTGAAAGATCTCCCAAACCTCTCTGGTTTTCAGGCTGCAAAATAGGAGGTGGTGGATGAATGTAGTGAGATATGGATGTGGGCCAGAGTACCGCAGCCACTTTTTCTGATCTCAAAGACACTAGATAAGGTCAAACCAATTTAATCTAGGGAACTCTTTGTGTAAACCATCAATAGCACTTCTAATTTTCTGCAGAAGTAATCTAGTATTCTATAGAAAATAATAATTTATGGAAACATGGATTTTGTTTGAATTTCAGTCATCGTTTGGTATTCATGGGTCGTTGGTTCCAGGATTCTTCTACCTCATGGCTACTAAAATCTGTGGATGCCCAAGATCCTTATATAAAATAGTACATAAGTATTACACACTCTCTCATATACTGTTTGTGATGATTAAGTTGTTGTCAACTTGATATATTTAGGAATCCACAGACATCCCTTTTGGGTGGGTCTCAGGTTGTTTCCAGGAAGGATTAACTGGAGGATGAAGTCCTTCCCCCAGAGTAAGCCTTTCCTCCAGAGTGGGTGGCCCCTCTCAGAGGGGGATTTTATATAAGGAAGCGCTGGGAGAAAAGAGCCCCTTCCTTCCACCTGGCTGCTGGAGCTGCTTGCTGCCTTCCAGCGTGGACTGAAGACCAGCATGGACTGAGCACCAGCAGCTCCTCAGGAAGCCTCCAGGCCTTCAGTGCCCGGTCAGGACTGCTGAGGCATCTGGCCACGTGGACTGAGCAGCTACCGGGTTCCTTGATTCTAGGGCCTGCAACTGCTATTGAACTGCCATAAACTAATCCAATAAATTCCCTTTTGATGTAATTCATTCTAGCGGTTCTGTTCCTCTAGACAACCCTGACTAATAAACTGTTAATCAGCTTTAGATGACTTATAATACCCAGTACAATGTAAGAATTCTATAAATATCTGATATAATGTATTGTTTAGGGGATGATGCCAAGAAAAAGTCTACATGTGCATGGTATACTTGTAGTTAAAAAATCTTTTTGCAGCCGGGCGTGGTGGTGCACGCCTTTAATCCCAGCACTCGGGAGGCAGAGGTAGGAGGATTGCTGTGAGTTCAAGGCTACCCTGAGACTCCATAATGAATTCCAGGTCAGCCTGGGCTAGAGTGAGACCCCACCTCAAAAAACCAAAAAAAAAAAAAAAATTAAAAACAAAAAATTCTTTTGGGGGCTGGAGAGATGTCTTAACAGTTAAGGCACTTGCCTGCAAAGCCAAAGGACTCAGTTTCAATTCCTAAGAACTCATATAAGCCAGATGCACATGGTGGTGCATGCGTCTGGAGTTTGTTTGCAGTGGCCGGAGATACTGGTGTGCCCAATATCTTTCTTTCTCTCTCTCCCTCTCCCATAAATAAAATAAAATATTAAAAAATCATTTTGATCTATAGTAGTTTGGATGTGCAGATGTGGAGGCTGTGGATGCTGAGGGCTGCTTTACCTCTTTATGTGAAGACATCAAACAGACCGTTTTGCCTGGCTGCCCACACTACTCACTCCTATGTGCATCTACCCTGCTAGGCCATTTGTTGGCAATGGAACCAAGTTTCATCAGCCTTTCAACATGGACTGAAGCTCAGGGCTCTCCAGGAATTCCCTAGGAAGCGAATAATGTTTCTCTATGCTGGCGCATGGCATCTTCAGTCTGGAATGCTCCCATGCCTTTTCTCTTTTGCCTGTGGAATTGTTATCTATATTTGAAGTCCTTCTCAAACACTACTGTTTTTCTGTTGCCCTCCCTCCCCCCAAGTGGTCAGCATGGAGTGGCAGGTCTCTCCTCCCTTCCTGTGGTCCAGGACTTCTGTGCTGACCATTGTGCTTCAAACTGTTAGTCTAAATTGGGGGACATATTTGTCTACTAAACATAGTGCTAGATCCTGGCAAACCTGCTCCCCAACTTAGACTCCACAAATGTTTTTGGATGAACTTGTGAGTAGCTACCTAACAGTCTTCTGATTGGTAGGAAATCATCTTTGTTTCTGGACCATGGAAAGGGTTGTACTCAGCTATGGAGGCCCAGCAGTATTAAGAAGAGAAAACATGGAGAACTTCTTGTTTCTGATCTCAGAATGTGAGCTGGGGAAATTAGCTCAATAGTACAGCAGTTTCCTTGCATGCATAAAGCCCTGGGTTATACCACATACTAAAAATGTTGATTAAACATCCCAGGGAAGAACTTTAGAAAATCAATGCTGTGCTACAAAAGCAAGCAGCCTAAATAATTTCTCCCCAGCTAAGATAAACTGTGGCTGATTTAATGCCCAGCTGTCTGCCCTTCTAAAATCTTCCAGAAGCAATTAAAACTGGGAGAATTTGTTCTGGGAGATTTCTCTAAGCAATTTCTTTATAAACTCAGGAAAACACTAGGGTTTAATTAAGTGAAGGATTGAGAGATAAGTTAAGTACCTAAAGAAAAACAAAACTCAAATACTTAGTCAATAATCTTTCTGTTTCTTAAAGATTGTCCCACATTATGCAAACACAAAAGTCAAATGTTTGCAATGCTAACATGGAAAGGATGTGTCTGACAGTCAAATCCCTAGAATTGGAAAACTGAATAGCGATTATTTTTGAACATATTTAAGATTCATTTTAGACTTTTTGATGGCTAAAGACCCACGGTTGAGCAAATAAACCATTAAGCCCTTTTCATGGGGAATGATGAACCTGGCAAAGGGCAAGATGTTGGGACTGACAGAGTCATGAACTGTGTAGACCCGGGAATACTGAGCGTGGAGGCCTGAGTGAAGGGTTGATTACACCTCATGCCAGCTAGGGGATCTCAGGGGTGGCACACAGGGAGGTGGTGAGTCCAACAACAGATTTTTTTTTTTTTGCGTGTGTATTTATGGTATGTGTGGTGTGTTATATGTGTGTGTGTATGCACGTATGTGTGCAGATGTGTGCATGCACCCTGTGTGCATGTGCAGACCAGAGGAGAATGTTGGGTGTACACTTCTATTGCTCATTTGCATGCCTCCTTGAGATAGAGTTTCTCACTGAAACTGGAGCTGTCATTTTTTATTTTTTTGCAAGCCCCACGTAGTTCTCTGATCAATTGTGGTTATAGGCATGTGTGGCTACAGCTAGCTGCTTATGTGCATACTGTGGAGTCAAACTTCCTGCCAATCAGGCCCTCTGAAGCCTTTGTACTTGTATGGCAAATGCACTTACCTCTGAACCATCTCCCTAGCCCCCAGATAATAGTTAAAAAAAATTTTTTTTTATGAAGAGTGTTCCAACAGACACAGAAGATTAAAGAAATGATGGTAAATTATGTTTATGTGGCACTGTTGGATTTGGGGACAAGTGACAGAGCCCTGTGCTAGATGAACCACAGATTCTTCTGCCTGTGTGTCATTTCACTCCAATCCATATACTGTCCAGGGAGGTGCATATGGACTAATGATTTCTAGATTAGAGTTCTCATTGCTGGCCATTTTGATAAGCCTGGATCTTCATTGTCAATCAGAAGCTTTCAGCACGAATGGGTGGGGAGGGTGGAATTAAGTACATGCCCTGGTACCATTTGCTTGTGAAATTATTTTTAAAAATATTTTATTTATATCTGTTTATTTACTTGACAGAGAAAGAGAGAGAGAGAGAGAGAGGATGGGTGCGTCAGGGCCTCCAGCTAGTGCAAATGAACTCCAGACGTGTGCGCTCCTTTGTGCATCTGGCTAACGTGTGTTCTGGGGAATCGAACCACGGTCCTTTGGCTTTGCAGGCAAATGCCTTAACTGCTAAGCCATCCCTCCAGCCTGAAATTAATTCTTATTACATACTCATATATTTTATAAACACATAGCATTTTTTGCGAAAAAAACTTTCAAGCTTTTAGTTGACCCATGAAAATTGTGCATGTTTATAAGATATAGTATAATATTTCAACACGGGTATATAATTAATGTATAATGATCAGATCAAAATAATTAGCATATGCATCGCCTCAAATATTTATCCATTTATTAGTGTTGGGAACTTACAGGGTACAGAAATACAGTTAGATAAGAGGAATGAGTTCTAGAGTTTGCTTGCATAGTAGGGTGACTGCAGTTTATATATACAATTTTATTTTATTTATTTATTTTATTTTTTGAGGTAGGGTCTTGCTCTAGTCCAGACTGACCTAGAAGTCACTATGTAGTATTAGGGTGGCCTCGAACTCATGGTGGTCCTCCTACCTTTGCCTCCCAAGTGCTGGGATAAAGGGCATGTACCACCACTTCATGGTCTATCTTCATGATGGGCTCCTGCACAGAGTCGGGGGAGGGCAGAGTCAGGTCTCTAGGGTGGCATGGCTGGCTTGAGGAAGAGGGCTCCAGTTTTATGGCTCACCTCGGGAAAGAGAAATCCTGGCTTCCGTGACTCATGGCAGGAAAGAGGGCAGTTAGGCAGGAAGGCAGGAGACCACAGTAAGATATCTGTTTCAATCTTCTCATTTCACATATATTAAAACTTTGAAGGGGCTGGGGAGGTGGCTCAGTGGTTAAGGGAGCTTGCTTGCAAAGCCTGCCAGCCTGTTCCCCAATACCCACGTAAAGCCAGATGTACAAAGTGGTGTGTGTGTCTGGAGCTCATTTACAGTGGTAGCAGGGGCTGGCATGCCAATACTCTTGCCTCTCATTTTCTTTCTCTTGCTCTTTTAAATACAAACATACATACCATATATATATATGTATATATATATATATATATATATACATATATATATATATAATTTTTTTTTTTTTTGGTTTTTTGAGGTAGGGTCTCACTCTGGTCCAGGCTGACCTGGAATTAACTCATCTCAGGGTGGCCTTGAATTCATGGCAATCCTCCTACCTCTGCCTCCTGAGTGCTGGGATTAAAGGTGTGTGCCACCACGCCTGGCTTCATGCAATATTTTAAGAAAAAAAATTTGAAGGAAATGAATTACTTCAAAAAGTTTAGACTGTTACTAGTTTATGTTAAATTTGAAATCAGAATGACTCTTTGAGAAATAAAGACTAGTGGCTGTTAGAGCCCATGGAAGTGTGGAGAAGGGTGGGATGGCGGGAGGCTTCTTGGCTGATGGGCACCGGAGTGCCAGTGGGCAGGACAAATAGATTTTCATGTTCTCAAGCACAGTTGAGACAACCAAGTCTGACAATAACTCATTGAATATATTCAAATATCTTGTACAGAAGATTTTGAATATTCCTATCACAAAGAAATAACATCTAATCTGATAATTATACATTGTCTATGTATATTGGAATGTCACACTATATTCACTACATATAATTGCAATGTATCAATTAAAATAATTTTAAAATTTGTGAAAAAAGAATGCCTTTTTGAAATATGCCATGGACAAAAATTTTCAGATGAGTGGGGCATTTATAGTTCACATTATCATGAATCAATCTTCCTTAGATACTTTCTTTTAAAAAATATATTTTTTTATTGACATCTTCCAAAATTATAGTCAAGAGCCTATGGTAATTCCCTCCCTACTCCCACTTTCCCATTTGAACCTCCACTCTCCATCATATCCCCCCCCCCCTCTCAGTCTCTCTTTTATTTTGATGTCATCATCTTTTCCTCCTATTATGATGGTCTTGTGTAGGTAGTGTCAGGCACTGTGAGCTCATGGATATCCAGGCCATTTTGTGTCTGGAGGAGCACATTGTAAGGAATCCTACCCTTCCTTTGGCTCTTACATTCTTTCTGCCACATCTTCCTCAATGGATCCTGAGCTTTGGAAGTAGTAATAGAGATGTTTCAGTGCTGAGCACTGCTCTGTCACTTCTTCTCAGCACCATGGTGCCTTCTGAGTCATTCCAAGGTCATTGCCATCTGAAAAGAGAAAGTTCTCTAACCAAAAGTGAGAGTAGCATTAATATATGGGTATGAACATTGAGATGTGCTTACTGGGCAGTTTGATGAGTATAGTTTATACAGTTAGCCAGACAGCAGCAGACGTTACACACCTAGGGCTCATGTCTGCCCCTATTTTAGGTTTTCAGTATCAGAGATGTGTTCCCTCCCATGGAGCAGACCTCCAGTTCAAAGAGCAGTTAGTTTCCCCCATAATAGACATGCCACTATTGCACCCTTTGGCTTATTTGGCCTGGCTGGCCAAATTTAAGGCTTGTAGTGTCCACTGTTGAGTATCTCCACTGGTGATTTCTCTCTCTCTCGTATTGAACTGCATGCAGCATAGCTTTTTCCAGCTTTCTGTCACCTGGGCTACATGGAGGAGGTTATTAGCTTAGCTCTAGCAGGATTTCTCAGTGACCTTGAAGCCCAAGTATGTGGAGTCTTCAGCAATAGGCTCTTACCATATATTCCTGGAGGGTTACCAAGAGCCTCTGCAAAGGCCTGTAATGTTTTGGAGATATCAGGGATCTCCCTGACCAACAACTCTCTGGAAGGTATCCCATCCCTGGCACTGAAAATTTTCTAGTAACAATCTATGGCTTCTGAGTGTTCCATTGTCCAAAATAGTAGGTTTCCATATGACTTATTTATATCCTCTTAGATTTTGATTGGCCTTCCCTCTACCTTTCCTTTACTCAATCTCTTCCCCTGACCTCACTTAGGCCTTTTCACTCCCATTAATCTGTTCCTATACTTACATATATACAATATCATCCTATTAATACCACCTTCCCCCCTTTCTATTCCCTTTATATCCCCTTTCTAGCTTACTGGCCTCTGCTACTGAATTTTATTCTTACTCACACAGAAGTCCAATCATCTGTAGCTAGGATTCACATATGAGAGAGAACATGTGACATTTGGTGTTCTGGGTGTGGGTTATCTCACTAAGTATAATCCTTTTGAGATCCATCCATTTTCCTGAAAATTTCATTTTTTTCTTTACCGCTGAGTAGAACTCCATTGTGCAAATGTGCATTGTCCACTCATTAGTTGAGGGATATCTAGGCTGGTTTAATTTCCTAGCTATTATGAATTGAGCAGCAATAAACATGGTTGAGCAAGTATCTCTAAGGTAGTGAGACGAGTCCTTAGGATATATGCCAAGGAGTGGTGATAGCTGTCTCAGGAACCTCCACACTGATTTCCACAATGGCTGGACCAGATTACATTCCCACCAACAGTGTAGAAGGGTTCCTCTTTTTCTACATCCTTGCCAGCATTTATAGTCATTTATTTTCATGATGGTAGCCAATCTGACAGGAATGAGATAAAATGGCAATGTAGTTTTAATCTGCATTTCCCTGATGACTAGGGATGTAGAACATGTTTTAGATGTTTATATGCCATCTGTATTTCTTCTTTAGAGAACTCTCTATTTAGTTCCATAGCCAATTTTTAACTGGGTTGTTTGATTTCTTATTATTCAGTTTTTTGAATTCTTTGTATATCCTAGATGTTAACCCTCTGTCAGCTGTATAGCTGGCAAAGATTTTCTCCCGTTCTTTGGGTTGCCTCTTTGCTCTATTCAGTGTCCTTTGCTGTACAAAAGCTTTGTAATTTCATGAGGTCCCAGCAGTTGATCTGTGGTTTTATTTTTTGAGCATTTGGGGTTATATTCAGAAAGCCTTTGCCAAGACCAATATGTTGAAGGGGTTCCCCTACTTTTTCCTGTAGCAGTTTCAGAGTTTCAGGTCTGATATTAAGCTCTTTGATCCATTTGTACTCAATTCTTGTGCATGCAGAGAGATAGGATTTATTTTCAACCTTCTACACATACATATCCAGATTTCCCAGCACCATTTTCTGAAGAGGCTGTCTTTCTCCAGTGAATATTTTTGGTATTTTGGTCGAAGATCAGGTAGCTATAGCTATCTGAACTTACATATGGGTCTTCTATTCTGCTCCATTGATCTACATGTCTGTTTTTGTACCAGTACCATGCTGTTTTTGTTCATTTTTATTTATTTATTTATTTATTTATTTATTTATTTATTTATTTATTTATTTATTTATTTGAGAGCGACAGACACAGAGAGAAAGACAGATAGAGGGAGAGAGAGAGAATGGGCGTGCCAGGGCTTCCAGCCTCTGCAAACGAACTCCAGACGCGTGCGCCCCCTTGTGCATCTGGCTAATGTGGGACCTGGGAAACCGAGCCTCGAACCAGGGTCTATAGGCTTCACAGGCGAGCGCTTAACCGCTAAGCCATCTCTCCAGCCCCCTGTTTTTGTTCCTATGGCTCTGTAATATAGATTAGAATCAGAAATGGTGATATCCTTTTTTTTTTTTTTTGTTGCTCAAAATTGTTTTAGATATCCAAGATTTTTTGTGCTTCCAAATGAATTTTTGGATTGTTTTTTCTATTTCCATGAATAATACCATTGGAATTTTGATGGGGATTACATTAAAGTGTAGATTGATTTTGGTAAGATTGACATTTTCACAATATTAATTCTTCCAAACCAAGAACAAGGGATGTTTTTCCATTTCCTAGTGTCTTCTGCAATTTCTGTCTTGAGTGTTTTAAATTTTCATTGTAGAGATCCTTCACTTCCTTGGTTAGGTTTATTACAAGGTACTTTATTATTATTATTTTTTGATGCAATTGTGAATGAGAGTGATTCTCTGATTTCATCCTTTGTGTGTTTGTTGTTAGCATAAAGGAAAGCTACTGGTTTCTGTGTGTCTAGTTTGTATCTTTTAAAATTTTTTTATTTATTTGTGAGGAGAAAGGAAGGGGGAGAGAGAGAGAGAAAGAGAGCAAGCCATGGCCTCTGCCTCTGCAAAAGAACTCCAGATGCCCCATGTGCCTTTTTTTTTTTTTTTTCTAGGTAGGGTTTCACTCTATCCCAGGCTGATCTGGAACTCATTATGTAGCCTCAGGGTGGCCTCGAACTCATAGTGATCCTCCTATCTCTGCCTCCCAAGTACCCGGATTAAAGGCATGTGCCACCATGCCCAGGTTCATGTGCCCATTTGTATGTTTGGCTTTACATGGGGGTTGGGGAATTGAATCCAGGTCATTAGGCTTTAACCACTGAGCAATATCCCCAGGATCCCTCCCATAGATCCTGTAGGGCAGACATAAGGCTGTATAGTTAGAAAAATGAGATCTGAAATAAGAGGATGTAGGAAAAATAAGGAGTAGTGTATAGTAAGGAGGAGGACAGGATGGGGAAGGGAAGTTTCTGGACCACTTAGTATTAATGGTTCTTTGCAGGAAGTCTTTCCCATGAGGAATGCTATGAGAACATGAGCTTCTAGCATAAATGCAAGTGGAACCAAACCTTGCAGAACCTGAATCTTAAATATTTTTACAGAATATCAATTTTTGTGTGGCTTGGAAGAAACTCCAGAGTGACTTACAGGCTCCACAGAGCCCTGATGCAGTCAATGGAGGTTCTCATGCTAGAAGGCTATCTTACTTTTCTTTCTTCACCTGCCTCCCAAAAGAGTTCTTTGCCCCAGTGAGAAACATGATGCACATATGACTGCAGAATGAGAAGCCCTTGTCTGACATGCTTGGGACCAGAAGTGTTTCAGCTTTTGGAATTTCTTGGATGTCAGGATATTCACATATACAGAGTGAGGGACCTTGGGTATGGGACTCGAGTTTAACAAACAAGACCCACAGTTCATAATTTTTCTTAGATATCTTGCCCACGTGGCCTGAAGGTGACTGCGTCTTGTCACATGTGTCTAACATGGAGCACTCTGCTTTGGCATGTTGTGTATTTCAGGTTTGGGGCCAGTTTGGATCTCAGATTTTCAGTTTAGGGGTTCTCAACCTATATTATTGTACTGTTAATGAAAATGAGAAGCCAAAAAAGCTCACGTGACTGGTTATTAAAGTCACACACTAGTTAACGGCAGGACTAGAACACGGGAGCCCATGTTGGGTGAGAGTCCTCCCTGGGCCTCACGGGTTCTTATGGGGCGTGGCAAGATGGGTGGCTTTTTTCTCTGGGTCATTTTCACAATAGTTTATGCCCTTGAGGAATGAGGTAATATCATCCCTATCACCCGAAGATCACACTTTTCAGAATTTTCTATAAAAGCAGTGAGTACCCCAAAGATTACTTTTTGTTCTTTAGGTGTGACACAAGCTCACTTCATGTGTGGTAGAAGTCTGGGCCCACTGGGTGGCTTCTGTGAGATTTGAGGGCAAGAGGGGCCCATGCCAGTGTGGGCACACCACGCTGCTTGTTGCATTGGGGTGTTGGTTCTCATTTCTGGTCCAGGAGTCTTATCATATGTTCTGCCAGCATCCATGAAACAGAGATTAGCTTGTAATCTGTAGGAAATTTAAAAAATCCTCACCTGACTATAAAAATGAGCTTTCTGAGTCCTAGCTGGGACTTTTTTCCAGCCCAGAACACATAGCTTAACTAGTAGCATCCAACAGGAGGACATGATGCCTATAAGGACCATTGGATGGGGTAACCAGATCTGCTTCAAATTCCTCATTTAAAAAATTATAAATATTTTATTTACTTATTTGACAGAGAGAAAGAAGGAGAAAGAGAAGGAGAGAGAGAGAATGGGCACGCCGGGGCTCCAGCCACTGCAAATGAACTCTAGATGTGTGCCCGCCCCCTTGTGCATCTGGCTAACGTGGGTCCTGGGGAAACAAACCTGGGTCCTTTGCCTTTGCAGACAAATGCCTTAACTGCTAAGCCATCCCTCCAGCCCAAAATTCCCCATTTTTTAAAAAAAATTGTTTATTTTTATTTATTTATTTGAGAGAGACAGAGAGGGAAAGACAGAGAGAGAGAGAGAGAGAGAGAGAGAGAGAGAGAGAGAGAGAGAGAGAGGAGAGAATGGGCATACCAGAGCCTCCAGCCACTGCAAATGAACCCCAGAGTCCCCTTCTGCATCTAGCTTATGTGGGTCCTGGGGAATGGAGCCTCGAACCAGGATCCTTAGGCTTCCCAGGCAAGTGCTTAACCACTGAGCCATCTCTCCAGCCCAAATTCCTCATCTTAAATTTCCAAGGCATGGGCCTAGACCTTTGGCATATATGATCACATACAGTAGATGGGTTCATTGGTAGGCAGAGGTCCCTGGACATGTATAGACCAGCTTGGGGCAGCCCAAAAAGTGATGTGAAGGGGTGAGCAAGAAGGGGACCCCTTTTCAGCCACTGAATATCCTTCATATTTAGTGAATATCATAGGTATTCTGTCATGTCATGACCAAAAGAAAGAAAGAAAGAAGGGGATGGAAGTCGTTGTCTAAGGCAATGGCACCCTAAGGGTCTATTAAGACAGTGATTAAGACAGTGAAGGAAGGGAATACAGCAGGGATAAGGAGGTACGCAAGAGTCCCGTGAAGGGAGGGCTGCAGAGAAATGGGGGGCACAGGACAGAGGGTGTTGTAGAATTTGAAGTCCACGAGGGGAACCAAGCCACGCAGCTCATGATTTCAGCACTAAGAGAGGCCAGCGGCTTTCCATTCTGCTGACCTTAAAGAATTTGAAGAAACTGGAAACTGTGAGGCTCCATCAAACCGGCGCTGTGTGCTCTAGGCCCTTCCGATTGGGCAAGTCTCCTCACGTATGTGGTCCACAGAAGAACTTCAGCCAAGACGTCGACCACTAAAGAAACTGGAATCAACTGCAGGTGTCTGTTAAAATCGTTTTTTCCTCCATTGATGGAAGTAGGTAGGCCTCTGTCACAAAGCTTTTAATTGCTCTTCAAATATTTGATGAAAATTAAGTAGTTTTCCTTCAGGGAAAGTACTCTTTAAGTCACTAGACAATGAGATATTTGCAAAGAATTTGGCAAAGCAATGTGTGTGTATACACAGTGGCTAACTGCTGCTTAAAAGATAATTTTCTTCCTTGCTAGACATTATGTTTAATGTTTAATTTTGAAAATCATACATTATTGAGGTCTCTTAAGTAGCCAAATTCATAGAAACAGAAAGTAGAAGAGGGATTTCCAGGGGCTGAAAGGCGGGGAGATGAGAACTGTTGTTCGGGGTGTACAGAGTTTAATTTTGTAAGATGAAAAGTTCTGGGGAGCTGTTGCACAGCAGTGTCAGTATACTTACTGCTTCTGAACCACATCTTCAGAAATGCTGAAGAGACCCACGTGTGGTGGTAGCACACTCTTCATCCCGGCACTCAGGAGGCCGAGGCAGGAGGATTCCTGTGAGCTCAAGGCCAGCCTGGGGCTACAGAGTAACTTCCAGGTCAGTCTGGTCTAGAGTGAGACTCTACCTCAAAATAAGTAAATAAATAAATAAATAGCAGTGCTGGAGAAATGGTTTAGTGGTTAAGGTGCTTGCCTGTGAAACCTAAGGACCCTGGCTCAATTTCCTAGTACCCATGTAAGCCAGATGTACAAGGTGGCACATGCCTCTAGAATTTGTTTGCAGTGACTAGAGGCCCTGGCATGCCCATTCTCATTCTTTTTCTCTCTGTCTGCCTTTCTCTCAAATAAATAAATAAAAATAAAAATATTTAAAAAAGAAAAAGTGGGGCTGAAGAGATGGCTTAGTGGTTAAGGTGCTTGCCTGTGGGGCCTAAGGACCCATGTTCAACTCTCCAGATCCCATGTAAGCCAGACACACAAAGTTTTGGCAGGTGCAAGGTCACACATGCCCACTAGGTGGTGTAAGCATCTGGAGTTCAATTGCCGTGGTAGAGACTGTGGCATGCTAATTCTTTCTCTCTCTCTCTCTCAAATCAAAAATAAAAACAAAAACAAATAAAAAAGAAAAAAGCAATAAAAATGCTGAAGAGACCAGAAGGCAAGGTCAGTTCAGCACAGAGAAATCAATGTGATTCAGCACATAAGTAGATGCAATACTGAAAACAAAAATCACATGATGATTTTTATTTATTTATTTGAGAGCGACAAACACAGAGAGAAAGACAGATAGAGGGAGAGAGAGAGAGTGGGCGCACCAGGGCTTCCAGCCTCTGCAAATGAACTCCAGACGCGTGCGCCCCCTTGTGCATCTGGCTAACGTGGGACCTGGGGAACCGAACCTCGAACCGGGGTCCTTAGGCTTCACAGGCAAGCACTTAACCGCTAAGCCATCTCTCCAGCCTGATTTTTTTTTTATTTAAATTTTTGGTTTTGCAAGGTAGGGTCTCACTCTAGCTCAGGCTGACCTGGAATTCATCTGTAGTCTCAGGGTGGCCTCGAACTCATAGCGATCCTCCTACCTCTGCCCCCTGAGTGCTGGGATGAAAGGTGTGCACCATCAGGCCTGGCCACATGATGATCTTAATATATGCGCAGCGCACCTTTGAGTTAAACTAACTCCCCTTTCATAATAAAAGCCTTGAAAAAAATTAAGCAGAGAAGGATCCTATCACAGTGTAGTGAAAAGGTGGTAGGAAAGGATTAAGATCAGGATACAGTGTATATATGTATGGAGATGGTCAGTAAAAAGTTTTAAAAAGCCATAACATCAAAAAAGAAAGCAATGCAATCAGTAAATGGGCAAAAGCATACAACAGATACTTCTCAAGTGAAGAAATGCAAATGGATAATAGTTATATGAAAAAAAAGTTCAACATCCTTAGCCATCAGAAAACTACAAATCAAAACTACATTGAGGGCTGGGAAGATGGCTCAGCAGTCAAGGCTCTTGCTTGTAAAGCCTGCTGGCCTGGATTTGACTCCCCAGTACCCATGTAAAGCCAGATACACAAAGCGGCTCATGAGTCTGGAGTTTGTTTGCTGTGGCAAGAGGTCTGGCACACCCATACTCTTTCTCTCTCTCTGCTTGTAAATAAATAAATACAAAGATTTTTATATTGTTTTATTTTTATTTATTTATTTCCTGAGGGATAATATCTTGACCTCTCCCTTGCTGGAGTCAGTCCACAGTAGCAGAGCCCAGATGGTATCAGGGTGGCTGAGCCGTGAGGGTGGCAACACAGGTCGAATACCTGGTGGTAAAAAGCACTTGTGGCTTCCACGTCTTGATTTCATGTATCCGTGAACTGCACTTTAAGCTTTGCTGCTTCATATTTTTAGGCTCCATCACCATGAACTCCTTAGATAACATTTTCTGGACCACTCTCAGACAACATCTTTTGTAGTGATGTTTGTCTTTTCCAGATCTGTTTTTTTTTAAATTAATTAATTTGAGAGAAAGTGATAGAGAAAGGAGAGATATACAGAGAGAGATGGGCGCACCAGGGCCTTCTGCTGCTTCAAACAAACTCCAGACACATGTTCCACTTTGTACATCTGGCTTTCCATGAGTGCTGGAGATTTGAACCTGAGCCCTCAGGTTTTGTAAGCAAGCACCTTTAACCACTGAGCCACCTCCCCTGCCCCAGATCTGTTCTCCCCTCGCCCCAAGGTAGGGTCTCACTCTGGTCCAGACTGACCTAGAATTCACTATGTAGTCTCAGGGTGGCCTCCAGCTCTTGGAAATCCTCCTACCTCTGCCTCCCGAGTGCTGGGATTAAAGGTGTGCGCCACCTTGCCTGGCTCAGATCTGTTCTTTTATTGGACACGTTCTCCAGGTTCAGCTGTCCATTCCACTCTTTTCCTTAAATGACATGACTATTACTTACACATGCTGTGAAATGACAATTGACAGAGGACGGTGTGTGGCTGTTATACTCCTTAGCTCTTTTTCCTGTGCTTAAGGCAATGGCCTCCAGCATCATCTCCTCCCTTCTCCTCTTTACCTGATAACTACAGAAAGTGAACACAGAAAGTGGTGCATGTGTCTGGGATCTCACGGCAAGAGGCCCTGGCACACCCATACAATCCCTCCATCCTCCTCTCTCTCTCCCTCTCTGTCGGTCTCTCTCTCAAATATTTCTGTGATCACTGGAATAGCAAGAGCTGGGATGCTGCTAGAGTCTGACTTTATCTCCCCTTCATATGACCCACATCTGTCCTCCCTGGAGCACAGGGTCTTTCACTGAGCCTGGGGCTCACTAGATGAGCTAACCAGGGATCCCCTGGGTCTGCCTCTCTAGCTCTGGGATTATAGGTACATGTCCCCATGCTTGGCTTTTTTTGTTGTTGTTGTTGTTTGTTTGTTTTCAGGTAGGATCTTACTCTAGCTCAGGCTGACCTGGAATTCACTATGTATTCTCATTGTGGCCTCGAACTCTCGGTGATCCTCCTACCTCTGCCTCCCATGTGCTGGGATTAAAGCTGTGTGCACCACGCCCCGCTATGGTTGGCTTTTACATGAGTGCCGGGGCTCTGAATTCAGGTCTTCGTGCTTGCACAACAAACACTCTACTGACTGATCTAGTTCCCTAGCCTTATCTTATATTTATGGGGCTGGAGAGATGGCTCAGTGGTTAAGGTGCTTGCCTGCAGAGCCTAACAACCAGAGTTTGGTTCCTTAGTGCCCACGTGCATCTGGAGTTCATTTGCAGTGGCTGGAGGCCCTGACATGCTTATTCTCTCTCTGTGTTTGTGTCTCTTCTATTTTTTTTTCTACTTGCAAATAAATATTTTTTTAAAGTATGTATTTATTTACTAATTTATTTATTTGAGAGAGAGAGAGAGGGAGAGGAAGAGAGAGAGAGAGAGAGAGAGAGAGAGAGAGAGAGAGAGAGAGAGAGACAGACAGAGAGGGAGAGAGAGAGGAGGATGGAGGGATTGTATGGGTGTGCCAGGGCCTCTTGCCGTGAGATCTCCAGACACATGCACCACTTTCTGTGTCTGGCTTTACATGTGTTCTGGAGAAATTGGATGCAGGCCGTCTGGCTTTGCAAACAAGCACATTTAAGTGCTGATCCACATACCTAGCCCAAGAATTTCTTTCTTTCTTTTTTAAAGTTACCGCGTGTTCCATTGTTTGTTGTCAAAAGTACAATAATGTATTTAGGGATGAAAGTTGCTCTTCCAAATAACCGTTTCATGACTTAGCGTGTGAAAAGCGGAGAGCAGTGGATCAGGCTCCAGTCTATCACTCTTTCCTGTCATGGTCAACTGCTAGGGTTCGATCTCGTCTCAAAATAAAATGTGAAGTGAGAGATCATATTGTACGCTAGTACTGTTTGGGTGGACTAAATAGAGATGGCGCAGATTAACTCAATGTGGTATGAAGTATGGAGCCATGTGGAGGGGCTTGCAAGGGAATGCCCATAGCATGAGCAGAAACTAATAGATAAAACCACATTTTCTACGCCCTCCAAAATGCATGTGTGTATGAAACATACTATTGGAAGAACCACCCTAGGAAAAAAGAAACGTTCAGTCTGTATCTCCATTATCCACTGTGGTGGTATAACTCATAGACCAAAAGAACAAAATGAAAACAAAATATGCATCTGTAGATTAAGCTTAGATCCAAGTGACTAGATGTGGGAAATAAGTCTGTCTTCCACTCTCAGGAGGTAGGGTTCTTGATGCAGTCAATTTTCACTCCCAGAATGACATTTTCTCTAGTACTCCTGTCTCTGTGGGCCCATGATGAAAGGATATTTGTAAGGAAGCCAGGTACATTCCCTGTGGACCTATTAGAGTAAAATCACGCTAGGGAAAAAGTCATATATGGTTTTTGTTTCACTACATAGAAAATCTTTGATCCATTTCTTGGAGTACTGCTTGACCAAGGCAAGAGAAGCACTGTTCATGGACATCATCATAAATATTTCAAGATCAATTGGATGCAACATATCCATTTAGTCAAGCCACATTAATAGCTTCCCCACTAAGGCCTCCCACCTCCTGAGCCACAGGCTTACCATACCAGGCATGAATTCCTCCTGTAGACCTGGCCATTCAGAAAGTGCTTACTTACCCCTATAAAGGCCCTGCCATTTTTGCCCCAGGGGGCTCATCTTGACGGACAGCGTGGTCATGTTGCATGCTGGTTCCTCTACCGTACATGACTTTTATAACCCAGCAACCTGCATTCTAGCTTCTCCTTCTATAAAAGTTGGCCATCAGGGAGGAAGCTTCCAGTGCAATTCCTGCAAGATTGCTTTGTGTCCTATAAATAATAATGAATGTGTTGTCTTCAGCAATAGGATCATGCCACCTCATTCTAGTGGGCAACCAAGAGCGGTGGCAACAGCTTTGTGGGCCTTCAGTGCCTCCCTGACAAATGACTTTTAGGCAGGTATCCCATTTCTAGCAGCGAGGTTTTCTTCCATTACCAATGGCTTCTAGGAGCAGCATTATCTTCTCCAGCAGGGTACTTCCACAGTAATTTTTTTTAACCTGTCATTCCTTTTGTGTATGTGTGTGTGTGTGTATGGATGTGTATAGTTCACCAGTGTGTCTGTGCATGTTCCTAAGTGTGTGGAGTCATATTTGTGTAGTTGTGTGTGCATGTTTGTATGTTTGGAGGTCAGAGGACCATATACCATACCTCTACCACTCTCCATCTTTATTTCTAAGAATGGGCCTCTCAGTGTGCCCAGAGCTCCCCAATTCTGCTTTGCAAATTCTTCATCAAGCCCCAGGGATCTGCTTTGTGTCCTGATCCCCCTGTGCTGGGACCATAGGAAAGGTCATCACACTCTAATTTACCATATTTAAAAATATGTGTGTGTGTGTGTGTGTGTGTGTGTGTACACTAGGATCTCTTGTCACTGCAATCAAATGCATTCTGCTTTGTGTGGGCTGGGGAATTGAACCTGGGTGGAAGGCTTTGCAAGCAAGGGCCTTTAGGCTGTG
Source organism: Jaculus jaculus (assembly GCF_020740685.1). Taxonomy (NCBI): domain Eukaryota; kingdom Metazoa; phylum Chordata; class Mammalia; order Rodentia; family Dipodidae; genus Jaculus; species Jaculus jaculus. The sequence continues at coordinate 50,465,081 of NC_059103.1, read as the reverse complement.
AGCCATCTTTTCAGGCAAATGCTTTCCTTTTTTGTTTATTTTTATTTATTTATTTGAGAGTGACAGAGAAAGAAGCGGGGGGAGAGAGAAAGAAAGAATGGGCACATCAGGGCCTCAAGCTACTGCAGACGAACTCCAGATGCATGCACCACCTTGTTCATCTGGCTTATGTGGGTCCTGAGGAATTGAGCCTCGAACCAGGGTCCTTAGGCTTCACAGGCAAGTGATTAACTGCTAAGCCATCTCTCCAGCCCATTTTTTTTTTTTTAGAAATAAGTTTCTGTTCTTTTTAAATTTTTTTGGTTTATTTTTACTTATTTATTTGAGAGCGACAGACAGAGAGAGAAAGAGGCAGAGAGAGAGAGAGAGAGAGAATGGGCATACCTGGGCTTCCAGCCACTGCAAATGAACTCCAGATGCGAGCGCCCCCTTGTGCATCTGGCTAACGTGGGTCCTGGGGAATCGAGCCTTAAACCGGGGTCCTTAGGTTTCACAGGCAAGCGCTTAATCGCTAAGCCATCTCTCCAGCCCCCTTTTTCTTTTTTTGATTGAAGTTTTTATTTATTTTCTAATCTTGTGTTGCCTCCAAATACAATTTCACCTTTACGATTTTCTTCAAACATGGTTTCCTAAACATCAAACACAACCAGAATAAACTGTGACTGAGATGTGAGAGAGTGGGGCACCCAGCACCTCCCTTGCATTTGCAGTTGTCTCAGGTCCCCTTAGTGGGCCCCTCTGTTCTCATACTTGTCCACTTGTTCTTCCCCTCGTGTGACAGCCTCGCCTTTGAGACCTAAGTTAGCCTGTGGCATGGGAGCATCTCCCATGAGAGGGAGGAGAGCTAAGCTGAGTGAGCAGAAGTAAAGAAGAAAGCTCATTTATGCCCATGGATCTCCCCCATGGATCCTCAGCCCTGTCTCATCCAAGAGCAGATGGACTACATCCAGCATGCTACTCTGGCTTTTGGGCACCTTGCAGGTAACTGACACATACCTGGAGTAGTTTTAATGGGCATAAGGCTTTCACTCTACTGGCTGAAAATGCTGGAAGAAGCAAGTGTTCACTGATGGCATCCATGCTGAGGAGGTGTGGTGGATTGATCCAGGTGTCACCCCCAAACTCATGTGTTCTGAATGCTCGGTCCCCAGCTGGTAGAAACTTGGGAATTGGTACCTCGTGGAGGTGAGGTATGGTTGGGAGCAGGATTACGGGTGTTATTGCCAGTGTTTGGCACACTCTCCTACTGCTGTTGTCCACCTGATGTTGACCAGGAGGTGATGTCCACGCTCTGCTTGTGCCATCATTTTCCCCTGCCACCATGGAGATTCCCCTGGAGTCTGTAGGCCAAAAGAAACTCTTTCCTCCCACAAGCAGCTCTGGGTTAGGTGTTTTCTGTCAGCCACTTGGGGCTAACAACAGCAGGTGGGAAACACTTGCATGAATCCTGTGGGGAATGTCAGGGTTAGAAAAGAAAAAGAGACACAGAAGACAGGTTTGGGTCATAAATAAGGAGAAAGCAAGGGTGAGGGGCTGCAGTGTGGCTGTTTGTGCCTGTCCTTGAGTTCATGACTATCTGGACACAAGCAGAGGAATAGCAGCTGAACCACGATGCTTTGAGGGAGGTTGCCTACATCCAGAACAGGGTCAAGGCCATGTGCATTCCTGGCATCGGGGCAATGACTGAGCAGGGTTCTGATGTTCAAGGAATGCCCTGAGTGGCTTTTCCTGAGTTGAAGTTAAAGGGGAAAATGCCTGTTTTTGATGTTATGTGACAGAACAACAGAAACGATTAATCTGGCATCTTTGCTACTTTCGTTAGCGTGATAAGAAATACTGCAAGTGATATAGGTGAGTGGGTCGTATGCTCTACAATGAGGGAACGTGCCTCTCATTTGCCCCACATTGTATGAAATGGCTTTTCTGCGTAGCGTTCCCTGTGAAAGGGGTGTCCGCTTGCGGAATCAGACTCCAGGCTCCAGAGCCCATCCCCGCGTTGACACTCACCCTCCCAGCTGCGTGGCCTAAGCCGATCTCAGCTATGGTTGGCTGGGACTCATGTTCGACTCTCCAAGTCCCGCGTAAGTGAGACTCACAAGGTGACGCGAAAGCGCGAGGCCGCACGTGCGCACAAGGGGCACGGGCACCTGGAGTTTGACTGCAGAGGCTGGAGGCCCTGGCACCCCAATTCTCTTTCTCATTTCAAAAAGGGGGGAGGGCCTAGAGAGATGGCTTAGCAGTTCAAGTAGTTGCCTTCAAAGCCAAAGGATCCTGGTTCAATTCTCCAGGACCCACGTAAGCCAGATGCACAAGGTGGCACATGCATCTGGAGGTCGTTTGCAGTGGCTGGAGGCCAGGCATGCCCATTCCCTCCTTTTCTGCCTCTTTCTCTAAAATCAATCAATCAATAAATGATATATATTTTTAAGGCCAGTCTATTGGGCTTGCCTCAAAAAAAATTAAAAAAAAAAAAAAGGAGACAAGATCAAGGCTAAAGGAAATGAATGACAGATGTCCTGGAGATCAGGAGCCCTTGAAATTATTCTTCATCTCTTGCTTGAGAAATATCTTGGCTAAGATCAGACAAGCCTGTGGCGCTCTTGTCTTAAGGTGTTAGGATGGCAGAGGGAGATGCCAGCTGCAGTCACCCATATGCAAGCACCCTCCCTTGTGGACTTCCAAACCTGCTTTCTTATCTTTTATTTCTGAGTTGCCCATGGAAACAGCTGTGGGAAGGGGCTTGCAGAGCCCTGCTCAGGTAACATCCCTGACAAGGGCAGATAGGATTGTCGGATGCGGGGAGCAAAGCAAAACCAAAAACAAATCTCAAAACAGCAAAACAGACAGGCAGACCCAGTTGCATTTGAATGTCGGATAAACGCGAAGGTGCGCTTCTCGTCTTGTGCTGCGCTGGGACGGTGGAGCGCTTCTGCTCTCTTACTGCCAAGTGCTGGCAGCTCTCCAGGTGGCAAGGTGACGCGGTGAGGATCCGTTTCATCACAGAGCTTAGTGAGAAAAATAATAAAGAAAAAAAAAGAAAAAACAACAAAGAAAAAAACATCACATCCTAAGAACTAATCCGTTGCTAACATGCAGGCATGGAGATCCGAACCTCTTAAGGGGGAAATGCAAACAGTCGGAGGGGGTTCCATTCTCCACTTTGCTGGTGGCCAGGCTTAGGAACATTACTGGAATCCTTGAATAGAAGGCCCTCTGGGCCCCCAGGGCCTCTGCTGCTGGCCACTTGGAGGCAGCAGAGGGCAGTGGATGCCCACTCTGGGCTTGAGTACCGAGCCTGGTCTACAGTCTCTGTTCTGATGCAGTCTGGGGGCCACAAGGGGTGCCACTGCATGGCTTGCCACCCTGAAAGCAAAGGCTCACTGGGGACAGGGCATTAATGTTCTGGGTGGAGTGGCCAGCTGGGTGGGCTTATTTGGGGACACTTGAATGGTCCCTCTTCTGAGAGGTGCAGGTGGTGGGGCCCCATTTGTGAAGGTACGGGAAGGCTCTGGGCTTGAGTCAGGTTTGGTTGGGGTTAGGAAAGCAAAGAGTTATTTTTAGAGAATTGAGCTTAGTTTCCTCTTTGTTTGGCTCCCTGTCTACACTTGATTCTTTCTGCGCAGGGTCACTCCACCGACACTGAGGTTGGGTTTTGTTCCAAAGGCCCGAGACCAAATATTGGTTTAGCTATGGTGAGAAAAGTGTTCTTTGTAATGTTCATTCCCACTGCCTTAGATTTATTAGTGCACACTTGGGGGGGTGGGGAGGGAATGTGACCCCAGCCCAGCTGCCAGGTGGCCTTCCCTGGTATATGGCCGACTACAGAGAGGCCTAACATGGGTACACAGCTTCCCCCACTACTTGTGAGGGAGGCTAAACCGTGGGTAACGCCCAAACGCATGCATGCGCGCACACATTTGTACGTGTAGTTTTAAATATGTTTCTAGATGGCAAGAAATTTCAGTAGAACTTTAACTTTCACACGCCTCAGTAAATATTTTCTTTCCCATCCCATCCCCTTGAAAGATGGGTCAGATATGTTTGTTTAACTGTATTTGCTTATTTGTGAGGTTTAATTGGTGCTGGGATTCAAACCGGAGACCTTGCATGTGCTAAGCATGCACTTGACCTCCGAGCCACCCGCCGATTAGGTCAGACACCCTTGGGTCTCACCTTTCAATGAACAACCTTCCTTCTAAACCCTCTGTCCATGTTTCTTTGCAATGATACTGACGGGGGCAGGCTCAGTAGACAGGGGTCCAACTTGCCTCTTGCAGGCTCCCGCCAGTTTAAAAGGCTTCAGGGAGACCCTGGGTGGTGGTGGGGGGCAGTGAGGGTGGCCCCTGAACATCCACTCCTGTTCTCACAGCTTTGAAACTCAGGTGTGCTCAGGTGTCAGAGGTTGACAGTGGGTGAGCAGCGTGGGCAGACGTGACCCTGCACAGGTGAGAAGCGTGAGCTCACCTGCTCGGGGCAAATGGTCTCCCCACCTCACCCGACCTAGTCTCAGAACCACGGCAGTAGAGGGGCGTCTCACCCACTTCCCTGCGAGGGCACTGAGGGGGGCAAACCTCTTATGCGGCTGAGAACAGTGGTACAAGCCCGGCTGCCTCATTGCCACAGCTGATTTGAGATCTGTATTCCAACCCGCTGGTGCCAAGAAGTGGGTAAGATGTCAAGAAGTTCGTTTTTCTTTTACGGAATTGGCTCAGCTCTTTAAAAAGACAAACAAGTCATTGCAAATGGTCCCTTTGGGCTGTGCGCATGTGCATCTATACCCATGGATGCAGCTTCTTCAAGGAATGGGAGGGGAGCGATGCATGGCCCCACTGCTCTCCATGGCTCGGCGGCGGGTGGGCCGCTGCTTCCTGGGCTTAGGTGCGAGCGCAAATGCACACGCTCTGCCCACTTGGCTGTATTTTACAGAACAAGACGCCTGGACTTCTACTTTGTAGGCTGAAGCTTCTCTTCATTGATGTCATGGACATTTTGCTCATCATGGATTAGTCTTTTAAACATCATTTAAATGAATGCATGCTCTTCCACTACAAACACACGAGTCTATTTGATGTCCATACTCTCCCTTCCTTCCTACTTTCTTCCTCCCTCTCTTCCTTTCTTCCTCCCTCTCTTCCCCCACCTTCCTTCCATCTTCCTTCTTTCCTTCTTCCCTCCCTCCCTCTTCTTCTCTTCCTCCTCCTCCTACTTCTCATGCAGGGCTTCATGCAGACTAGGCAAGTTACACCCCTGCCTATTGATTGTTTCATATCCTTTAAAAAAAAAATTATTTATTTATTTGAAAGTGCCAGAGAAAGAGGCAGACAGAGAGAGAGAGAGAGAGAATGGGCGCGCCAGGGTCTCCAGCCACTGTAAATGAACTCCAGACGCGTGCGCCTCCTTGTGCATCTGGCTAACGTGGGTCCTGGGGAATCAAGTCTCGAACCGGGGTCCTTAGGCTTCACAGGCAAGTGCTTAACCGCTAAGCCATCTCTCCAGCCCTCATATCCTTAAAAAAAAAACAAAAATATTACTAAAAATATTTAGTAGTACAGGGTGCCTTGAACTCATTATTGTCTCACTCATTCTAAATTTCAAATCTCTAGAGTAGGCAATAATTACTTCAGTATAGAAATCAACGGAGTCATTTATTTTGTGGACCTTATCAACCGGGATTTTCATGGCATGATGGATGCGCTACTGAGTTTTCATTCCCATTTGAAACTTTTACCAAGGCCCCCTTCGGCTCCAGCAGGGAGTCTTTCTCTGTCTCTGGTGTTTAGTCCACAGAATACGTTTGTATTATGTTTGCCTGAGTGTGACCTACAAGCCTAAGGTATTGTCAGTTCATGTTTCCCCACTCAGATTAATATCTGATGCAAAATTAGTAGAAGGGAAAAGATGCGCTCCTTAGCAGGTGGCCGGTGGCCATCCTTCCCAGTGGGAGGACGAGGAAGTTGCAAGGAGGAATAATGTTACATCCCTGGGGCCTCAGCTGCTGGGCTGGGCGCAGGCCTTTGATAACCACCGTCAGTATCTCTTCCCATCACTGAGCAGGAAATGAGGTGACTCTTTCAGCCGAGCCATAGCTGAACTGGCTTGTCTGGGCTAAACAATGCCAGAGGGGAGGATCAGAGGCAGGTCCGAACTCCTGGTGTTTAAGGAGCGTCCCCTGGCCTCTGAAGGCTGTGGGCTCCTGGCTCCTGCTGCGTTGGCCTTGTCACTGTGTGTTCCCAGCCCCCCAGTTCCCTGTGTAAGGCCGCCTCAGCCTTGTCAGCAAGACGCCTGGCTCCTTGGTGGCCCAGCATGTGTTTGTTAGTCTGAGCTTCTGCGCTCCAATTATATAGACTCTCTGACTTTGTTCCTCTGCTTCACCAAAAGTGACTTGTTTCTTAATGTTAGTCTTCTAGCAGACACTTGTTCCTTCTTTGGAGACACCTGGGCATCCAACAAAAGCACTGGGAAGAACAGCTCTTTGTCCCCTTGCCTATAAGATTCCATTCCGTGAGGTGACTCACTGAGGCCCAGCTCTGTGCATATGCCACAGACAAATCTCTATCTGGTGTCTTTCCACCCCTATGCCATCTGCCTCTTCCAGATCTTTCTGGATGGCTAACATGCAACGTGAAGAAAATTCTGCTAAGAATTCTTATGTGAAAATGAAAGCATATAATGTGTTTCGAACATTTGAAACCCAGGACAAAAGAGGGTGGAGAAAGAAATAAGGTGACAATTCTAACTCTAGGTGGAGCATCACTAATCTGAATATCCAGAGCCCGAAGCTGATACTTTTGTTTTGTTTTTAGAGGTAGGGTCTCACTAGCCCAGACTGACCTGGAATTGACTATGTAGTCTCAGGGTGGCCTCAACCTCACAGCTAGCCACCTACCTCTGCCTGCTGTGAATATGATACTTTTGAGACCACAAGTAGAAATTTGCACAGCATCAGACTTTGTTTTAGAGACAAAATTAGTTTTAAAAAGTCTTATATAAGGGACTGGCAAGATGGCTCGGCAGTTAAAGGCACCTGCCTGCCAGGCTTCAATTTCAAGGTCACCCACATAAGCCAGACACAGAAAGTGGTGACAATGCTTAACATTCATTTGCAGTGGCAAGAGGTCCCAGTGCACTGCCCCACGTGTGCAGTTAATGAATCAAAATAAGCCACATGGGCTGGAGAGATGGCTTAGCGGTTAAGCGCTTGCCTGTGAAGCCTAAGGACCCCAGTTCGAGGCTTGATTCTCCAGGACCCATGTTAGCCAGACGCACAAGGGGGCTCATGCGTCTGGAGTTTGTTTGCAGTGGCCAGAGGCCCTGGCGTGCCCATTCTGTCTCTCTCTCTATCTGCCTCTTTCTCTCTCTGTGTCCGTTGCTTTCAAATAAATAAAAATAAACAAAAAAAAAAATTAAAAAAAATAAGACACATTGTATCGGGGTTGGGGATTTAGCTCAGTGGATGAGTGCTTGCCTAGCAAATACAGGGCCCTAGGTTTAGACCTCAGCTTTGGAAAACAACAGCAACAACAAAAATCACATTGTATAAAATTACCTTCAGGGGCTGGAGAGATGGCTTAGCAGTTAAGCACTTGCCTGTGAAGCCTAAGGACCCCGGTTTGAGGCTCGGTTCCCCAGGTCCCACGTTAGCCAGATGTACAAGGGGGCGCACGGGTCTGGACTTTGTTTGCAGTGGCTGGAGGCCCTGGCGCGCCCATTCTTTCTCCCTCTCTGCCTTTCTCTCTGTGTCTGTCATTCTCAAATAAATAAATAAAAAATGAACAAAAAATTAAAAAAAAAAATAAAAGTACCTTCAGAATATGTGTTTAAGGTGTTTATGAAACAAATGAGTTTTCTATTTGGACTTGGGTCTCATCCTTAATATCCCATTATGCACATGCCAATATTCCAAAATTAGAAAAAAACACTCTAAGCCATTTCTGATCCTAAGCAATGTGGATAAGGTCTCTTTACTCTGAATTCCCACTAAAGGGGTTTAAGCAGAGCAGTCATAACTTGTGACACTCAATCCCTTGCATAGGAATGAGTAAAATGTTAACAGGGCTAGAGAGATTGCTCAGTGGTTAAGGCACTTGCCTGTGAAGCCTAATGACCCAAGTTCGGTTCTCCAGTACTCACGTAAAGCCAGATGCATAAAGTGGCTCATGTATCTGCAGTTCATTTGGAGTAGCTAGAGGCCCTGGCACACCCATTCTCTCTCTCTCCTTGTAAATAAATAAAAGGTTTCAATGTTGTAGGGCTAGAGAGATGGCTTAGTGGTCAAGGTGAAGCCTAAGGACTTATGTTCGATTCTCCAGATCACATGTAAGCCAGACACACACACAAGGTGACACAAGTGTGCAAGGTTGCACATTCACACACAAGGCGCACGTGTCTGGAGTTTGACTGCAGCAGCTGGAGGCCTTGGCACACCAATTCTCTCTTTCTCTCTCTTAAAAAAAAAAAAAAGCTGGGTGTGGTGGTGCACATCTTTAATCCCAGCACTCAGGAGGCAGAGGTAGGAGGATGGCCATGAGTTTGAAGCACCCTGAGACTACATAGTGTAGTCATCCTAGGCTAGAGTGAGACGCTACCTCAAAAAACAAACAAACAATAAAAAAAAAAAAAAAAAAAAAGCCGGGCGTGTTGGCACACGCCTTTAATCCCAGCACGTGGGAGGCAGAGGTAGGAGGATCACTGTGAGTTCAAGGCCACCCTGAGACTCCATAGTGAATTCCAGGTCAGCCTGGGCTAGAGTGAGACCCTACCTTGAAAAACCAAAAAAAAAAAAATAATAATAATAAAAATAGTAATAAATAAATAAAATAAAAATAAAAATAAAATAAATAGAATAAAAAATAAAAATAGGGCTGGAGAGATGGCTTAGTGGTTAAGCGCTCGCCTGTGAAGCCTAAGGACCCCGGTTCAAGGCTCGGTTCCCCAGGTCCCACGTTAGCCAGATGCACAAGGGGGCACACGCGTCTGGAGTTCGTTTGCAGAGGCTGGAGGCCCTGGCGCGCCCATTCTCTCTCTCTCCCTCTATCTGTCTTTCTCTCTGTGTCTGTCGCTCTCAAATTAAAAAAAAAAAGAATTCTATTTAAAAAATAAATAAATAAAAATAAATAAATAAAAAATGTAATCAGCAATGGGGTTGGGAAATGCAGCAAAGGTTCAAAACTACTGGGTGACACTGAGAAGGCTCACTCCTTTGCATTCTCACCTTCCAGCAGTTTTGTTTCTCTGTTCTGGTTCCTGCTATCGCATCTCATTGCTCTCCTTCATGTTCACACTTCTTTTTCTGTGAGGGCTGGGGCAGAGAATGTATGGCATAGGCATGTGTGTGTCCAGATGTGCATGCCCCATGCGTGTGAGTGCAGAAGCCAGGGAATTTCGGGTGTCCCCCTCTTGTCACTCATGTGTATATTCCCCTGAGACAGGGTCTCTTCCTCAACCCAGAGCTGCTGTCCATCAGCAAGTCCCAGTGATTCTCCAAACCAAAGTGTTCTGTTCTCTGACATGATGTCATGAGTTGCCTAGAGGAAAAATGCCATACAGCAGGTGCCGTGGAGGATCTGGCTTTATATATTGGGGGGCAGGGGAGATCTCTTTAGACCACAGGCAGGCAGTGTTGGACTATGCCTCCCTAATGCTGCTGGCACTGCCATCTGGCTCTTCTGGGCCAGTGTTGTCAGGGAGGCCAGCCAGTGCGCAGTGCCCAGGTTCTAACCAGTACACGTCCATCAGGCTCATGTGCCTTGTGATCTAACCAGAGCAGTACAATTATGGGATCAGCGCAAGAGGACAATGTGGGAGTCGCAACCCCACAATTAAGGGAAGGATAAGGATTAGTTTTCAGATTAGTTGTTACAGCACGTTCTCTCCCCTGGGCACAGCAATCCTGGGTGGAGTTTGATGAATGCTTATGCAGCCTGGGACACTTGCATGTAGACAGGCTGTGTAGCAGAGAGCATTAGGTTCGCTGAGATGAACTTCCAGACCAGGCACAGTTATGGAGGAAGGGATATTTATTGAAGCCTACAGATCCAGGGGAAGTTCCATAAATGGCAGAAGAAGCTGACCTGCCTTCACAAGACCAAACAGAGAGAGAGAAGTACAAGCCAAAAGCCAAAAGCCACAGCATACTTCAGGAACTCCAGCTAGGCACACTTTGCATATCTTTAGATTGAAATCTGAAACCCACCACCACACCTTAAGATCCACCCAGTGACATTGCCTCCAGTCAAGTGGCTGCAGATGCAAACTACAAACAATAAAAAACTGAATATATTGGGGGCCATCTATTCTATTCAAACCACCACAGGCTGTGAACACTGAGTCTCTAAGACCTTGATAGAAAGGTCAAGATGGGGCTGGAGAGATGGTTTAGCAGTTAATGTGCTTGCCTGTGAAGCCAAAGGACTCAGGTTCATTTCTCCAGGACTCACATAAGCCAGATGTACAAGGCGGTACAAGGTGTCTGGAGCTCATTTGCAGTGGCTGGAGGCTCTAGTGCACCCATATTCTCTCTCTCTCTCTGCCTGCACCTTTATTTCTCTCTCAAACAAATAAAAATAAAATCTTTTTTTAAAGAAAAGAAAGGTCAGGGGCTGTAGAGATGGCTTAGTGGTTAAGATGCATGCCTGCAAAGAGTAAGGACTCAGGTCCAATTCCCCAATACCCAAGTAAGCCAGATGCACAAGGTGGTACATGCATCTAGAGTTTGTTTACAGTAGCTTCAGGCCCTGGCATGCCCATTCTATTTCTCTCTCTCTCTCTCCAATAAATAAGTGAATAAATAAGATAAAGAAAGGTCAGGATGGCAAACCCTTTGTCCTCAGAGTCTCACAGGCTGACTGGGGTGGTCATCCTGTCAGCCCTGTTATTCATGCTCAGGGGAGCTGGAAGGAAGGCTGTCTGAACGTAGGAGCGCCCCAGGAAGCTAGGATATTGTTTTCCACTGTCATAGCATCACGTCTTGTTTGTTGTTGTTCTGAGAGTCTCAAAAACTGGACAAAGAGGCAGGTGAGGGAGGGGAGTGGGGAAAGGACAGGTGGTTGCGACCATGCTGGGTTGTCACTGCTCCCACTGCCACCATCGTGCCAGTCCCATGGGTCTGATGGAGGCCCGGTGACTCCAAGATGGGAGACAAGCAGTTTGGGAGCTGGTTGGCTCCAGCTTTGGTCAGCGTGACTCTCAGTAATTTGGTAACAGCAGCACTCAACCAGGCACCATTTATAATAATTCAGCACACCTTGCATGAGAAGGTCAACATTTCAGGGACAAGCTGCCACCTTGGAGAATGTCTGGCCTTTTGTTCCAGGAAACACAGTACAGCATCACAGGGCAGGACCATCAGCCAGTGCCGGGCAGTTTTATCACCAGCATGGTCGTGGGTCAGTCAAGGCTGATGAAGAAGATCCCATCACAGGTCTCCACCAGATGTTCCTGCTAAAGATCATCAATGCTTGGCTTTGCCTTGCCTTGCACAACTATGGCTGACCTCCTGGGCGATACTCACGCTGTTTCCTCCTCCTTCCTCTTCCCAACGCAATCACACTCCAGATGGTTTAAACACGAAGCACAAATGAGCAGGGCTGAGGTGGCGGGGGGGGGGTGACGTGTACTCCTGCCACCAAGGTGCTGTGCGCGATGTTTGGATGCTAGACGAGTTGCATCTGACAGGAGAAGCTTGTGACCTACTCGTGCATACTTTGGAAAGACTTCAGTAATACAAAAGATTCTCTCTGTTTTTTTTTTTTTAATTAATTTATTTATTTGAGAGCGACAAACACAGAGAGAAAGACAGATAGAGGGAGAGGGAGAGAGAATGGGCGCGCCAGGGCTTCCAGCCTCTGCAAACGAACTCCAGACGCATGCGCCCCTTGTGCATCTGGCTAACGTGGGACCTGGGGAACCGAGCCTCGAACCGGGGTCCTTAGGCTTCACAGGCAAGCGCTTAACTGCTAAGCCATCTCTCCAGCCCTTTTTTTTTTTTTTTTTAATCTACTGATAAGGTGCTCTAGTAACCCAAAGAAGTGAAAGAGACTGTAGCTGCCTCACTACCTAGATGTTGATTTGCTCGGATGTTTCAAATGCCTCATGATACAATCAAACCACAAACATTTTCTTAATAACAGCAACATTATAAAAAGCAAGCTTTCATGGTTCTGTTTTGGCAGGTTGAAGCCTGGGTTAATAAGCCAGGCTTCTGGGTTGTTTAGTGGGCTGGGTATCTGAGGACAAACCTTCTACGTCCCACTCCTCCGGCTTCAGTGTGCTGTCCTGGAGCACACGCTGCTCGCTGGGGTTTGTCAGCAGGCGATGTCTTGGTGCTCTGAAGGCCCTAGACTAGCAGAGGTACATCTGCGTGTCTCTATGTTTGTTCCTCTCCTGGCTAGGGGCCAGGTGCCGCCTGTGCTCAGGGCTGTCACATGCAGGAACACTGAGATGTTTTCAGCTTGAGCATGATGGGGCATGGTGGGCAGCGAATGGTAGCTTTTCCAAGGGACCAGAAATGTCATTAGCTGTGAACTGATGTTAGAACGAATTGTACCATTAATAGGTCCAATGCTATTAAAACAAACACACCCAACCAAGTAGGGCAGCAAAATCCCCAATCCTAAACTCTATGTATTAGTTTGCAACCAAAGCCATGTATTTTTATTTATTGAACTAGGAAAGGGCATCTTGTTTGGCAACCTAGAGGGTAACCAATAAAAGAACTAGAGATTTCACAGGAGCACAGCCCTCCACCTGTGGTGATGAGTTCCCCGACCTCCATGATCTATGTGTCACTTGCCCCTGGTTTGGGGCAAGTGCTCAAGTTGAAGACACCAGTCTCACAGCACTGGGCCAGACGTCCTTGTGACAACTGGGGGTTCTCCCCACCCATGGCTCTCAATTCAGTTCCCTAAAATAGAAAATGGAGATGGTGTCTGATCTGCATAAACCTTGGAGCTCTGTGATAGTCAAATGGGATCCATCTAGTCATTTCCTTTTCTATTTATTTCAGAAGGAGAGAGACACTTTCAAGTGCCAATGAACCTTGTAAGTTTCAGCTCAATGACACTAAGCAGGTGGGTAAAGGCAGTCAGCAGTTTATCCCAAGCTGTTTAATGTACACCCATGATGTGCAGGTGAGAGAGATTAGGAGGCAGGCAGTGTTCCTTCCTAGGAAGGTAGTTAAGAGACACAGGCTCAAAAACAGTCGGGCGCGGTGGCACACACCTTTAATCCCAGTACTCGGGAGGCAGAGGCAGGAGTACTGCTGTGAGTTCGAGGCCACCCTGAGACTACAGAGTGAATTCCAGGTCAGGGTTAGAGTGAGAGCCTACCCCAAAAAACAAAACAAAACAACCTCCCCCCCCCAAAAAAAAACCCCAACAACCAACCAACCAAAACCCAAAAAGCAAAAATAAAAACAAAAAAACAAAAGACATAGATGCTGAGCTGCCCTGGAGAGACTAGAAGACAAGTCCAGTTCAAAATTAAAATTGACTCAAGATGGTAGTCAGAGACAGCTTGCTTGTTCTTCATAGGAATTTATGTGGCTGTTTTTCCCCTGCAGGTGGACTCTCTGAGTCTGTGCTTTCCTCCCTGACTCACTAATCAGTCAATCAACCTATCAAAGTCCTCCATATACCTTCAAACTTAACCAGTGAAGCTCCTGCCCCATTTCCAAGGTTTTAAGAAGCCTCACTCTGAGTTGCCATGCTGACTACCCACTTGGAATGCCTCCTAGCATGGGAGCTTTCTGTTGTTCTTTTCTAAATTCAGTCTTTCTTAACTTACCCTTTGGTATGTGCCTGCACTTGCCAACTCATTTTTAATAATATTTCTATTTATTTGCAAGGAGAGAGAGAGTGGGAGAGAGAAAGCGAGCGAGTGGGCATTCCAGGGCTTCTTGCCACTGCAAATGAACTCCAGATGCATGTGCCACGTTGTGCATCTGGCTTCATGTGGGTACTGGGGAATTGAACCCAAGCCATTAGGCTTTGCAAGCAAGCTCCTTTAACCAATGAGCCATTTTCCCAGCCCTGCACTTGCTAATTTTTTTGTGCGTCCTAAGGCAGATGAGCTTGAGTGTCTCTGGCTTGGGGAATTAGAGTGACTGTTAGATGTCTAGCCCTCTAAACCCTAAGTTATGCCTGGCCAGAGCCTAGGGTCTCCATGCTCTTAAGACTGGCAAGATTGGGACTTTGTGAGGTACTGGGAATGGAACTGCAAGTGAGTCAGATGTGGTCCTTGTCTTTTCATCAAGACAAGAGACCAGGTAATTTCAAGGCAGCATGAGATGCAGTGAAGTTAGTGCTCTTAGTGCCATACAGGTGTGGAGGAGGGAGGTGGTAGGTCTAGGAAGTCTTCTCTGAAGGGAGGGGAGCCTCATTCATGGTTTGCCCCCGACTTAAGAGTTTTCTGGATGTGTGCTTTTCAGTGTACAGACCAAAAAAGTTTTGGTCCAACATATTTACAGAGCTCTTGGAGGATCACATTTTCCAGGCTGGGTAAACACAAGCTGTGGGAATGGTCTTGTGGTTCCCATCCTGTGCAAGTTCTCACAACACAAAGGTTAAGTGTTTCTTGAAAGATATTACTGCTTTCCATCCATTCAAGTCCCTGCATTTCTTGGACTCATCTTGAATTTGGCGGTGGCCACTGCCTTTTGCAGGTGTTCATTCTTGCCTATCTTTACAGATTGGTCTTGAACTTTAAGATTCATGTCAAAGCAAGTGAAAAAAAAAAAAAAAAACACCACAGGAAAGAAGTGAGAGGCTTTGACCAAGAGTTTCACTCATGGCTTACTGGCACCCTGCCTCTAGGGTGTTGTCTTAGAGAACAAAGAGGAGATATGCTTCAAATCAGTAAACTGTAAAATAAGTCAAAATGAAACATCAGTGCAGATTCACAAATGAAAGAATATTGCATATTTATTGTTTGACAAGTTAAGAAGATGGGCTTGTTCCAACCCTCTGTGAGTGACTTGGTTGTGTAACCTTAGAAAGCTGCTTCACCCCTTCAAATCTCCTTGCCTACAACAATGATTCTTTTTTTAAAGTTATTTATTTTTATTTGAGAGAGAGAGGCAGATAGAGAGAGAGAGAGTACGCATAGCAAGGCCTTCAGCCACTGCAAACAAACTCCAGATGCATGTGCCACCTCGTGTATCTGGCTTACATGGGTCCTGGGGAATCAAACCTGAGTCCTTTGGCTTTACAGGCAAGTTCTTTAACCACTAAGCAATCCCTTCAGCTCAACAATGATTCTGGACCTCTTTGTGGACCTCTAGCTGAAAATTTCCTGATCCAAAGGCTATGTATATCCATAACTATGTTTGTTTTGTTTTGTTTTTTTCAAGGTAGGGTCTCACTATAACCCAGGCTGACCTGGAACTCATTCTGTAGTTTCAGGCTGGCTTTAGAAACTCACAGCAATTCTACACCAGCCTCCTGAGGGTGAGGATAAAGACATGTGCCACCATGCCCAGCTGTATATCTATACTTTTTGAAAACATTTTTTAGAGAGAGCAAGAGCAAGACAGAGAAACAGAGAGAGAATTTGTGCACCAGGGCCTCAGCCACTGAAGTCAAATTCCAGATGCTCGTGCCATCTGATGGGCATGTGTGACCTTGCACTTGCCTCAACTTTGTGCATCTGGCTTATGTGGGATCTGGAGAGTCGAACTTGGGGCCTTAGGCTTTGCAGACAAGAACTTTAACCACTAAATGATCTCTCCAGCCCTGTATATCTTTAATTTTAAAACAAATTTTGCTATATTAATCTTCCAAAAGGCGATTCCACATTACATGTATATAAATAATATATGAAATACAGGTATAGTGGCACACACCCAAAATCCCAGAACCTGGGAGGCTGAGGCATTAGAAATGTTAGGAATTCAAGGCCAGCTTAGCTACCTAGTGAGTCTTTGCCAGAAACCAAGCAAGCAAGTAAGCAAGCAAGCAAGCAAACAAACAGTGCTGGTTTGAATGTAAGATGGTCCCTATAGCCTCAAGTATTTGTGATTAAGCTTCCTATTTGGTTCCCAGATGGTGGAGCCTTTGGAAGGTGGAGCCTTGCTCGAGGAGATATGGCCACTGGTGGTGGGCCTTGAGGTATAGTGGTCCAGCCCATTTGGTGTTGAGAGCTCACTCCCGGGTTAGTCTAGACTGTTCCTTCCCTATGGCTAATGTTGAGCCAGCTGCCATGTTTGTTCTACCATGATGGAACTTCCTGCAGTGGTTGGCATGTAAATGACCCCCATAGCCTCAGGAGCTTTTGATTAAGCTTCCTACCTAGTCCCCAGCAGACAGAGCCCTGCTGGAGGAGGTGTTCGCCAGGGGTGGATCTTGAGTCTAGTCTACTGTGTGTTCAAATCCAGCTCATGCTTGCTTGCGCTTCCTGTATGATGAAACTAGCCAGCTTTCTCTGTGATGCTGAAGATTCCCCTCAAAACTAAAGCTTGAAATAAATCCTTACCTCCTGTTTCAGTTAGCTTCACCTTGCTGGCAGAAAACATCAGACCAAGAGCAGATTGAGGGAGGAAAGTGTTTATTTTGGCTTCTGGACTCAAGGGGAAGCTCCATGGTGGCAGAGGAAAATGATGTCATGAGCCAACATCAGGTGGACAACAGCAGCAGGAGAGTGAGCCAAACACTGGCAAGGGGAAACTGACTATAGCACTCATAAGCCCACCCCCAATAATACATCACCTGCAGGAGGATCCAATTCCCAAACTGCCACCACCTGGAGTCCTAGCATTCAGACCAGGTAAGTTTATGAGTGATTCCTAAATCAAACAACCACACCTTCCATAAGCTGCTTCTGTTGGGTGTTTTGTCCCAATAACAAGAAGGTAACTACAACACCAATAAGCAAACCAGCCAACCAGTTTCTCTCTGGGCATCTTGATTATCTCAACAGAGTCACATTTCTGAGGATTCCAGGGCTGTCTTCTAGGTGCTTCCTGGATCCTTTCCACTACCTTGGAGCAGCTGTGCTTCTCCCCTTGACATTCTGTCTACTGATGCTTGGGCAAAGTGCAGAATGGTTCTGGAGAGACACTGTCTATTGATAGGACACTATCAAATGGACATAAGAAATGATTCTATTTTTCAGTCTAACTTGGCAAACCAGTGAGTCTATTGGGGTAACTTTCCAGTATCTGGGTGAGGAGTTACTTACATGGAAGATTCAGTGCCAGCTACATCACCAAAAAGCCCACCCTAGCATGGAGCTCACTGTACAACTTACAGGCAGCTGGGCTGGTTGTGCTGTCTTCTCAGTAGTTCTTATTTCTTATGCCACCATAAGGCGAATCCTAAAAGTTTCAGGAACTTCCTGAGACTTGTGTGGTGTTTGAAACCCGAATCTTGTTTATTTCCGGAGGCTCAAGTGGCTTCAGAGTTTCCTGAGTCTTAAAGGTCTTAGACCTAACCAGCTTCTCTCCAGGATCAAATGCTTCAAGAGTAGGGCCTAGGAATATCGAATAAGTTTTAGAGAGGAAAGAATGTTAATGCTTCTAACATCTGTAGACTTTCTTTGTAACTCACCTCTGGTGAAGTGAGGAAAATTTCTAGAATGATAAGTCTGGGAAGAATCACTGAATATGCTTTGCTCATCCTCCTGAAGGAGTTGCCCATTGGGAGTTACTATCTCCATCTGCTTCCATGTACCCCTCCCCAGCCAGGTGCCCCAAGACCTCTGGCCTGCTGTGGACCACCTGGCTGATAAGTTCAGCTCTCACCCACATCTAGCCTCTATCGGTAATGAGGTGACATTGGAGTTCCTACATATAACTTGTTTATTCAGGAGAAAAGAGGTGTTTATGTAGTGGAACACCCCCATGGATTTTACTAGCCTAGCTTATGGGCAGCCAAATGTCAGTGCATTAGGAAAACTCAAAGTGAGAATCCAGACCTATGATTCTCTTCCACCTCAAGCACATGTCTCCTGAGGCTCTGCAAATGCTAAGCAATAGAAATGACCTTGAGGTCGTCCTGAGACATTTGCTCCACTCACTTTATGACTGGCTTTATAGCCACGTTGACTCTGAGGATTCAGGACAGTGTTGACAAAACTCTTAGTTCTTTGGGCTGGCTTAATAGAGGCCCTGGAACCATTTTCGTGTGGCTGTTGCCTTCTGCCAGGCAAGAGGGCAGGGATCTGCCTGCCACCAGTGCTTAGCAAATGGCAAGCCTTCAATAAATGTTAGCAGAATTGAGTTAGAATTAAAAAATCCAGAACAGAGGCCAGTAATCTAGAAAAGGGCTATAATGGAGGAAGGATAAGGGAGGACTTAAGGGTTTTGTATATGGTGTATATTTGTAAGTTGAAGAACAGATTACTGGGGGTGGAATGGCCCAAGCAAGGTCAGGGGAAGAGATTGAAAAGAAGAGTGGGGGTAGGGTCAATAAAAACTCAAGAAAACTTACTTTTTTGGATAATGGCACACCCAGAAGCCATAGACTATTACTAAAAAATTTCAGTTCCAGGGATGGGATACCTTCCAGTGAGTTGTTGGCTAGGAAGGTCCCTGATGCCCCCAAAACATTACAGGCTATTGCCAAGGCTCTTGGTTTCCTACCAGAAATAGATGGTAAGATCTATTGCTGAAGACTCCACATACCTGGGCTGCAAGGCCACTGAGAAATCAAGCTGGGGCTGAGCTAAAAACCTCCTCCCTATAGACCAGCTGGCAGAAAGCTGGAAAAAGCTACATGGCCTGCAGCCCTATGGGAGACAGAAGTCATCAAGCAGTGAAAACAGTGGACACTGCCAGCCTCAAATTTGGCCAACCAGGCCCACAGACCAAACAGGTGCAGTAGTGGCATGTCTGTTATGGGGAAAACAACTGCTCTCTAATTGGACTGGAGGCCCACCCTATGGGAGGGAATACATGCCTGGTACTGAAAACCTATTCAAAAGCATATGGTGGGGGAGGTCATGAGCCTTAGGAATGTAACACCTGCTCTTGTCTGGCTAAATGCTTATATTATGCTCACTAAACTGCCCTGCAAGCACTTTGCCTAACATTCATACCCATATATTGATGCTACTCTCACTTCTGATTAGAAAAGCTTCTCTTTTCAGATGGTAGTGACCACTGGGATGACTCAAAAGGCACCCTAGTGCTGAGAGGAAGTGACAGAGGAGTGTTTGGCACTGAAACATCTCCATCACACCCTCCAAGGCTCAGGGTCCGTTGCGAAGGAGATGGTGGAAAGAATGTAATCGCTGAAGGAAGGGTAGGACTGCTTATAATGCAATTGTCCAGACAGAAACTGGCTTCAATATCCATGACCTCGTAGTGCCTCATAATAGGAGGGAAAGATGATGACCTCAAAATAAAGGAGATACTAACTGAGAGAGGGAGGGATATGATGGAGAGTCAACTTGTGAAGGGGAAAGTGGGGGAGGGTAGGGAATTACCATGGTTTATTGTTTGTAAGTATGGAAGCTGTCAATTAAAAAAATGAAAAAAAATGCTCCCCCCCAAAAGAATTAAGTTGGATCAAATTGTCCTGTGAAGGTTTTAGGTGTTAGGATACTTGTTCTAGGTATCCGATTTTTGATAGTATAATGACCAACATGAGGCATAATAGTGTATAAAGAAAAGGGATTGATTTGACTCACAATTTTGGAGGCTGGAAGTGTAACAGCAGGGTCCAGACCTGGGTGAGGACACCTCGAGGCTGCATCATTTCATGGTGGAAATGCATGTGTATCAACGTGTGTTCTTTCCCCTCTTAAAACAGTATTTATTTATTTTAGTTAGGATATAAAGATTTAGGCATCATTCCTTGTGGCATTTTCAAATACCATTTGTTTTAGTTGATTCTCATCCCTTTTCCTCCCCTTGTTTTGTGGTGTGAAAGCTGAGGGCAGATAGCTGACTCACACAACATCAAGCCACTGGTGAGGGGCCAAGCTAGGACTCAGATCCAGGACTGAGTCAGATTCCAAAATGCAAGTGCTTTTTTAAAGACTTTGTTTTCATGTTTTAAAATATTTATTTTATTTTACTGTATTTTATTTGCAAGCAGACAGGGAGACAGAGAGAAGGAGACAGAGAGAGAATGAGAAAGAGATAGAGGGAGATATGGAGAGAATAGGCACACCAGCGTCCCTAGCTGCTGCAAATCAACTTCAGATGCATGTGCCACTTTATGTGCCTGGCTTTATGTGATACTGGGGAATTGAACCTGGGTTGTTAGGCTTTGTAGGCAAACACATTAATGCCTATGCTGTATTCTTTTTATCCTGATGTCCTGGGACCTCATGGGTGCTGGGCAACTGCTTACACTTAGCTGTACTCTCAGCTCTCGTGTATACTTGAAACCATCTTCAGATTAGTAGAATACCTACTATAATGCTAGATCATTGTTCTATTATATTGCAAAGGGAAATAATAAGAAAATATGTTAACCTGTTCAATAAGGATGCAACTGTTATTGTTTATTTTTTTTTCCAATTACTTAGTTGAATCCATGAACGCAGAATGATTACAAACAGGGATGCCTGTATTTCTCAAGTTTGAGTTGAACAGATGCTTTGGAAAAGAAACAAAGCCTCAACCTTTTCTTTTTCTTTTGAGGTAAGGGTTTCACTCTAGCCAAGGCTGACCTGGAATTCACTGTGTAGTCTCCGGGTGGCCTTGAACCCACTGCGATCTTCCTACCTCTGCCTCCCAAGTGCTGGGATTAAAAGCACGCGCCACCATGCCCAGCATAAACTTCAAGTGCCTCTAACTGCTTTAACTCTCCAGCCCAGCTTTTGCATTTTTAAAAATGGTGAAAATGAAAGTACTTGGTGAACTATAAAATGCTATGCAAATGTCAATTACTACTTGTTATATCAAGAAAAGTAGTGAGGGGCTAGAGAGATGGCTGAGTAGTAAGGCGTTTGTCTACAAAGCCAAAGGATCCCAGTTCGATTCTCCAGGACCCATGTAAGCCAGATGCACAAGGGGGCATGTGCATTTGGAGTTTGTTTGCAGTGGCTGGAGGCCCTGGAACACCCATTCTCTCTCTCTCTCAAATAGATAAATAAATAAATAAATAAATTATAATAAAAAAAGAAAAGTAGTGAAATGACAACATTGAGAAACCTTCCCCCTTAGAGAGATGGTTCCATGATTAAGGTGCTTGCCTGCAAGGCCTAATGACCTGGGTTCAATTCCCCAGTATTCATGTATGCACAAAGTGGCACATACATCTGGAGTTCTTTTTGCAGTGGCTAGAGGCCCAGATGCACCTTTGCTGTCTCCTCTCTTCTCTCTGTCTTTCTTTGCTTGCAAATAAGTAAATAATAATTAAAAAAGAGAAACCTTCCCCTGAAAGCATCTTGTCAACTAAGTTTGTAAATTCCTCTTTGACCTGTTAAGCATCAAGTTGCCTTATCCGGAGTCTTGGAGGTCTGTGTGTCCCTCAGATCGTTTCCTAATAGGACATGATGGTCTACAGCAATCAAGCTCACTGTGTACACACACACTCTTGGCATAAAGTGCAGTGCCACCCAAGGCTGCCCACCAACCTCTGTGTTCAAGAGCCCACAGAGTGGGCTGGAGAGATGGCTTAGCGGTTAAGCGCTTGCCTGTGAAGCCTAAGGACCCTGGTTCGAGGCTCAGTTCCCCAGGTCCCACGTTAGCCAGATGCACAAGGGGGCGCACGTGTCTGGAGTTCGTTTGCAGTGGCTGGAAGCCCTGGCGCGCCCATTCTCTCTCTCCCTCTATCTGTCTTTCTCTCTGTGTCTGTCGCTCTCAAATAAATAAATAAAAAATGAACAAAAAAAAATTAAAAAAAAAAAAGAGCCCACAGAGGGTGTTGTAGGAAGTCCATTGGTGTCGGAAGGACATGGTTACATGGGAATCTATCCCCTTTCTTTCTGTTCCATTCTGTGCAGAGACTGTGCCTCCAGCTCTGGCTGTGGGCCTATGGCGTCATGGTGACCCGGGAAACACACTCTGTTTTGAAACTCTATTCCTCATGGACAGAATCAGTCAGGCCTGAGTGGAGGCTTGCAGGGTCCCTCTTGCAGGGTCCCATCCAGTACTTGCTGACAGGTACGTCACTCCGTTTCGCTGGAAAGACACAGTTGGCTCGGAGGAGGAGGGCGGGGCCTGTTCCCTGTCATGGGAAGGTGGCAAGATAGAAGCAGTCTGGAAACAGAGCTGCAGGATTAACCCCATACCCCTAGTGAAGCCAAGAAGTCCTAGTTAATTTCACGGTCATTTCCACACTGTTTGCCAAAGACTCCTTTGCTCCAATGCAAAACTCCCAAATATGGTATTCTATGAGGCTGTCTCCTATAAATGGCTTGGGACATAGAAATATTTACTAATTAGGCAGACACACTTGGGAAACACACTTCTGCCTTGGCATTGGTGAGGTGGTTATTGACACACGTTTTCTAGCCAGGGCCATTGCGTGGATTGTTTTCAGCAGGGATAAAGAAAGCATATCACCATCCAGATCTTTGAAGGGTCACAGGCATAGGGTGACTGTGCACATTTCAGCAGGAAGGTGGTGTTTCTGTGCAGAGAAGCCCATTCAGTGCTGGGGTGATCTCTGGGAAGGAGCATGTGGGGCGCTAGATTCCGTCAGATGCCTGCCTCGGTTTCTGTGTGACGCTGTATCAGAGAACTCAACCCCTCTGGAATTCAGTTGCCTCCTCTATGACCGAGTGGCAGCTGTCTCCGAGGTTTGCTGCGCGAGTTAGGTAAGGTCGTATGTACTAAGCATATGGCCAGGATTATGCACTCATTAAATATTAGTTTTCCTTTCCTATGAATGCCTTGGGGGTTCTACCAAATCTCACATTCCTTCCCCAGGATGTTCCTCTGCAGCCCTGGTGTGCATATTGCAGTGAAATCAAACCCACATGTTCTTCATTTGTGTGTACTGAAAACATCAACATGTTATTTCAGAAGATTCGTTTGATGTGCAAAAACATGAACACGGCAGTCCTGGAAAAACCCTGGTGTGCTCCGGGACATCTCACTCAGCCCGTTGTTCCCAAGGCAGTGCCCGGTGTTGCTGTGTGTGTCCCCCTTAGCGATCATCACTGGCTTATACAGTAGCAAACACAGACACAAGATTACATTTCCCACAAGCATTTTCTCATCGCATAGTCAAAACAAACCTAGGTGAGTGTGCGATGCTAACGCCACAGCATTTTTATCCAACTTTACAGGTGGGTTAACTACATGTCAGGCAGAGCAAGCAAGGGCAAGAAACTGATCGTTAGCACGGGCGAGTTTCAGATTATGTCATACGATTTTAGGTCTAGAGGCTGGCAGTCACATGGCGGTAAAAGAGACTAGTGTTGTTAGGTATGCACGTCTCCCCCATTTTGCCTTATATTTGCGTGGTGTTGGATGGGAATCCCCAAAGAAGTTAAAGGTTGTAGACAAACTCATTGCTCAATGAATAAATTCGCTGGAAACTGGGCTCAGGGAAAATTTCACAGGCTGAGAGATTAAAATGAAATCACTTTACCTAATTGTCACACACACATGCATGCACCCATGCACACACGCGCACCCACCCCCTGGCAGAACCACAGAACTAAGGGCTAAAGGAAACCATGGAAATCGTTTGATTCCTGCTGGCATTCAGAATTTCATTCCGCAAGTCCTACTGTGACTTGCTGTGTGCAAGGCTCCACATAACGTGCTGGGATCCACAGTTATCCATAAAGAATATAGTCCTTGTTTTGGGGCATGGGGTCAACCTTTTATCCCATTCCCTAAATTCACAGAGATGAAATGGACTCAGAGAAGGGAAATTACTGTTCTCTGCTTGGACTAGAACTGCTTTGGATTTCAGAGTTTTCAAATAGAAGAGCCGGGCGTGGTGGCGCACGCCTTTAATCCCAGCACTTGGGAGGCAGAGGTACGAGGATTGCCATGAGTTAGAGGCCACCCTGAGACCCCATAGTGAATTCCAGGTCAGCCTGGGCTAGAGTGAGACCCTACCTCAAAAAAACAAAAAGAATAAGTGTACAATAGTTGCATATACATAATGAGATATGTTGGGGATACCTAACCACAAAATTAATTTGTTTTAAATACACCTCATATACATAGACTAAAGGTAGTTGCATGGAATGTTTAAATATTTTTTTGTACATGAAAGTCATAAATTTTCTACTGTGCATCAACAGATCCTCAAGAATTTTCAGACTGGACTGGAGCATTTTAGGCCTTGGGATTTTAGATTAGGGATGCTCAGTTTGTAGTGGAGTCACACCCTTAACTCCCACTCACTAAGCTTTACCCCCAGCAGCCCTCAAGGTAGAAGACATCAGACGCCCAACCGGCCCCTCCCTCTGGGCGGTAGTGTAAAAACCCTGCATCTCCTCCAACAACTTCCCCAAGGCTCTAGGTTTTTCTTCCCTTTGGTGCATCTCTGGAAGTCAGAAGCCCTAACAGCCCACGTTCCTCACCAGTGGGGAGATGGGCTGGGTTACAACAAATTGCAGATGTCCCCTCCTTATGATCATCAGGTGCTGGGGCAGCAGCCCAGGACCTCCCTGGTCTCTTCTTCCTACTTGGGAAGTTCAAGTCCTCAGGTCTCTGCGTGAGACCACTGCCTTCTAGGGAGGGGATGAGGGCCAGTCCCAAGAGGGTTCATTTCTTCTGAGTAGTGCCTCATGAGCCTAGGAAAGAGGGCTCACCAAAAACAACTTCACAGATGAGCAACTGTTCCTCAAACATCAGTCCCATTCTGCCCAAACCAAGACATCTGGCCACTTTGTTTCAGCAAGACAAAGAGCCTTCTTTTCTCCAAGCCAGGATTGTATGTCTTTAATCTTTTCCAGAAGAAAAAGAGTTCTCATTACACCAGCATCTTATCACATAACTGTCTATCACAAGGATGCCTTTATCGCCTCTTCCTTCTGATTAACTGGCCCTGAGTGATTCTTGCCAAAGTTATTAGCTGTGCTCTCAAAACAATGACACCAGTATCACCCAGCCATCAACAGAGGTCAGTCATAGGTGCTGTTGAGAAATCTGCAGGAACCCCCGTGAGCTCTTCCTAATAAACAACGATGAGCGTGGCTCCTTGTCCAAGCCATGCTGAGAGCCTTTCTCTGGGCCTAGGCTTTGGCACCTGCAACTGCTGGGCTTCCAAAGTCTCCAGCAGACTTGATTCCAACATGTGACTTCACTTTTTGGCTTGGTTTCCCGAGTCACAACACAGAAGGGAACAGAGATGTAACACCTGGTGCCTGAAGTGGCCAGCTAGGAAGTAGGTGTCAAGCCATCATATGTCGCATGCCCTCCGAAGCTGGGCAATTGAGATGGCCATATCTAAATGTTACACATCGAAATTGAAAAGGAAATATGGATTTTGTTGTTTTATTTTTTTTTAAATATTTTACTTATTTATTAAAGAGAAAGAGGCAGATATAGAGAGAATGGGTGTAACAGGGCCTTCAGCCACTGTAAATGCACTCCAGATGCATGTGACACCTTGTGCATCTGGCTTATGTGGGTACTGGGGAATTGAACCTGGGTCTTAGGCTTTACAGGCAAGTGCCTTAAGCATCTCTCCAGCCCTAGTTTTTAATTAAAAAAAATAAAATAGATTTTTTGGACATTTTTTAAAAAAAGTTTCGTTTTTATTTATTTATTTATTTGAGAGTAACAGACAGAGAGAGAAAGAGGCAGATAGATAGAGAATGGGCACACCAGGGCTTCTAGCCACTGCAAAGGAACTCCAGATGCGAGCGCCCCTTGTGCATCTGGCTAACGTGGGTCCTGGGGAATCGAGCCTTGAACTGGGGTCCTTAGGCTTTACAGGCAAGTCCTTAACCACTAAGACATCTCTCCAGCCCAATAAAATAAATTTTAATAATTTGTTTTATTTAATTGAGAGAGAGAAAGAAAGAGAAAGAGGCAGATAGAGAGGAAGAACGGCATGCCAGGGCCTTCAGCCACTGCAAACGAACTCCAGACACATGCACCACCCTGTGCATTTGGTTTATGTGGGTCCTGGGGAATTGAACCTGTATCCTTTGGCTTTGCAGGCAAGTGCCTTAACCACTAAGCAATCTCTTCAGCACTAAAAATATTTTTACTTAATTATTTGAGACAGAATTTAGAGGAGAGAGAGAAAGAACAAGAACATATAGATGAAGTAGGGTAAATGCACCACTTGATGCCTCTGGCTTTACATGGGTAGTGGATAATTGAACTTGGACCTGCAGGCTTTGCAAGCCAGGGCCTTTAAGCACTGAGCAATACTCCCCGCCCCAGAAATATGGAATTCAGAATAGTATGTTTGAGAATGTTGTGACAGGTTTCATGATGTTTATGGTGGCAGTGAGGACAATGCCAATAGCTGTCATGTCTGGAAATGTGTCCCAGTGGAAGAACAGGACACCTGGGGACATGAACTAGACAAACAGTCGTCACACCTTGTCCTTGGTGAGAGTCACTCGGCCCCAGCTTCCTCCCTCCTTCTCCAAGCCTGGTGTAGCTGCTATGGGCAAGAAGGGGCTTGTAACCGACACTTGAACTCTCCAGGAGGCTCATGCGCATTGAGGGTGGATAACTTCCCAGTGAGGATCATCCAGTCTGGAAGGAAGAGGATTGAGCAGGGTAACAGGACAAAGATGGTTTAAGAAGGAGCGGGAGGCACAGGGTAGAGACACAGAAGCCTGAGGGTGAGAGTGGATAGCATGCTTTCGACTGGAACTCTCTGTGCGCTTGTTGGGAGAAGCAGCAGGCGGAGGGCGGGGCCGGCTCGGAGCTAGGAGTCTTTCTGAGCAACGCCGCAGAGCGTGAGCATCATCAGCACCAGTGGGAAGCCGCTTGGGTGGCTTACAGCAGGGTAGACGGCTTTAGCTACACATGTTTGGCTGCAGCATGGGGAATGCATTGGAGAGCCAAAGCAAGCAAACAACAACAGAAAGCAAACAAACAACCAAACTGGAGGTCAGAGGTCAGGGACAAAGCTGTAGTTCTAATCCAGACGACAGACTGAAGAATTCAAATTATAGGAGAAGGGCTGCAGAAATGGCTCAGCAGTTAAGACACTTGTCTACATAGCCTAACAACCTGAGTTTGATTCTCCAGTACCCACATAAAGCCAGCTGCACAAAGTGGCGCACGCAACTGGAGTTTGTTTGTAGGGGCTAGATGCCCTGGTGCCCATTCCCCCACTCTCTCTCTGTCTGTCTCTGCTGGATATGATGGTTCATGCCTTTAGTCCCAGCACTCGGGGGGCTGAGGTAGGAGGATCACTGTGAGTTTGAAGCCAGCTTCAGCCTCCCAAGTGCTGGAATTAAAGGCATGCACCATGTTCCAATTTTTAGTGTTTTTAAAAATTTAAATTAAATTTATTCATTTTGAAAGAGAGAAAAAGTAAGACAGATAGATAGATAGATAGATAGATAGATAGATAGATGGATAGATAGAGGGGTAAAGAATGGGTGCACCAGGGCCTCCAGCCCCTGTGAATGAACTCTAGACACATGTACCATCTTGTGGATCTGGCTTTATGTGGGTACTAGGAAATTAAGCCTAGGTCCTTTGGCTTTGCAGGAAAGTACCTTAACTGCTAAGCCATCTCTCCAGCCCACTTTTAGTGTTTTTATATATAAATCTGCTTTAATTTTGATGTTTTTTTTTTTTGTCCCGTGTCTAGTGTTTTAACTATAACATCATAGGAGTGTTCCTGTTCTGTTACTAAGTTCATGGTTTTTGTTTTGTTTTGTTTGCGGTAGGGTCTTGCGCTAGCCTGGACTGACCTGAGATTCACTATGTAGTCTCAGGCTTATCTTGAACTCACTTTGATCCTCCTACCCCTGCCTCCTGAATGCTGGGATTGAAGGCATGAGCTACAATGCCTGGCTAATTCCTATTTAAAAATTTCTTTGTTCATTTTTATTTATTTAGTTGAGAGCAACAGACAGAAAAAGAGGCAAAGAGAGAGACTGAGAGAGAGAGAGAGAGAGAGAGAGAGAGAGAGAGAGGGAATGGGCATGCCAGGGCCTCCAGCCACTGCAAACGAACTCCAGACACGTGTGCCCTCTTGTGCATCTGGCTAACATGGATCCTGGGGAATTGAGCCTCGAACTGGGGTCCTCAGGCTTCACAGGCAAACGTTTAGCCGCTAAGCCATCTCTCCAGCCCTAATTCCTATTTTATATTCTGCATTAACTTTCTTATTTCATTCAGCTGTTTATTTGCAGTCTCTTTAAAGTCATTTAAGAGTTCATTCCTATCTTCTCTGATTTCATTAAATATTCTTACAGTTTTGGAGGGTTCAAGGCAGGGTTCCATTCTACCTCAGGCTGACCTGCAATTCACAGCAATCTTGTGTCTCAGCTTTAAAGGATTAAAGGAGTGTTTCACCATATCTGACAGATGCACACCTTTAATTCTAGCACTTTGGAGGCAGAGGTAGGAGAATTACTGTGAGTTCGAGGCCAGCCTGGGACTACGGAGTGAGTTCCAGGTCAGCCTGGGCTAGAGCAAGACCCTACCTTGAGGGAAAAAAAAAGAAAGAAAGAAAGAAAGAAAGAAAGAAAGAAAGAAAGAAAGAAAGAAAGAAAGAAAGAAAAGAATAAAAAAAGAAAGTGGGGAAAATATCTGGAAGGGGAAAGTTGGAAATTGTAGGGCTCTACGGAATTTAGAAGTTATTAAAAGTTTGGAAGGTTATAAGTTAAGAGGAGGGGATGAAGAAGAGAGAAAAATGAAAAGAGGTAGGCATGAGAAGAAAGTATATGGAGAATATAAGAAATATAGTAGCCGGGCATGGTGGTTGACACCTTTAAGCCCAGCAACTCAGGAGGCAGAGGTAGGAGGACTTCTGTGAGTTTGAGGCCACTCTGAAATTACATTGTGAATTCCAGATCAGCCTGGGCTGGAGCTAGACCCTAACTTGAAAAACCAAATAATAAAAATGAAATAAATATAATAAACAAAAAAGAAGTATAGTAAAGGGACATAATCGTACAATAGGTAGAAAAACATAGAATGATCACACAACCTAACCAAGCAT
This sequence comes from Jaculus jaculus, assembly GCF_020740685.1. Taxonomy (NCBI): domain Eukaryota; kingdom Metazoa; phylum Chordata; class Mammalia; order Rodentia; family Dipodidae; genus Jaculus; species Jaculus jaculus. The sequence continues at coordinate 50,436,078 of NC_059103.1, read as the reverse complement.
AATTTATCCAAACTAAGGCAAAACCATTGCAAGGTATGTCTAAAATAAAATACAAATTTAATAACAATAAAATACAAAATATATTAACAGTATATTAGATTAAAACATAAAATTACAATCGTCAGTATTTCTTCTTTGGTGGAATTGGTTCTGAATTCTTGCCCCTGTTTCATGTGGTAAACTCCACTGATGGGAACAGTACAATTTGCAATTTCCGTTTGAACTATTAAAATAGATTTGGAGGCTGGGCGTGGTGGTGCATGCCTTTAATCCCAGCACCTGGGAGGCAGATCTCAGCACTTGGGAGGCAGATGTGGGAGGATCACCATGAGTTCAAGGCCAGCCTCAAGCTAGAATGAGTTCCCAGCTCAAGTAAGACCCTGCTTCAAAAAAACGAAAACAAAAAAATCCCCACGATAAACAGATTTGGGGCATGCATTGCCCCACTGAGGTTTAGAAAAGTCACCTTTTAGGTTGAGTTTTTTTTTTTTTTTTTTTTTAATTTGAGAGCGACAGACACAGAGAGAAAGACAGATAGAGGGAGAGAGAGAGAATGGGTGAGCCAGGGCTTCCAGCCTCTGCAAATGAACTACAGATGCGTGCGTCCCCTTGCGCATCTGGCTAACGTGGGACCTGGGGAACCGAGCCTCGAACCGGGGTCCTTAGGCTTCACAGGCAAGTGCTTAACCGCTAAGCCATCTCTCCAGCCCTAGGTTGAGTTTTTAGTACCCTTCCCTCCTTGATGCCCTGCCCAGTCCTGCAGAGCTGTGGGGGAGGCAGGCTGTGAGTCTTGGTCTCAGGGAGGAGCCTCCCTCAGCTTTCCACCATCACATGACAGAACAACTTGGTCTCTGGTCATGAGGGTCTTTGGCATTTGCTTTCTCCAGGCTCTACTTCTCTGGGCCATTCAGTGGGGCTGTGTGAGGCAGGGACACACAATACCTCTTGTGAGTGTTGCCTCAGGAGGGGGCCTGCCACCAGCTCTCAGAGACTCACCTCAGCCCCCTGGCTCTCTGTTCATGAGTGGATACAAGCCGTGGCATCACCAGCTCCGGACTCTGCTACAGCTCTTCCCTCGGGCTAAGCTCCCATGTTTGAGGGTGTAGGGGAGGCAAGAGTGTGACCTGGTGTCCTCAGCTGAACTCTCAGGTCTGTTGCAGGGTCTTCTGGTGCCCCGTGTCACTGACAATTATGCATCCAGGCCTTCATGGTCCAGCTAACAGTTCCTGCAGGTGTGTGTGTGAGGGGAAGCCCTTTCCAGCACTTTCCACTGACCTTAGGGAAGCTACTGTGGTTGAGCACTGTGTGCTGATTTGGTTCACAGATGTTCCAGCTGTGTCCCTAGGGACCTCACCTGACTTCTAAATTCACTTGTAACTAGTTATTGTTATAGTGAGGGTTGTAATCTTCCATCTTAGTCAGCAATCAGTTAGAGCCATGTTTTCTCTTTACCATGAAATACTGGCTCCACTTCTTCTAGCTGTTGGCAGCCACCATCTTTCTTCCTATGACTTAATTCAACTGTTGACATGTCTAAGGCATCTTATTTATTTATTTATTTACTTGCCCATATTATTTATTTATTTATTTATTTATTTATGAAAGAGAGAGCGGGGGGCGGGGAGAGAAGGGACACACCAGGACCTCTAGCCATTGCAAGCAAACTCCAGGCACATGTGATGCCTTGTGCATCTGGCCTGTGTGGTGTTGCGGTCTGGTTCACATTGCTGGCAGAAATCGCCCAACCAAGAGCAGCTTGTGGGAAAAAGAGTTTATTTTGGTTTACAGACTCCAGGGGAAGCTCCATAATAGCAGGGAAAATGATGGCATGAACAGAAGGTGGACATCATCCCCTGTCCAACATAAGATGGACAATAGCAACAGGAGAGTGTGCCAAACACTGGCATGGGGAAACTGGCTATAACACCCATACATCTGCCCCCAACAATACACTGCCTCCAGAAGGTGTTAATTCCCAAATCTCGATCAGTTGGGAACCCAGCATTCAGAATACCTAAGTTTATGGGGGACACCTGGATCAAACCACCACACGTGGGTCCTTCGCAGGTAAGTGCCTTTAACTGCTAAGCCCTTTCCAGTCCAGAGGGCATCTTTGTCACACAATCTTGGTCTTGTTGTGACTGGCTTGTTTTGCTTGGTGTAATGTCTTCCCAGCTCTATAGGAAATGCCCCTGGAACCTGTTGCCTCATCTGTTGCTCAATTCCTTTGATCATTTTTCTGTAGAGGCTCCTGGGGATATAGCAATAAAAAATAATGATATCTTTCATTTTCTTCCCTACTCCTTTTTTTTTTATTAAAATAATTTTTTTTGAGGTAGGGTCTCAGTCTAGCCCAGTTGACTTGGAATTCACTCTGTAGTCTCAGGGTGGCCTGAATTTATGGCAATCCTCCTACCTTTGCCTCCCGAGTGCTGGGATTAAAGGCGTGCGCCAGCACACCCAGCTTCTTTCTTTTTTCATTACATTATTTTTCATGAGAGAGAGAGAGAGAAAGAGTGCAAGGGGGGTGGGGCTGAAAATTGTTGTGCCAGGGCCTCCAGCCATTGCAGTCAAACTCCAGATGTGTGTGCCACCTTATGGGCAGGTGCAACCTTGTGCCCTTGCATCACCTTGTGTATCTGGCTTACGTGGGACCTAGAGAGTTGAACATGGGTCCTTACACTTCCATAGGCAAGCACCTTACCTGCTAATCTGCCTTTCCAGCCCCTATTACAATTTTAAATAAAGAGGGGATAGCAACTTATCTTAGAAAGATGTTTTTAATGTTTTCTCTAGGATTCCATCACTGAAGGAAAGTTAACATTGTCTTCCAATTTGAGGAAGGCACTTATCACTTTAAACCAGTTCCTTCTACTTCTATTTCACTTTATTATTATTATTATTTGTTGTTGTTAATAGTAAAAGTTGTAAGGTTAATGCTCTTTTTCCTTTCTTCATTAAAAAACATTATTTTGAGCCAGGCTTAGTGGTGCATGCCTTTAATCCCAGCACTCAGGAGGCAGAGGTAGGAGGATTGCCAAGAGTTCGAGGCCACCTTGAGACTACATAGTGAATCCAGGTAAGCCTGGGCTAGAATGAGACCCTACCTCAAAAAAACCAAAAAAAAAAAAAAAAAAACAACCCAAAATATTATTTTGGGGCTGGAGAAATGACTTAGTGGTTAAGGTGCTTGCCTGCAAAGCGTAAGGACCCGTGTTTGACTCTCCAGGTCCCGCGTAAGCCAGGTACACAGGGTGATGCAAGCATGCAGGGTCACACGTGAGCACAAGGTGGCGCATGCACCTGGAGTTCTATTGTTGCGGCTGGAGGCCCTGGCATGTCAATTCTTTATCTTTCTCTCTCATAAAAATATTTTGGACAATTTCATACATGTATGTAAGGCATTTTAATCATATCTACCCATTACACTCTTTTATTCCCTTCTACTCTGGCTAAACCCCTTCTTCTTCTTTTTTTTTTTAAATTTTTTATTTATTTATTTGAGAGTGACAGACACAGAGAGAAAGACAGATAGAGGGAGAGAGAGAATGGGCGCGCCAGGGCTTCCAGCCTCTGCAAACGAACTCCAGACGCGTGCGCCCCCTTGTGCATCTGGCTAACGTGGGACCTGGGGAACCGAGCCTCGAACCGGGGTCCTTAGGCTTCACAGGCAAGTGCTTAACCGCTAAGCCATCTCTCCAGCCCAAAACCCCTTCTTCTTTACAAATAGTGTCCTTCCGACTTTCCACCTCTTCACATCCAGGGGATATTATTGTTTCTTCAGTGCCTCAGTGTAGTGAGTTATGTCAGAGGCTTTCCCACAGTTGTGCTTCCCTTGCATCATTGTTCTTGAAACCCAGCACGCTCCTAAGATGGAGTGCTTCCTGGGGTGACTCTGCCAATTCCCCTTTAAGATTGTTGGCAACTGGGGGTGGCTGTGGTGGCAGGCTTCCTGGGAGCCACTCAGTGTGGCCTGTTGTTTCTGAATTAAATGTGTGAGGAATGTCAAAGCCAGGCGTGGGGGCACAAGCCTTTAATCTCAGCGCTCAGGAAGCAGAGGCAGGAGGATTACTATGAGTTTGAGGCCATTCTGAGACTACATCGTGAATTCCAGGTCAGCGGGGGCTAGAGTGAGAATCTACCTTGAAAATCAAAAAACAAACAAACAAAAAAAGAATGTGTCAGTGAAGGCAGAACCACAGAAACCATGAAGCTTCCAGAATTGGAAAGCTGTCTTGAAGTGCCACAGCTTGACGCTCTTTACGCTCACTTTACTCCCCTCCCACCCATCCCACTGGCTCCCCGATATTTCCCTCTAGATAAACTCCCTCGGAAAGCATCAGAATTCATTGGGAAGCAGTTTGAACATGTGCATCCTGGGATCTCACCGTCTCTGTTGAAGCCCCCTGTGAGGACAGAGTGACAGTAACCTTATTTCATCATTTCTAAATGGGTCAATGGCATCTCAGACTTACCCAGTGCCTTTTTAAGAACACACCCATCTCCTCTCATCCGTAGGGGTTTCCAAGTAGCCAAAACCATTTTTTCCTAACTTGGAAGAGGAACACAGAGGGCATTGCTGTTCTGTCTTCCAGTACAACATCTTTCAGGTGGGATGGGCTCATAATCTCTTCTGTTTTTCTTTGTATTTGTTTTTTGTTAAGTGGACATAGCCATTACCTTCTCACTGTTGGGACAAAACAGTGGACCAGAAACAGCTTATGGGAGGAAAGGGTTTATTTCTGCTTTAAGTTTTGAGGGTGGGGCATGATGAAAGCATGGCATAAGCAGGAAGCTGGCTCACATTGTCACATGCCAGTAGCAGAGAGAAAATAGTCTGATGAGCTAGCCTTGAGCCAGTGGACTGGCCTAAATAAACCTCAAGGTGCCCCTTCAGCGAAACGCCTCCTCCAGCAAGGCTCCACTTCCCAAAGGCTCCACCAGCTGGGGACTAAGTATGAGGGCTCCTCACAAACACTTGGGGTTGTGGGGGACATTTGATGGAAGCTACTAGAAGAGGAAGGAATTCAGAGACACAGATTTGCAGGGCCACTTTCTTTTGTAAACACTTTAGGGATTATGGGAGCAAGAGTGCAAATGGATGTTTTTAGGTAAATAGTATTCAGGTAAAATAAAAAGAAAAGCCAAGTTTCTCCAGAGTAAGAGTGGAGTGTTCAAGGGCAACATGTGTGTTTTCTCTACAGAGCAGCTTAGAGAGGTCTAAAAGATGGAGAGGTACACCTAGAAAAATGTCCCAGGGAGACCCAAGATCAATACCATCTTCAGATCAAAAGAAAGCTTTGGATAAGAAGAGATAGTAAAAGGCCTTCCTAGAAAATAATCTGGTCTTGGGGGACTGCGTTTTTACGAACCCTTTGCCTGAAAGATTGTGATGTTGGTTTTGAAAAGAAACAGGAGACTTGTGAAGATGGGTGTTGTTTTTCTATCAATTATCCCTTTTGAAAGACTGAAGTTTCATAAGTTTGGATTTTTCTCCTCTCTTCTCTGCTCCTGCCTTCCTTCCTTCCTCCCTCTCTCTCCCCAGTTTCCTGCCTCCTTCCCCAGACAGCTCAGGAATTGGGGTTTGGCATCTGTGATCCAGAAAGACCTGCCTTCCCATGAAGATTAGGAAAAGGAATAATTTTCTATTAAAAAATTGCATCTGGCACTGGGCACAGCATACCCAAGACCCTGAGTTCTGTCCCTGGCACTGAAAAAGACAAACAAAAACCTGGGTTGAAAGGTTTGTTTTCTTGCCTAGAACTCTGGAAAAGTTCAATAAGACGACGAAGGAAAAGGACTTTATGAAACTTCCTTACCCTTTATTTTTAAACCCAGGAGTCAGTGGAAAAATCAGACCTCTTTTAGATGACAGCTCCCTGGTAGTGGGCTTGTTCCTGACCATGTATGGACAGTGTATCAGCAGTGATTAAATTATCTCATTAAAATAATGGCCACAAAGACACTGTTTATTTGGTCACAGGAAGGTCAGCTCAGAGGCCTTCTGCAGAGCCTCCCTTCTACTTACAGGCATAAACTCACAGCCTGGGAGGCCCCGGCTCCCCGTGACCCGCTCTGAAGATGTCCAGGAATGCACTGTCCTCACCAGTGTGGATGAGAACTCCTCCAGATGGACCAGCAAGCATTCTTGATTTTTTTTTTAGATACTTTGCTTGTTGGTGTTTGCTCACCCTACTGACTCCAAGTCCAAACGTGACAAACTCAAGCAATGATTATTGTATTGTTCTATACAATTGTGTGCCTCATTGAGTTGTTGAGCTAGGTCATGATTGGATGTTTCTTGCATCATGAAGTCTAAAAAGAACCACAGAGGGCTGGAGAGATGGCTTAGTGGTTAAGGCGCTTGCCTGTGAAGCCCAAGGACCCAGGCTCAATTCTCTAGATCCCATGTAGGCCAGATGCACAAGGGGGCACATGCATCTGGAGTTTTTTTTGTAGTGGCTGGAGGCCCTGTGTGCTCATTCTCTCTCTCTTTCCCTCTCTCTGTCTCTAATAAATAAATAAATAAATAAATAAATAAATAAATAAATAAATAAATATAAATCAGAAAAAAATATTTAAAAAGAACCACAAAGCATGTTAACTAGTAAAACAGTGAAAAGAAATAGGAAGGAAGAAAGAGAGAGAGAAAGGAAGGGACAAAAGAAAGTTCTCAGTGGTGTGGGCACTCTCTAATGAAAGGCATCATTTAGGGAGCTCCAGATAGAGATCAGGGCTGGTGAATCATATAGAAACCAGATCAGGTTTTTTTGTTGGTCTGGAGTAAGATTTGGGCCACAGGTAAACATGATGTTCATGATTTAAATTAAATGTAGCCCATGATAGGAAGAAACATTTCCTTGAGTGCTAGAGACTTTCCTTGGTCTTCTAGCTACTTGGGGAAGTGGTTCCTTTGCGGGCAGGGGGCAGGTGCGGCGTTGGCTCGATATCCTGAAGTCCTTAGAATGGAGGCCAGACCTGTATCCCAAGGAAAAACCAAGGCTTTTCCTATTCCAGGTGAGGGGCTGCCACCGAGTCCTATTCGGAAGGGAGGCCAGGCCTCACAAGTGTAGGGGACTCATTGCAGTTGCAGGTGACCAGTGAAAATCAGCTCCAATGCTCTGCCAGTTCTATCCCTTCCCCTCCTGTTTTTCTTCTCTTTCTTCTCCCCGCCTTCTCTCCCTCTCTTGATCAACATTCAAGGAGTATCTACAATGAGCTACCTATAATGTTTTCTGAATGTTCAACATTCATATTGATGGTCACATAATGGTCATGGACTTTCTCAGAAGTTCTGAATGCTGTCACTGACTTTGGGATATATATAGAGAGGAGGGGAGCAAAAACTTAGAATTTGAATTTGCTGGTGGATTTTTTTTTTTTTATAAAGCATTCTGCTCCTTTTCAGTTTCGGTGCTCTTAATTTCTTCATGTAGATTGAGGACTGCTTCAAGACTTCCCTTGTGCATTCCCTGCTGTGCAATCGTGAGAGAGATAGGTTCTTTCAGCCTTCATATGTTTGGGAAAGCCTCTGTGTTGTCTTCAGTTTTAGAGTTTTTCCCCTTAGATTTCTAGGTCAATGGTCTTTTTCCTTCAGTAGATGTTGAAGCGTAGCCGCGAAGTAGCAATAGTTAGTATAGATATGTGATGTGAATATTAAGTCTCAAAAAGGCTAATGTATTGAAGAGTTGGTCCCCAGTGGATGGCGCTATTTTAGTAGGTTCTGGAAACTTTGCGGGGTGGGATGTGCATGGAGGAAGCAGGTCACTAGGAGCCAGTCCTCGAGGACCATGTTATTCTTTTCCCCGCCCTGCTTCACTTGCTAGTCCCGTCCTTTGTGAGGGGAGCAGCTATCCTCTACCACTCCTCCACTGCCACGATGATCTGCTCAAGGTCATGGGGCCAAGTGACAGTGGACTAAGCCCTCTGGAATCATGAGCCACATATCCCCTTCTTCCTTTAAATTTTTTATACCGGATATTTTGTCACAGGGACAAGAAAAGTAACTAATAGAGTAGCTTTAAAATTGTGAAGTATTTTTCTTTGTCTTTCCAGAAACTTCCATTGCATTTGAAATCATGTACTTGAATCTATATACTCCTTTTAAAACCAAGATGAACTTGTTTGAAATCCTTGATTGTTTCATAATGCTCTTTTGGGGATCCATGACCACTATAGATACTGAGCTCTGCTTCTTTTTTATTTTTTTTAAATCATTTATTTATTTAAAAGAGAGGCAAAGGATGGGAGCTCCAGGGCCTCCTGCCTTTGCAAACAAATTCCAGGTGCATGAGCCACTTTGTGAATTTGGCTTTAGTGGGTACTGGAGAATCGAACCCAGGCTGTCAGGATTTGCAAACAAGCACCTTTAAGTGCTGAGCCATCTGTCCAACCCTCTTTTTTTTTTTTTTTTTTTTGAGGTAGGGTCTCACTCTAGCCCAGGCTGACCTGGAATTCACTATGGTGTCTCAGGGTGGCCTCGAACTCATGGTGATCCTCCTACCTCTACCTCCTGAGTGCTGGGATTAAAGGCATGCGCCACCACGCCCGGCTCCAACCCTCTTTTTTTTTTTTTTAAAAAAAATTATTTATTTATTTGAGAGCGACAGACAGAGAGAGAAAGAGGCACAGAGAGAGAAAAAGAAAGAGAAAGAGAGAAAATGGGCACTGCAGGGCTTCCAGCCACTGCAAACGAACTCCAGATGTGTGTGCCCCCTTGTGCATCTGGCTAACGTGGGTCCTGGGGAATCAAGCCTCGAAACGGGGTTCTTAGGCTTCACAGGCAAGCGCTTAACCACTAAGCCATCTCTCCAGCCCTCAACCCTCTTTTTATTTGTTTATTTTTAATATGGCTCCATGGAAAGTACATTTAACTAATTCCCTATTGGTAGAAGTTTCTAGTATTTCTGCTTATCTTTTTTTGTTGGTGGTGGTGGTGAAACAATTATATTACTGATGCATCTTTGTATCATCATGCTGCTCTTAAAATTCTTCATTGTGGGGCTGGTGAGATGGCTTAATAGTTAAGGTGCTTGCTTAGAAGCCTGACAGCCCAGGCTCAACTCCCCAGTACCCATGTAAAGCCAGATGCACAAAGTGGCATGTGCATCTGGAGTTCATTTGCAGTGGCAAGGCCCTGGTGTGCCCATTCTTTCTCTCTGTTTGTAAATGTTGCAGTCAGGTTCACATTGCTAGAAGAAATCACCCCACCAAGAGCAGCTTGTGGGGAAAAAAGGTTTATTTTGGCTTACAAGCTCATGGGAAGCTCCATGATGGCAGGGGAAAACGATGGCATGAGTGGAGGGTGGACGTCACCCCCCAGCCAACGTAAGGTGGACCATAGCAGCAAGAGAGTGTGCCAAACACTGGCATGGGGAAACTGGCTATAACACCCATAAGCCCGCCCCCAACAATACACTCCCTCCAGGAGGAATTATCCCTCCAGGATAATTCCCAAATCTCCATCAGCTGGGAACCTAGCATTCTGAACACCTAAGTTTATGGGGGACACCCGAATCAAACCACCACAGTAAATGATTTTTTAAAATTATGTTTCTTCATAAGAGGAGACCTGCATGTTATTTCATTTCTATTGTGAAACTTTTAGTACTTCTCTAGCCTCACGTTCTTCTTACCCCTCACCTCTCTCACCACATGCAATGGTTTGTGTGCCTCCTCCCAAGCTCATGTTAAAATTCAGTCACCTTTGTAAGGGTATTAGGAGAAGGGACTTTTTGGGGGTGATTAGGTCAAGAGGTCTCTGCCTTAATGACTGGGTTGGTGATGATACTGTGGGAGAGGGTTCCTGATCAGAGGATGAGTTCCTCCTGGATTCTTTTTTTTTTTTTAAATTAATTATTTATTTATTTGAGAGCGACAGACACAGAGAGAAAGACAGATAGAGGGAGAGAGAGAGAGAGAGAATGGGCACGCCAGGGCTTCCAGCCTCTGCAAACGAACTCCAGACGCGTGCGCCCCCCTGTGCATCTGGCTAATGTGGGACCTGGGGAACTGAGCCTCGAACCAGGGTCCTTAGGCTTCACAGGCAAGCACTTAACCGCTAAGCCATCTCTCCAGCCCTCGTCCTGGATTCTTATCTCTGATGCCTTTCTGCCTCTCTTCATGGACGACCCTAGCCAGTAGCACCATGCACCTAGATGTCCCAGATGCAGGGCTATGAGCCAAATAAACACCCACTAGTTAAAAGTCAGTCTTGGGTATTGTCCTATAGAAGTGAAAACTAGACCAAGAAACTGTACAATCGGCCTCATGGAGACAGTCATAGTACGCTTTGTGTTGAATGAATGAATAACTGGTGATGGTAATGAACATGCTGCTTCCTCTGAGTGCATAGCGAAGAGCTGGTGTTAGTTTCCCAGTCAGAAAGCTGCACCAACTAGGATAAGGCCGAATCTCCACCCACCGTCATGTATCTTTGAGGAAAGGGAGGTTCCTCACTTCCATGGCTGTTTTCCAATGCATGGAGCAATTCTGCACGCCTCCCATGAAGCTGATAATCAGTTCCCAATGGAGCCCAGGTTGGTTTTTACAGGGCTCCTGGTCACAGGGTTCATGGGTGGGGAGAGTCTGAGCAAAGGGTGCTTGGGTGGAGAGCCCTAGAGGCTAACTCGAGACTAGATAAACCTCCAAGAGGAGTCCACCGCACCCCGCACTGGCAGGCTCTTTGATGATAGCCTGTCATTGTACAAGTGCAGAGGAGAGCAAAAATCAATGATGCAAGTGGAAAAGTTGTGTCTAAAGGCCTATCTGACACTTCAGAGTGTGTGCCAAAGAGAAGCCCAGTGACAGGCTGATATCACAGCAAAGAGCAAGACTTTAAGTCACTTCTGACTTTCTGATTCCTGCTCTGCTCCTAACCGGGGACACCAGATTCCTGTGCGCACGGGGGCTCTATCTTCTTCTTCACCTATGGGCATTGCTAAGGGATCGAACAATGTGCTGGCTGCAGAGTCCACTGGAGGGGTTTGGTGAGTTAATTCTACATGACAATGGATAACAGCCTCAAATGGTCCCAGGTGCTTGGGCCTTCCTGGGCTGGCAGCTGCAGATGGGCGATAGCTGGAAGGCTCACCACAGAACCAGGCAACCCCAGGTAGAGGCGGGAAGAGAAGAATGGCACACTCAGCCAGGGTGTAGCAGGGAAGGAGTGCCAGGCAGCGCGGAGTGGGAAGACAGAGTTGGCTGCTAGACTGATGATGTGAAAATTCCCACCGTATGCGGCACCCCCTTAATTTCCACGGTCATAATTTTCACTAGATAACTCAAAAATGAGTGTAGCAGTTAGACATCAGACACTTATTATATAAACATGTAATGAAAATGTCTGTCAAATGTGTGTATTTTAAAAATAAGGAGCTGGGAAGATAGCTCAATGGTTAAAGGGGCTTGCTTGCAAAGCCTGCAGGCCCAAGGTGTGAAAGCCCAGTACCCATGTAAAGCCAGATGCACAAAGTGGCTCATGCATCTGGAGTTCCTTTGCAGCAGCAAGACGCTCTGGCACAACCATACTTACTCTCTGTCTCTCAAATGAACGTAATAAAAATATTAAAAAAAAATAAAATTTGGAGGCTGGAGAGCTGGCTTAGTGGCTAAGGCATTTGCCTGTGAAACCTAAGGACCAGGTTAAAATCCCCAGTACCCACATAAGCCAGATGCACAGGTGGCATATGTGTCTGGAGTTTGTTTGCAGTGGCTGGAGGTCCTGGTGCATCCATTCTCTCTCTCTCTCTCTGCCTGTTTCTTTCTCTTAAATAAATAAATACATAAAAACAACTGGGGAGATGGCTCAGTGGTTAAAGGTGCTTGCTTACAAAGCCTGCCAAACTGGGTTCAACTCCACAGTACCCATGTAGAGCCAGATGCACATACGGAGTTCATTTGTAGCAGCAAAAGGTCCTGGTGTGTCCATATGCTCTATCTCTGCTCATAAACAAGTAAAATAAAACTACAAAAAATACAAAATTTGAAGTTAATTTCATTATGTAATTCTTTAAGGTGATTGCAACACTTTCTAAAAACTTATGATTATACTATTTAAAAAAAAAGACCTGGAAATACTTTGTTTATTTACTTATTTATTTTGGCTTCTTTGAAGTAGGGTCTCACTCTAGCCCAGGCTGACCTGGAATTCAATATGTGGTCTCAAGGTGGCCTTGAACTCACTGTGATCCTCCTACCTCTGCCTCCCGAGTACTGGGATTAAAGGCGTGTACCACCATGCCCAGCTAATTTTTTTTTTTTTTTAAGTAGGGTTTTACTCTATCCTGGGCTTCCCTGGAATTCACTATGTAGTCTCAGGGTGGCCTTGAACTCAGGGCAATCCTCCTAACTCTGCCTCCTGAGTACTGGGATTAAAGGCGTGCACCACCATGCCTGGCTTGGAAATACTTTAGTCACTCACATTTGTCTAAATGAACTTTCAGATGAAAAGGAAAAATAAATAAATAAAGACTAACAAGTATCCAACCATGTGGTCTAAAATCACAACTACATTCAAAAACCCCGAGTATCAAGAAACGCCAGGGCTGGGGAGACGGCTCAGCAGTTAAAGGCACATGCTTACAAAGCCTGCTGGGCTGAGTTCACCGGCCTAGCGCCTACACAGAGCTGTATACAAAGTGCCATGTGTCTGTAGTTTCTTTGCAAGGGTAAGAGACACTGAAAACCACCCCATACATGTATAAATAAAAAAAAAATAATAAGAAGAAAGAAGTACAAGTCCACACAGTGTGCGGATTCCATAGAGGTTAACTCTCACCTCATAAATAGATGCCAGCTTTTCAAACTGACAATCTGACGTTCCTGCCGCACGCTGATAAACCGTAATTCCTCCCTTGTTTTTCTTGGAACCCAAACCTGGTAGGTCTGTAGGTGTTTTTTTTTTTTTTTTTCCTTCTTCAAAGTCCTGCCTTCCTGATCTACTCACTGGAGAGTGCATGGCACCCTAGGAGGGCACGATCCCCCAGCTCCATGGAGCTGCTGTACCCCCTCGCCCATGCCCCTGGGAGATGCCCAGTGGAATGCCCTGAACTTCTGGTGGGGTCTCGGGACTACAGGCCACTCCACTTCCCAGTGCCCGAGGCTGAGGAGGCGGGACACCTATAGCACAGGCACTGTGGCCTCTTTCAGAGCCCTGGGTGCCTTGGGAGGGAGACACCTGTTTCTGAGCAATGACTTAGTCGGGGGGGGTGGGGGACAGATGGCTCACCATGGGCAGCTTCATGTGGGGACTGGCAACACAATCTGTATTTCCTTGGATTCAGCCAGAATGCTCATTGCTTTTCTTTCCCCTTAAAGCTCCCCCATGCACCTCCTCAAGCAGGGGCTTATCTTTCCTGCTCCTTCCTCCCAGGCTCAGGACTTTCCTTTTTTTTTTTTTTGTTTTGTTTTGTTTTGTTTTGTTTTTTTTCTTTTCTTTTTAATTTTTATTAACATTTTCCATGATTATAAAATATATCCCATGGTAATTCCCTCCCTCCCCACCCCCACACTTTCCCATTTGAAATTCCATTCTCCATCATATTACCTCCGCATTACAATCATTGTAATTACATATATACAATATCAACCTATTAAGTATCCTTCTCCCTTCCTTTCTCTACCCTTTATGTCTCCTTTTTACCTTATTGGCCTCTGCTACTAAGTATTTTCATTCTCATGCAGAAGCCCAATCATCTGTAGCTAGGATCCACATATGAGAGAGAACATGTGGCGCTTGGCTTTCTGGGCCTGGGTTACCTGACTTAGTATAATACTTTCCAGGTCCATCCATTTTTCTGCAAATTTCATAACTTCATTTTGCTTTACCGCTGAGTAGAACTCCATTGTATAAATGTACCACATCTTCATTATCCACTCATCTGTTGAGGGACATCTAGGCTGGTTCCATTTCCCAGCTATTATAAATTGAGCAGCAATAAACATGGTTGAGCATGTACTTCTAAGGAAATGAGATGAGTCCTTTGGATATATGCCTAGGAGTGCTATAGCTGGGTCATATGGTAGATCAATCTCTAGCTGTTTTAGGAACCTCCACACTGTTTTCCACAATGGCTGGACCAGATTACATTCCCACCAGCAGTGCAGAAGGGTTCCTTTTTTTCCACATCCCCGCCAACATTTATGATCATTTGTTTTCATGATGGTGGCCAATCTGACAGGAGTGAGATGGAATCTCAATGTAGTTTTAATCTGCATTTCCCTGATGACTAGTGACGTAGAACATTTTTTTAGATGCTTATATGCCATTCGTATTTCTTCCTTTGAGAACTCTCTATTTAGCTCCATAGCCCATTTTTTGATTGGCTTGTTTGATTCCTTATTACTTAACTTTTTGAGTTCTTTGTATATCCTAGATATTAATCCTCTATCAGATATATAGCTGGCGAAGATTTTTTCCCATTCTGTAGGTTGCCTCTTTGCTTTTTTCACTGTGTCCTTTGCAGTGCAAAATATTTGTAATTTCATTAGGTCCCAGTGGTTAATCTGTGGTTTTATTGCCTGAGCAATTGGGGTTGTATTCAGAAAGTCTTTGCCAAGACCAATATGTTGAAGGGTTTCCCCTACTTTTTCCTCTAGCAGTTTCAAAGTTTCCGGTCTGATGTTAAGGTCTTTAATCCATTTGGACTTAATTCTTGTGCATGGCGAGAGAGAAGAATCTATTTTCATCCTTCTGTAGATATTTATCCAGTTTTCAAAACACCATTTGCTGAAGAGGCTGTCTCTTCTCCAATGAGTATTTTTGGCATTTTTATCGAATATCAGGTGGCTATAGCTACTTGGGCTTACATCTGGGTCCTCTATTCTGTTCCACTGATCTACATGTCTGTTTTTGTGCCAGTACCATGCTGTTTTTGTTACTATGGCTCTGTTGTATAGGTTAAAATCAGGTATGGTGATACCACCAGCCTCTTTTTTGTTGCTCAGTATTATTTTAGATATTCGAGGTTTTTTGTGATTCAAATAAATTTTTGGATTGTTTTTTCTATTTCCATGAAGAAAGCCTTTGGAATTTTGATAGGGATTGCATTAAATGTGTAGATTGCTTTAGGTAAGATTGCCATTTTCACGATATTGATTCTTCCAATCCAGGAACAAGGGATGTTTCTCCACTTTCTAGTGTCTTCTGCAATTTCTCGCTTGAGTGTTTTAAAGTTCTCATTGTATAGATTCTTTACTTCCTTGGTTAGGTTTATTCCAAGGTATTTTATTTTTTTTGATGCAATTGTGAATGGGAGTGATTCTCTGATTTCATCCTCTGTGTGTTTGTTGTTAGCATATATGAAGGCTACTGATTTCTGTGTATTTATTTTGTATCCTGCTACATTGCTGTAGGTTTTGATCAGCTCTAACAGCTTGCTAGTAGAGTCTTTAGGGTCCTTTATGTATAGAATCATGTCATCTGCAAATAATGATAACTTGATTTCTTCCTTTCCAATTTGTATCCCTTTTATGTGTGTCTCTTGCCTTATTGCTATGGCTAAGACTTCCAAAACTATATTAAATAGAAGTGGGGACAGTGGACACCCTTGTCTTGTTCCTGATTTTAGTGGAAAAGCTTCCAGTTTTTCCCCATTTAGTAATATGTTGGCTGTAGGCTTGTCATAAATAGCCTTTATTATATTGAGATATGTTCCTTCTATTCCCAGTCTCTGTAGGACTTTTATCATGAAGGGATGTTGGATTTTGTCAAATGCTTTCTCTGCATCTAATGAGATGATCATGTGATTTTTGTCCTTCAACCCGTTTGTGTAATGTATTACATTTATAGATTTGCGTATGTTGAACCATCCCTGCATCTCTGGGATAAAGCCTACTTGGTCAGGTTGAATGATCTTTTTGATATAATCTTGTATTCTGTTTGCCAATATTTTGTTGAGAATTTTTGCATCTATGTTCGTGAGGGAGATTGGTCTGTAATTTTCTTTTTTTGTTCTATCTTTGCCTGGTTTTGGTATCAGGGTGATGCTGGCCTCATAGAAGGAGTTTGGTAGAATTCCTTCTTTTTCTATTTCCTGGAAAAGCTTAAGAAGCAATGGTGTTAGCTCTTCCTTAAAAGTCTGGTAAAATTCAGCAGTGAATCCATCCGGGCCTGGGCTTTTTTTAGTTGGGAGATTATTGATAACTGTTCTGATCTCCATGTTTGTTATAGGTCTATTTAAGTGATTAATCTCATTTTGATTTAATTTAGGTAGGTCATATAGATCAAGGAAATCATCCATTTCTTTCAGATTTTCATACTTTGTGGAGTATATGCTTTTATAGTATGTCCCTATGATTTTTTGAATTTCTCTGGAATCTGTTGTGATGTTACCTTGTTCATCTCTGATTTTATTAATTTGTGTCTCTTCTCTCTTTCTTTTGGTCAGATTTGCTAAGGGTTTATCAGTCTTGTTCATCCTTTCAAAGAACCAACTCTTTGTTTCATTAATTCTTTGGATTGTTCTTTTTGTTTCTGTTTCATTAATGTCTGCCCTAATCTTTATTATTTCTTCCCGTCTACTGATTTTTGGTTTGCCTTGTTCTTCTTTTTCCAAGGCTTTAAGGCGAAGCATTAGGTCGTTTACTTGCGACCTTTCTAATTTCTTAATATAGGCACTTAAGGCTATAAATTTACCTCTTAGAACTGCCTTCATTGTGTCCCAGAGATTTTGGTATGTTGTGTTCTCATTATCATTTGACTCTATAAATTTTTTGATTTCCTTTTTGATTTCTTCATTGACCCACTCATCATTTAGTAGTGTATTGTTTAGTTTCTATGATTTTTGTGTATGCTCTATAGCCTTTCTTGCTACTGATTTGTAGTTTAATTCCATTGTGGTCAGATAGAATGCAAGGAATTATTTCAATTTTCCTGAATTTGTTAAGATTTGCTTTGTGTCCTAATATATGGTCTATTTTAGAGAATGTTCCATGTGCTGCTGAAAAGAATGTATATTCTGCAGCCTTTGGATGAAATGTCCTGTATATATCTGTTAGGTCCATTCCTTCTATGACCTCATTTAGTCCCGATGCCTCTCTGTTTATTTTTTCCCGGGATGACCTGTCAATTGATGAGAGCGGGGTGTTAAAGTCACCCACCACCACTGTGTTTGGTGTTATCTGTGACCTTAGTTCTAATAGTGTTTGTTTGACGAATTTGGGGGCCCCCATGTTAGGTGCATATATGTTTAGGATTGTAATGTCCTCCTGTTGGAGTGTGCCCTTAGTCAATATAAAGTGACCTTCCTTATCTTTCTTGACTAACGTCGGACTAAAGTCTACCCTGTCTGATATTAGGATAGGAACCCCTGCTTGTTTTCTAGGCCCATTTGCTTGAAACACAGTCTTCCAACCTTTCACCCTAAGATAATGTCTATCCTTTGTAGAAAGGTGAGTTTCTTGGAGACAACAAATTGTAGGATCCTGCTTTTTAACCCAGTCTGCAAATCTATGTCTTTTCGTTGGGGCATTGAGACTGTTGATATTAAGAGATATTATTGAAAGGTGTGTATTTATGTTTGCCATTTTTTTGTGTGTGTGTGTTTCTGGTTCTACCTGTGCTCTCTTCTGTTAACTGGTATTTGAGTATAGCTTGTTTCTTCTAGGTTCCTTATATGTGTGCTTTTCCTTTTGTTCAGCATGGAGGATTCTATCAAGTATTTTCTGTAGAGCTGGTTTTGTCTTCAAATACTCCTTTAACCTGCTTTTGTCATGGAATGTCTTTATTTCTCCATCTATTTGAATGGATAACTTTGCAGGATAAAGTAACCTTGGTTCACAGTTGTTATCTTTCAGAACTTGGAATATATCACTCCAAGCCCTTCTGGCTTTAAAAGTTTGTGTTGAATAATCTGCTGTAATCCTGATGGGCTTGCGCTTGTAGGTAACTTGATTTTTCTCTCTAACTGCTTTCAATATTTTTTCTTTGGTGTGTGTGTTTGGAAGTTTGGTTATAATATGGCGAGGAGAGGTTCTTTCTGGGTTTTGTCTGGCTGGGGTTCTAAAGGCTTCCTGTATCTGTATTTGCACCTCTTTCCCAATTTGGAGGAAATTTTCCTCTATGATTTTGTTGAAGATACCTACTATGCCTCTGGAGTGGAGTTCTTCTCCTTCTACTATGCCCTGAATTCTTATATTGGATCTTTTCATAGTGTCCCGAATATCTTGAAATTCCCACTCATACTTTTCTATAAGTTTGTCTTTCTCTTTGTTGGACTGCATTAGGTCTGCCACCTAGTCTTCTAGCTTAGATATTCTGTCCTCTCCCTCATCCATCCTACTGGTGAGATTTTCTACAGAGTTTTTTATTTCATTAACTGTGTTCTTCATTGCTAGTAATTCTGACTGGTTTTTCTTTATTATTTCTATTTCCTTATTTATGTCTTGTATTGCCTTCTTTATTTCATTAAATTGGTGTCCTGCCTCTTCTTTGATTCCTTTGATTTCCTCTTTGGTGTCTTCTTTGATTGTTTTCATGTGTTCTTTGACCTCTTTGAACATATTTATAATTATTCTTTTGAACTCTTTCTCAGGCATTTCCTCTAACTCTTTCTCACTGGAGAACATTTCTGATGCATTAATACTTTTAGGTGGATTTATATCATCTTGCTTTTTAGTGTTTCTTGTGTTATAATGTATATATTTTTGCATCTTGGATTAAGTTAATGCTTGGATTTTCTAGCTAGCTGTGTATTCTTAGCTGTATCAATTGATTTGATGTAATATATTTTCAGGGTAGGACCTTAAGGTATTAGGTGTGGCTCTTAAGACTCTCAGAGTATCTACAAAGATGTTCTTAGGGGTTGAGTTTCCCTGCTATAGGAGTATTCAAGCAGGCTGAGTGGAATAAAATACAGGTAGATTCTAAAATTTAACTAAACACTGTACCCATTCAATCAAAAACAGCCCCGAGTATGTATGCAAGAGTAGTTTTTATAATGACCAGATCCTCTATCAACAAAGAGGTTTAGATTTCTGGTCTGTTGAGGGATCCAAGTCAGCTTGTGACAAAGTGAGAGCCTTCCCTGGTGCAATCCCAGTTACCTTGGGTGATTTTGGTCTCAGTCAAGTTGCTGCCTGGGTTGTCGGGCTGCTGTTCTGATTTCTGGAGCTGGGCACTTGGGGCAAACTGAGCCGCTGCTGCTGCCTCTGCTGCTGCTGTAGCTGCCACTGCTGGAGCCACCACTGCTGCTGAAGCTGCTGCTGCCGTGTCCACTGCCACTGCTTCCCCTAAAGCTGCTGCTGCGGGATCTGCCGCTGCTGCCGCTCCTGGGTCTGCTGCTGCTGGGGCCGCTGGTACCGGTTCCGGAGCCGCTGATGTTGCTCCCGAACTCTGCTCCTGCTTGGGTCCCGTTGTCAGCCCAAGTTGACATGGCCGGGTCCCCGGCCGCTGCTCTGTTTGCTGGAGCTGGGTTCAGGCGGTGGGGGAGGGGAGGGAGCCGCGGCTGCTCTGGTTCTCTCGCTGCTCCACGTGTTCTTGTACCTCGCGGTCTGCTCCTCCCCTGCTCGCTGCCGCTCTCCCCTCACGTTTCCCAAGTTGCGGAGAGCGCAGTGTGAGGGGAAAATCCCGCACCTGGCTTTTCCTGCGGCTCGAGCCGAGAGTCTGGCGGTTTTCTGCTGTGCCACGGCTGCGGCGGTTGGCCGAGCTGCCGGAGCCGCTTTTCCCGCCTGTGCAGGCTCTGGATGCTCTATAACTCTTCTACTTCTCCGCTCCAGCTTCAATTTCCTATACACCTCACTTTTTAGTAAAAGTGTGTATTTTGCTGAGTTTTTTTGGTCTTTTTCCCCCCTAGGCTGCTTTGGCATGGTACCTACGCCACCATCTTAACCGGAAGTCAGGACTTTCCTTTTTTGAGAGAGGGAGACAGAGACAGAGAATTGGCGAGCCAGGGCCTCAGCCACTGCAATTGAACTCCAGTTGCTTGTGCTACCTAGTGGGCATGTGTGACCTTGCACTTGCCTCACCTTTGCCCATCTGGCTAAAGTGGGATCTGGAGAGTTGAACATGGGTCCTTGGGCTTCCCAGGCAAGTCTCTTAATTGCCAAGCCAGCTCTCCAGCCCCAGGCTCAGGCCTTTCTAAGGAGGACAGCCACATAGACGGGCTATGACTGGAAGGTGCACCACTGAACCAGACATCCCCACAGAGAAGGGAAAAGGAGAATGAAACACGGAGCCAAAGAGCAGCAGTGGAGGAAAAGACCAAGTCCTTGCCAGAACCCAGGAGGTCTTAGCAGAACCAAGAAAGCACTGGCTTTTCTGGCTTTTTCTTCACGATGCCACATGTCGCTTTGTGTCTGAGGCCAGCTCTGTCACTCATCCTGGCACAGCCCAGAACCAGTGACTCGACTCCTCTTTCTAGGTTTCAAGTCCTTTTCAACAGACAGATGGCCCAAGACAGGTAACATAAATCCATGCCTCCCATCCTCAGGAGGCTTGTGTGGTTTGAATGTGAATGACCCTGCCTCCACAGCCTCAGGTATGTTTTTAATATATTTAACTTATTTATTTGAGAGTGAAGAGAGTGAGAGACAAGATGAGAATGGGTGCGCCCAGGCTTCTTGGCACTGCAAACTAACTCCAGACTACGTACCACTTTGTACATCTGGCTTTGTACCACTTTGTAAGTCTGGCTTTGCATGAGTATTGGGGAACTGAGCCAAGGCCAGCGGGCTTTACATTCAAGAGCCTTTCACCAGTGAGCCATTTCCTCAGCCTAGCCTCAGGTATTTATTTTTATTTGTATTTTTATTTTTTTCGAGGTAGGATCTCACTCTGGCTCAGGCTGACCTAGAATTCACTATGGAGTGTCAGGGTGGCCTTGACTCACAGTAATCGTCCTACCTCTGCCTCCCGAGTGCTGGGATTAAAGGCATGTGCCACCACACCCAGCTATATTTATTTTTACTTTATATTTTTAGAGAGAGAAAGAGAGGAGAGAGAATTGGTGCATCAGGACCTCAGCCAGTCCAATTGAACTCTAGACACTTGTGCCGCCTAGTGGGCGTGTGTGACCTTGGGCTTGCCTCATCTTTGTGCATCTGGCTAACATGGGATCTAAAGAGTCAAACAAGGGTCCTTAGGCTTTGCAGGCAAGCGCCTTAACCCCTCAACCATCTGTCCTGCCCACCTCAGGTATTTTTGAGTAAGCTTCCTACCTCTCTAGCAGGCATATTTCTACTGGAGGATGTATCACTGGGAGTGGACCTTAAGTCTAGCCCTAAGGTGTGTGTTCAGAGGCAGCTTGAGCCCTGGTATTCATTCTTTCTTTGTGCTGTAAATGTACGATGAGGTGAGCCAGCTTCCCCTGCCTCAGCAAAGCTTCCCCTGGAAACTATAATCCTGAAATGAACCCTTTCCTCCCATAAGCTGCTTCTGGTCGGATGTTTGTCCCAGCAACAAGAGGTTAACTCAACATAGGTCTTCCTGGGTTTCATGCCCAGTGAGCTGTGAGATAGCCCGGCCCGTGTGCACAGATGCCGAGACTTCATCACAGGAAGTCCTGAATTCTGGGCGTATTTAGGACATGACAACATTTGCAAAAATGCCTTGCATCCCAGTGGCTCCCTACGGAGAGCCCAGGAGGGTTCTAGAGATGGTTTCATTCCAAAGCACAGGCTTCCTCCCTCTTCCCTGCTCATCCTCCCTTCTGACTCTCGGGAGCCGAGGGCTTTGTTCTTCAATGGGCACTTCCACTTGTGGGATATGCTTGCATCATTTTCTGAGGGGCTGCTTTTCTAAATATTCTGGTTCTTAACTTTTGAAAGGTTGCTGCTTGTGATTTCCTTTTCACATGCTCAGCTCTGGCTGGGGGAGAGAGATCACAGAAACACCTGGGCTGGGGGGATTTCAAGTCTACCACTTGTGATAAAACCCATAACAGGACCTGGAGGGAAAAGAAGAGCAAAAAGTGCTGTCTGCCCCTTCTCCTGACCCGTTTTTTATAATCAGAGGGAAAATGTGAGAGTGGAAATCAAAATATGGCCCCGAGTCATGAAAACATCGAGGTTCTGGCTCCTTCTACCTATCTTGGGAACTTTATTATTGTCTTGAGAGTCTCTGTTCCCATTTTGCAGTGAGAATACCGTGCGATTGCGAGTGAGATTGTGAGTAAGTCAGTCCACCTTCAGGATCCTTGCCACCTCTACCTCCTTTCTTCGGGGACCACCCTTATCCAACACAGAGACTTGCTGTCTCCCTCTGCTTTGAAAAACACAGACACGTTCTTCTCACTCCATGGTCAGCTTGGATGCATGTTTTCACCTTTCCCATTATGCTGAGCACATAAACACTGGGCACAAAGAATGTTTTCTTCAAACGCCTCTCCCTGGAGCCATCTGCTAGCTGTGGAAGATGTCTTTGCATCTCATGCAGCATCCTAGCAGGGAAGGGCTTACCTCCAGAACTGGTCCCCATGTGGAGGGCCTGCACAGGGATTCAGGACTGCACTTGCTCCTCTGCTTCCTCTTTGTACAAGCAGGAGTAACAGCTGTCTCCTGTGGGCTAAGTGCAGGTCAACAACGGAATGGAACGGAATGGAAAGGGGAATGGAAAGAGGCAAGGAAAGGGGAAAGGAAAGGGGAAAGGAAAGGAAAGGAAAGGCAAGGAAAGGAAAGGAAAGGAAAGGAAAGGAAAGGAAAGGAAAGGAAAGGAAAGGAAACATACACTGGAGAAAAGCCAGCCTCTTCAACAAGTGGTGCCAGGCAAACTGGATATCTATATGTAGGAGAATGACACTAAACCTCTGTCTTTCACCCTGCACTAAAATAAGTGAAAAAATAAATAAATAAATAAAACAATGACCTTAAAGTAAGACCTGAAACTCTGAAGCTGCAAAAAAAAAAAAAAAAAAAAAAAACCTAGATGAGACATTTCAAGATATAGGCATATGCAAGAAGTTTCTGGAAAGGACTCTGATAGATCAGGAAATAATCCCAAGAATTGACAAACAGGACTGTATACAATTAAAAAGCTTCTGCACAGGAAAGGAAATAGCCAAGGTAAGGCAGCCTCTAGAATGAGAGAAAAATCTTTGGCAGCCAGATGTCTGACAGAGGGTGAATACCTAGCATTCATGAGGAACTCTAACAGTGAAACACACAAAATCATCCAATCAAGAAATGAGCTGAACAGTTCTAAAAAGAAAAAAATTACAAATGGGCAATAAATATTAAAAAAAAAGATGTTCAGGGTTGGAGAGATGGCTTAGTGGTTAAGGCACTTGCCTGCAAAGCCTAAGGACCCAGGTTTGATTCTCCAGAACCCACGTCATCCAGATACACATGATGGTGCATGTATCTGGAGTTCGTTTGCAGTGGCTAGAAGCCCTGGTGCACCCATTCTGTCTGTCTGTACTTCTCTCTCTCTCTCTCTCATAAATAAATAAATAAAATATTAAAAAAATATGCTCAACATCCTTAGCCATCAAGGACATGAAAACTGACATGGCAGTGAGCCCACCTTGCCCCAGTTGGAGTGTCTGTCATAAAGAAAACAAGACATCAAGTAGGCTGGAGAGATGGCTTAGTGGTTAAGGAGCTTACCTGCAAAGCCTAAGGACCCATGTTCAATTCCCCAGTTGCGGGGCTCCTTCCCACTCATGTAGGTAGTGCCGAGGGAAGGACCAGGCCTGCTGGTTCCTCCCTAGGGGTTGAGGGGATGATGAGCATGTTCTCCCTAGGGGTTGAGGGGATGATGAGCGTCGGATGACTCAGAAACCTCTCCTGGCCATGGGAGGAAAACCACACTGAGTCAGGAGTCTTTTCGAAGCAGGAACTCGCAGAAACAACTCGCTTTGTTACTCTGAGCAGTTACCTATAGCATGTTGGGGACGAAGGCGGGGATTTTGGGATGGGGGAAGAGGTAAGGGCCAATAGTAAACTGTAACTATTGAAATGGTAATTACAATTGCTGCGTGGAAGTGGCAGGCCAGAAGCCATTAGGTGTCTTGCTGAGTCCTAGCTGGCCAGAGACAGGTCGCCACCCTTTAGCTAGGCTCAGGAAGTTCCATGAGGCCTCACGCCTGGGCCTTTCAGAGCCCAACACCCAGTACCCAAATAATCCAGATGCACAAGGTGGCACTGGCATCTGGAGTTCATTTGCAGGGACTGGAGGCCCTGGCATGCCCATTATCTCTCTCTCACAAAAAAAAAAAAAAAAAAAAAAAAAGACATCAAGTGCTGGTGAGCATGTGAGGAAAGAAGTCTCATATGCTGATGGTAGGATATAAACTGAGCATCCACAAAGAAAGCACTACCATGGGATAAAGCTATCCCACTACTCAGTGTTTCTCTGAAGGACTAAGTCAGCATACCACAGAGATACATGCATATCCATACTTATTACAGCATCATTCATAATAGTCAAGTTGTGGAACCAGCTTAG
Organism: Jaculus jaculus; assembly: GCF_020740685.1. NCBI lineage: Eukaryota > Metazoa > Chordata > Mammalia > Rodentia > Dipodidae > Jaculus > Jaculus jaculus. Next base: position 50,411,696 of record NC_059103.1, on the reverse strand, counting down.
ATGCTGACCAGCGGCGGGGGCAGGTAGATAGAGAAAATGTGCCATCTGATAGTGTTGATTCAGCTCGAAAATAGAAGGAAATTATGTCATTTATAGGAAAATGGATAGGCATGGATATCATCATGTTAAGTGGAATCAACTAGATTCAGAAAGCCAAATATCCCATGTTTTCTCTTGTAGGTAGAATCTAGGGTTAAACACATCTATCTATCATCTGTCTATGATATGTGCGTATTCCTATACACACACACACACACACACACACACAAGAGAGCAAAAGCAAAAAATTTTGCATGTTTTCCTTCATATGCCAAACATAGATTTAACTATATGTAGATGTAGATGTATATGTAGCATGAAAGCAAAAGGACGGGAGGAGCTGGGGGAGGGGAAATATGAGCAATGCTATATATGTACACAATGTGTGTGTGTGTGTGTGTGTGTGTGTGTGTGTGTGTAAACATGCCATAACGAAGCCCAGTATTTTGTATACTAACCGAACAAAGTGAAAACAGGGAACATCAAATGGACAGTTGTCTTGGCACATGTGGAGGCTCCCTAGTTGTTGGGAGGAGCAGGCAGGGAAAGTGGGCCTGTTGGACCGTACGGTGCTCAATGGTCCTGGCCTCGTGTCTTAGTGAAAAGTACCGTGCATGACCTGGAACACAGCTGTGGCCTTCTTTCCCCATTGACCTGGACTAGGCAGAACCCGGCTCTCCCAGCTCTCCGCCGGCTCGCTCCTGTGTTTTCACATGAAGTGATGGTTGAAGGGATCTTTGGCACACACTGCATCCATGTGCACATGTCTTCAGGGGTGGGAGGGAAGGTTCTCTGGAGTGGGCGAGATGGGGTGTGGGTGGACCCCTGAATGGCTTCTGCTTGCTTAAAGCTGGAGGAGAGGGTGGCTTGAGGGAGAGCCAGCTATGCTGAGCATCACTGAGATCTGGCCCTGTCTGCACCAATTACCCATTCCTCTGGGCAAATCACTGACCCTCTAGGAGCCATATTTCTGGCTTTAAAAGAAGAAAAAGGGACTTTCAGGCCGATTCGAGCTTTAAACATCTGAATCTGCAACTAAATCAAATCACATTTAAAGCAAGCTTGCCTTTCAAAGATGTTTTGTAATGAATTCTGAGTCTCTTTGAAAAGTTAATTCTCCATAAGTTGTTGTTTAGATAATTCCAGATTTCCACATGCCAATCAGTGTGGAGAGGCACTGCTCTCTCTGATGTACAGATGCAAAGGATCTGTCCCAAATGGGAACCAGAGGTCTAGTGCATTTGTCCCTGAGCCGGACATCCTTACTGACCGTGCCAATGATGTTGACTGGCATCCTGCTGGGTAATTGTCTCCTGCTGCATCCCCAGGCGGAACACATGGCACAGGGACTGGAGAGAACAGTGGGATCCTGCAGGTCCCCTGACCCTGTCCTAGAGATTGGTCATCTTTAGTGCTGTCCACCACCCACCTGTGGACAGGTTTTCTCACCCGGCCGCCACCGTCATACTGCCTCTGTGTGGCTTTCGGCTACATGAATGCTGACCTGGGCTAAGGCCTGAATGTGGCCAGCCCAGTAGGTCAAACAGAGCGAGGGACAGCTTGGAAGTCAGATGGAGTGGCCCAGGCCTGTAATCACAGTTCTGGGGAGGCCAAGGCAGCAGGATTGCTACATGTCAGCAGAAAAGGTAGTTGTCCAGCATGTAATTCAAAGTTGTTACAATGCACCAATCTTTTTTTCCCCCCTATTGCCAGCTTGCAATAAGCACTCCATAAATGTTTCTAGAGTGACTGAATAAATTAATACATGCATAAGCACTTTTCAAGAACATGTTGGCCTTTTGTTTGTTCATTTGTTTGTTAAGTATTGTGAGCATTTACCACAGTCCCTACAGAGTGGAGATGAAACAGTGCAGAGCAGACCCCAAGCATAGAGAAAAGTGAGGTGTGTGAGTATAGTTACCTTCTCCGGGAAGAAACACCTGATCAGATGCAGCATATAGAAGGAAAGGTTTGTTTTGGCTTACCATCTGGGTGGGCGGGGGGTTGTTATGGCAAAGGGAAACATGGCAGAGCAGAGCCTGGGCATCACATCTTGTCACACCAGCTGAAAAGTAGCAGCAAGAGCTAGGGAATTGTCAAGTGGGCTAGACTATCAAGTCCCAGGGCCTGCCCCAGTGATTCACCTCCTCCAGCTATTCTCTACCTCTCAAAGGCACCAGCAGCTGGGGGCCAAGGATGAGGCTTCATCACACGTGCATGAGGTGATGGGAGATGGTCCACATTCAAACTACACGTGGTGTGGCTCTCCCTGTTTCTGCCGGGGTTGGTGAACGTCACCGGCTAATCAGCATCTGCTGGAGACCAGTTTTGGCCAGAACCATGAGACTCTGGGTGTGCACTGTACATGACTTGTGTGGCTACACACCTCAGTTTGAAATATATATATACTTACTTAAGAGAAAAAGAGAGAGAGTATGGGTGCACCAGAGCCTCATGCCACTACAAACAAAATGCAGATACATGCCCCAATTTGTGCATCTGGCTTTATGTGGGTATTAGGGAATTGAACCCTAGTGGTCAGGCTTTGTAAGAAAGTATCTTTAACCATTGAGCCAGCTCTCCAGCCCCACAGTTCAGTTTTAGTAACTTATTTCCTGGGTTTGGGCAGAATGCTAGTGTGGTTGGCAGAGTGACACGTCCTACCCATCCCCACCTAAGACATGCACATCCTAAGCCCTGGGATCTGCGACTATGTTATGTTACAGGTCACAGGACAGTGCTGATGTGATTAAGGTGATGGAACTTTCTGAAGGAAAATTATCCTGGTTTTTACTAGGGGGCCCAGTGCAGCCATGCTCTCTTAAAGCAATGCATCCTCTCCAGCCTGGGAGTTGGAACAGGTGATTTTGAGAGAGTCAAAACTCAACGTGTGAGAAGGCTTCCTGTGCTACTGTGGGTGGGGTGGGTGGGGAGGCAGAATCCCAGACTGCATGTGGCCCTGGGGGGCTGAGAGTGAACCCAAACCAGGGAGAGAATGAGAATCTCTCTCCTGCAGCCACAGGAATCTGAATTCTGCCAACCACTAGTGTGAACTTGGAAGTAGAATCTTGACTGGAGTCTGTAGGATGGGAGTGTGCCTGTGTTAGTTAGCATTCTGTGACTGTAACAAAAGTCTCCAAACAGTCCAATTATAAGGAAGAAAGATTTCTTTTCAGCTCATGGTCAGTTGGACTTTGGACCTGGAAGGTAGATCATGGAATACCTGGGATTGTACATAGTAAGGGAAGTAAGTTCAACCTCATAGCCAGGAGAGGAAAGAGAGAGACAGCAAGAGACTAAGATGCCACTATACCCTTCAAGGACATACCAGGTAATCCAAAATCTAGGCCTCACCTCCTCAGGACTCCATGATGATGCCACTGGTTGGAGACTATGCCTTTAACATATGGGCCTTGGGAGATATTCTAGATGCAAACCATTGCAGAGATATGATCCTGCTAACACTTTGATTTTGCCCTGGGGACACCCTAAGCAGAAAACTAGCTGAGATGCTCTAATCCAGGACTTTTCACCCACAGGCACTGTTGCTAAAGAATGGGAATCGTGTTCTGCTGCTGATTCTGCAGGCCATCTGTTATGGCAGCATGCTAAACATCAACAGAAAACAATACTTTGGACTCTTGACCTCAGCTCATAGGAGCCTGGGTCCTTCCTCCTCCATGGACCTTAAGAGCTGATCACACCATGTCTAATACCTCTTGAAGCTCCAGATTCTGAGATCACTATCAGTGATTAATGGAGTTGTTAATTACACTCATAGTTTTTGCAATAAGTCACCTCCTCTCTTACTCTTCAGACCCAGAATCCCAGCCTAGAATCACTTCCCATCTGTTCCCTAGGGAGGGGAGATCCCAGAATCAGGGGACTATCATGCACCTAGTACCAGAGCTACGTCAAGCTTTTGGTGGCACATCTGTGCAGCTGCTGGCATTGCTCTGGCCTTACCTCCTCTGACTCTCTCTGGCATTCTAGACCAGGCTCTTTGGTGTATGGATTTCCCATGGCCATCTAGACTTCAGAAGGCTGACTTTTCTAGGAGGGGCATTTTGTACTGGCTCTTGGGTCACCTGAGGCCAAAATTTACCTCCCATGTTTCCTGGTGACTGTTCTCCTCCCAGGAACTGGTTTCAAGGAGCTGTCGTTAGGCAGTCGTGCTCAAGGTGACAGGGACATGACCACCGGTGGAGAACATTTGGCATTCCCCAGGTCCTTGCATTCACCACTCCAGGTCTTATGCCGAACCCATTGACTGTGATGTCACTAATAGACACCATTCCCTGGCTCCTTCTGAAAGCAGCTAGAACCTTCATCAGGAATAAAATGATTCCCTCTGGTACAGAAACCACATTCTTTCCTTATCCTCAAGGACAGCTGTGAATAATGGCCAATAAACACTGCCCCTGGCTCATCTTTAGAAACAGTAGGAGGAAGCACTGTTTGAATCAAAATTATGGAAATTTCAAGCCCTAATTCAATTCAGTCCTGGACCTTAGAATGGAATCTTTATCTCATTAAGATAGTTGAGTTGAACTCTGAGCCTGGAAAATCCAAGGGAGTTTTCCATAGCTATATTTTTAGTTCTCTTTTCACTGAATCCAGAACAAGATCAAAGAACTTTTTGCATTAAAATCAAATACATGGGGTGTGCAGATACTCTAGTAAGCTAAAACCAGCCAGCCAGCCTAGGTTCCATTTCTGCCTTGGAACCTTGGGCAAGTTATTTAACCTTTCTATATTTCAGTTTCCTTGTCTGTAGGGTGTGCTATGAAATTAAAGCAATTATATAGGGAATACATTAAGCATTCAGAACTTTATTGCTAGAAAACAAGTGTGTCCTTTCCATCAGCTCAACCCCTCTGAGGCCATGGATGTAGGGTAGACATTTCACTTCAAGTTAGCACTTGAGCACCTGGCCCTGACATCTCACCCTTTCTTCAATCTCTCTTGAGACTTTTTCTTCTTTTTCTTCCCTTGTTCCTTCTTCCTTCCTTCCTTCCTTCCTTCCTTCCTTCCTTCCTTCCTTCCTTTCCTTCTTTCCTTCTTTTCTTTTCTTTTTGAGGCAAGCCCAACAGATTGACCTTTTTGTTATGTGTATGACAGAGAATTGGTGTGCCCGGACCTCCAGCCACTGCAATCGAACTCCAGACACGTGTGACCCCCTTGTGCACATGTGCAACCTTGCACGCTTGTGTCACCTTGTGTTCCTGGCTTATGTGGGATCTGGATAGTTGAACATGAGTCCTTAGGCTTCACAGGCAAGCGCCTTAACTGATAAGCCATCTCTCCAGTCCTCTTGTAGGCTTTTTGGAACTGACTGGTAGTAGAATTCCACAAGCCATCTAAAGTCACTGTCATCTCTTATGCACTCAATTGTGATTCCAGATGGATCAACCTTCAATATCTATAAATATGCACATGTAGCATTTCAAGTACCCAGTTCTAAAGAAATGCTGAAGAAGTTCTGTCAATGGCTTTATTGAGTCCAGATTGGCCAAAGGAAAAAGAGGGCAAGAAAGTCTGCCTTTCAACAGAGTGATCAGAAATTCTGACCGTGTCTTCCTCCTTCAAGAAGGATTCTTTCCGTTGGTGGCTAAGACATGCACAGGTCTTTGAAGTGGGTGAGACATGTTTTCTGCATGTGTGTACAGCTTCCATGCAGGCTGCTTTGAATAAACTGTTTTTCCTGATGGCTTCCAGGGGTCCCTAGAGGCTTTGTCCCAGGACTGCAAAGGTTTGCTCACAGAGGACCAGTCAGAGGACATTGGAGGTGACCTTTCCTCTCTCCTGGGAAGCAATGGTCTTCAAACCCTCAAGGCTTTGCCACGAATGCCCCATGACTGCTGTCACATGCTGCTGTCAGGGATGCATCTTGTCAGTTGTACATGCCAAAGGGCAAACAGCGTACACACCAAACCAGATCTCTTTCCTGTCAGTTCCCAGACCCACATGCTGCATGACTGCAGGACCACTCTTCCTCTGTGAGGACGAGTCAGTTCAGAGGGCCACATAATAGGTGTGCTCCCATGCTTTTCTTCTTCTTTCCTTTTAAAATTACTTTATTTTTATTTATTTAAGAGAGAGAGTCAAAGAGAGGAAGAGAGAGAGAATGGGCACCAAGGCGTCCAGCTGCTGCAAACAAACTCCTGATACCTTGTGCATCTAGCTTACGTGAGTCCTGGAAAATTGAACCTAGATCTTTTGGCTTTTCAGGCAAGTGCCTTAACCACTAAGCCATCTCTCCAGGTTTTTCTTCTAAAAGCACAATTTATTCTTCCATCCTTACATGTTGATTAAATAAAAATAATACAAGCCAGGGGCTGGAGAGATGGCTTAGCGGTTAGGCGCTTGCCTGTGAAGCCTAAGGACCCCGGTTTGAGGCTCGGTTCCCCAGGTCCCACGTTTGCCGGATGCACAAGGGGGCGCACACATCTGGAGTTCGTTTGCAGAGGCTGGAAGCCCTGGTGCGCCCATTCTCTCTCTCCCTCTATCTGTCTTTCTCTCTGTGTCTGTCGCTCTCAAATAAATAAATAAATAAATAAATAATACAATAATACAAAAAAATATAATATTATAATAATACAAAAAATAATAATAAAATAATACAAGCCAGGCATGGTGGCTCACGCCTTTAATCCCAGCTCTTGAGAGGCAGGGATAGGAGGATTGCCATGAGATTGAAGCAACCCTGAGACTACATAGTGAGTTCCAGGTCAGCCTGTGCTAGAGACTCTACCTCAAAAAACCAAAATAAATAAATAAATAAATAAATAAATAAAAAAAAATGATATGCATGGCAATGTAAGCAACACATAGTAGGCATTCAACAAATATTGTGACCATCACTATCTTTTTTGTAGGTAGACAGACATTAAGCTGTCTTAAGAACCTCATCTCCTGCTTCTGTGGTAACATTAGGAACAGAAGGGCCACATCTTCCTGACCAAAGGAACAAGTCCTCAGAGGAGCCTGTCAATCACTCACTTAGTCATCCTCACCAACAGACATGATGAAGTGGCAGGAACAGTTTTCTCCTTAATGAGATCATGAACTGTACTCCCAAGAGGCCCCTCCCTCGGTGAAGCTGCTCGCAGACGCTCCTTGCTGAGCCTGCTCGCTCTTCTGAGTTCTGACACACACAGTGTTACGTTTTCTTTTTCACTCTTTCTCTTCTTTGGATGGGAAGTCCCGAGCACATGTGCCCTGACCCTTAGGGACCTTTTCACCTGCCCCTGATCCAGCAAGCTCCTCTCTCTTTCACTTGGGAAAGCTCCCACTTGCTCAGGCGTCTTTCTCTGTATTTTCCTTAATAAAATCCATTTTTGCCTTCCTCACTTCCTTGTCCACGTTCCTTAATTTCTCTTTGGCTCGTGACATGACCTCAAGAGGACACTTAACCCTCGAGTCCTGCCCATCTTGGCTGAGCAAGACCCGTCACCAGCTCTCAAAATCTATGACATTATCATGCTGTTTAAACAGGGATTTCAGGGTAATAAAGGTGCAAAAGAGTGCGTGAATTATGCTCGCATCTTACAATGTCCCTCAGCATGGTATCTTTTTGTGGAGGCTGTCAGTGCTCCTAACACTCTCTCCTAGCTTACAAAACTTGTCCTGTGGTTCTTTATTCTCTACGACTGATGGCTTCTCTCCTTCCTTACCAAGTCAGTATCCAAGAAGTTCACTTTGCTGATGTCCCACGTTTCCCTTCAAGCTTTAACCCTCAGTGGCTAAAGGTGCTTGTTTGCAGTGCCTGATGGCCTGAGTTTGATTCCCTAGTAAAGTCAGATGCACAAAAGTGGCCCTGGTGTGCTCATTTCCTCTCCCTCCCTCCCTCCCTTCTTCCCCCACTCCTTGCAAATAAATGAACAAAAGTATTTAAAAAATATATGGCTGGAGAGATGGCTCAGCAGGTAAGGCACTTGCCTACAAAGCTAATGACCTAGCTTGGTTCCCCAGTACCCATGTAAAACCAGATGCACAAAGTGAGACATGCATCTAGAATTTATCTGCAGTGGCTAGAGGTCCTGGTATGCCCATTCTCTCTCTCTCTCCCTGTCTTTCTCCTTGCAAATAAATAAACAAAATAAAAAATACATGAATTAAACTAAATTAAATGTGGTTGGGGATCCCAGATATAGACCCTGTGGCTTAATGTTAGCGACTTTATATTTAAAATCATGTCATATGATGCAGTCATGGAAACCCTTTTCAATGTGGTGGTAACCCCTTCAGTGTTAACAGAGTGGCTCAGCTATAAGGTTGTTTTTTTTTTTTTTTTTGAGGTAGGGTCTCACTCTAGTCCAGGCTGTCCTGGGTTCACAGTAGATCCAGGCTGGTCTCAAACTCATGGTAATGCTCTTACCTCAGTCTCCTGAGTGCTGGCATTAAAGGAGTGAGCCATCATACCTGGCTCAGCTATAGGTTTTATGACTAGACATTTCTGATGAAAATCTGGTACTTGACTTAAGATATGTTGTAAATATTAACACACACAATTTCCAAAACTTGGTTTGGAAAAAAAAAAAAGTATAATTTTTTTTATACTGACTGTATTTTGAAGTCATAGAGCGTGGGCTACATTGTATAGACTGTTTTCCTCATGATTCAGATAAATTTCATAGGCCAGAGGGATGGCTTAATGGTTAAGGTGCTTGCCTGTGAAGCCTAAGGAAGGACCCAGGCTCAATTCCCCAGTACCCACGTAAAGCAAAACGCACAAGGTGCCATATGCATCTGGAGTTTATTTTCAGTGGCTGGAGACCCTGGTGTGCCCATTCTCTCTCTTTATGTACTCCCCTCAAATAAATAAAATAAAATGAAATGAAAAGTTAAAGATAAATTTCACATGTTTTAGTTTCCTTTTTAATGCGGCCACTAGAACATTTGTGGCCCTTAGGTTATTTGGATAGTTTGGCCCATTTCTTTTCACCCATCCTGTTAGAACTTAGTAGCAAGCCGAGACCTAAGGCTGGAGTAAGGAAACAGAGGACAGAACTCCAGGGAGCTCCAGCCCTCACCCATGCTGGTGGCCACAAGCTGTTCCTCCGTTTAAATTCTATTTATTTATTTATTTAGAGATAGGGTCTGCTAACTCTAGCTGTGGCTGACCTGGAATTCACTATGGAGTCTCAGGGTGGCCTCGAACTCAAGGCGATCCTCCTACCTCTGCCTCCCCAGTGCTGGGATTAGAGGTGTGTGCCACCATGCCCTGGCTACCTGGCTGGCTTTTGTAAGAAAGGAGAGAGTTAGGAATATTGACAGGTTCTAGGAAAGACGCCGTGCTGACAGGGAGCCCGAAGTGAGTACTCTTTGTTTCTGTGAGTCCCGCCTTGCTGCTAACTTCTGACATCTACCCTAGCCTCAGCAGGACATCTGAAGACGCTTCAGCTTGACCAGATCACTGCATCCCTGCACACCGAGTCCACGTCTTCCCTCCCGGTCCTCTCTCTGCACATGCATCCTAGTCCTTCTTGCTAGAAACAGGGGCCGCCTCCCCTGAAACCAGCATCTGACAGAGATCAAATACCAGGTGTCTCTACATTAGAGAATGTCCCATGGGTCCTTTCCTTACCTGCAATAGGCCTGGGCTATGCCACCACTTGTCGTCCCCAAGGTTCCCCATGACTTCCCGTCGCAGTAACCTCCTGCCTCCATAATGCACTGTCCAGCCGTCTTCCATCCCTACAGCTCAGTCTCCATGTCACTTGTGTTCCTATTGCTCCCATGGCCTCCTGCTCTGGGGGTCCTGTATCCTTATAACATATTCTATACAGCAGTCTCTATGGCCTCTGCGCCCATGTTCCTCTTGTCTTCATGACCTGCTGGGCACTAGCCTCCCTCTACTTGTCCGCTGGTCTACTGGTGTGGCCCGGGTGAGGCGTTTAAGCCACAGCCTGGCAGCACTGCCCTATTTTTTTTCTTCTTCAAGGTAGGGTCTCACACTAGCCCAGGCTGACCTGGAATTCACTATGTAATCTCAGGGTGGGCTTAAACTCGCCACAATCCTCCTACCTCTGCCTCCAGAGTGCTGGTATTAAAGGCATGAGCCACTACGCCTGGCTCTTTTGTTTTATTTGTTTATTTTTGCTTGTTTTTTCAAGGTAGGGTCTCGCTCTAGTCCAGGCTGACGGGACTCACAGCGATCCTCCTACCTCTGCCTCCTGAGTGCTGGGATTAAAGATGTGCGCCACCACGCCCCGGTCCCCTTTTTTTCATCTGTGCTCCTCTGAACCATATGGAGACATCTGTCACATACCTGGCATGGTAGTTCGAATGGATGTCCCCAGTAAACTCAGTTTTATTAAAGTGTTTTGGGTTTCCAGCTGCTTGACTGGCAGAGGTGTCGCTGTGGGCGGGTCCAGCCCTAAGGCGTATTTGGGGGCGGATCTGGAAGTCCAGTTTAAGGTATGCAAAGTGAGTTCTGCCTGGATTCCTTGGTGCTTGACTGCTGTTTTTTGCTCTTGCTTTTGGTGGTGGGTTTTTTTTTTTTTTCTCATTTTCACCATTATGGAACTTCTCCTGTATCTGTAAGCTTCAATAAATCCTGTTCCTCCCATAAACTATGTCTGGTTTGGAGGATCATCCCAGTGTGAAGTTGACTATGACGCCTGGTGTCCTGGTCTCAAACAAGGTGATATCAAAATTATTGCCTGATGTTGTGGTGCACGCCTTTAATCTCAGCACTCAGTAGGCAGAGTTAGGAGGACTGCTATGAGTTTGAAGCCACCCTGAGACTACCTAGTGAATTCCAGGTCAGCCTGGGCCAGAATGAGACCCTACCTCAAAAACAACAACAACAACAATAACAACAAATTATTGCCCAAATTGCAGGCAATGGGCAAGATTTGGGGCCTGGAAACTCAGCTTCCCCACGAGGGCTTGCTCTGTCTCTCCGAGGGTGGGTTCAAGTTGTCTGTGCCCTCACTCCACCTCTGGGAGGTGTTTGACTGTGGCCTCTCTACTGCTCTGGGACCACTGAGGACAAGGATGGCTTGAGAGGAGTGTGAACAGTCAGGGCCGCGTTGTCTGCAGGTAAGTTGAAAGTAAACTGTGGTGAGGCCAATCTGTTCCGTGTCAGTATCACCTGGCGCTGGCAGCACGCCACAGTGACAGGGTAGGAAATTCCTCCTGCCAGGGCAGAGGCCTCCCACTGCGGCCCTCCGCACTCCCAGCCTTTGCCTAACCAAAGCCCCTCACTGCTTCTGATTCTGTCTGTTTCTGGTTAGTATCTCTAGCTTATGTTTTCGAGCACACTGGTTTTCAGGGGAGAGGCTGGATTTTTAGATTTGTTTTCCCAGGGGCCAAGCACAGAGTTGACAGTAGAGGCAAAATTTTTTTATTGAATTTCAGAAAAGATTAAAGCATTTGCCTCAATTTACCAGACTGTCAGCTGCTGGGAAATCCTTTGTCAAATAAGTAACTGGTTAACTAGATAAATTTATATAGTAGGGAATGATTTAATGTTACAATAGGAAGTGATGATTTTTAAATTTTCATAATCGTTTTTCATTTTAATATATGAACAGAGATGGTGACTTGATCTCTCTCCCCCCACCTTCCCATTCCACTGAACCCTCTCCACTTCCCAAGCAATGTTTTAAGATCACTGGAGTTCCAGCCAATGACTTTATACCTAACTTCTGTTTGTGTGGCATCCGAAAGGAATGATTGCATGCAGAATGTGAATTTGACCTCCTTCAAGATCCAAACAACAATAAAACCTTTCATTAATTCTAATCATTGCTTTTATTTCTCACAGAGAGTTGGGACCTGTGCCATATAGACTGTACCAGGGAAACGGACAGCTATATCTTGTGGAGATTTTTATAAACGACAGTAATGCTGTTGTGACAGATCTCACAACATGTAAGAAAGCCTGGTGAAGCAGACACAGTGTTTTCAGGCACGTCCTGGGATAACAGGGGCATAGTCCCCTCTCCCCGAGGCCAAGCTGCGGCTCCGTTCATCATGCTTGCTTGGACACTTCGATCACTAATGGAAATGATCACAGCCACACTCACAGGCCATCCATTGATCTGGGTCCCTTTGTTATTCTTAACAAAGATCTGAAGGTTTTCGCCCCTCTGCACAGCTGGTACTGATCCCAGTGCGGGCGTGTGTCACACATGTGCCCAGAAGAGAGATGCACTAGGCTTCATCAGCCAGTGCCATCATGGAGCATGGGAGAGTCTTGTTTTCTTTTCAGGAGAAGTGCCTGGCAGGCATTTGCAGCTTTGATGTGAGCATGAGATGCTGGTGTCAGTGAGGAGCAGGGGCGGCCGCCCTTCAAACCCCTTGCTGAACTCGCTAAATCATGGGGTGCTTGGTAGTCATTTTATTTAATAACTTAAAGCCACACTTTCCAGCATTAAAAGAGACTTCTTGCTCTGTAAGCCTGTCCATAGTTTGCTCAGTCAGTGATAAGGTAGGAATCTCAGTTTGTTGATATTGTGAGAGTGGTGGCAAGATTTACTGACTGGGGCAGAAATGTGGGTTAATTGACTTCTGTACTCACATTTCTAATACATTTCATAAAGACTGGTGTGAAGGAAACATTGTAGAAAAAATTACAGAAGCCTCTCTCTGAATATAATTTTTAAATATTTTATTTCTTTATGATAGAGACAGATAGAGATAGAGAGAGAGACAGAGAAAGAGGCAGATAGGTAGAGAAAGAGAGATAGAGGTGGGGGAGAGAATGGGTGCTCCAGGGCCTCAGGTTGTTGCTAACGAACTTTAGATACTTGGGCCACCTTGAGCTCTGGCCTTACATGGGTACTGGAGAATCAAACCCAAGTTCTTAGGCTGTGCCAGCAAGTGCCTTAACCATTGATCCCTAAATGTAATTTTACTTATTTATTTATTTATATTTATTTGAGAGAGAGAGACAGAGAGAAAGAAAGAGGCAGATAGAGAGAATGAGCACTCCAGGGCCTTCAGCCACTGTAATTGAACTTCAGGTGCATGCACCACCTTGTGCATCTAGGTTATGTGGGTCCTGGGGAATCAAACCTGGGTCCTTTGGCTTTTCAGGCAAGTGCCTTAACCACTAAGCTATCTCTCCAGCCCCCAAATATAATATTTTTTTTTGTTTTTTTTTGAGGTAGGGTCTCACTCTAGCTCAGGCTGACCTGGAATTCACTCTGTAGCCTCAGGGTGGCTTTGAACTCATAGTGGTCCTCCTACCTCTGCCTCCCAAGTGCTGGGATTAAAGGCATGTGCCACCATGCCTGGCTAAATATAATTTTTTAAAATCAACTGTGAACGCTACTATGTGAACATATTACATATTTGTCATATTCCCATTAGGTTATAATCTTATATTCCCTGTCCCCTGTCCCATTCCACTGATAGTTCTTCTCAGTGGGGCTATAAGTATTCACTATGGGGTCACTGACTGATTGCACCCGTCTCTGTAGCGGGGGCAATGACTCATATTCCTTTTCTTCTTGTGGCTCTTAAAATCTTTCTGGCCCCTCTTCTGCAATGTTCCTTGAGCTTGGATGGCGGGTCTCTTTTAATGTTGAGCTTTCTGAATCCTCTAATTTTCTGCTTTAATGCGTTTTGAGTCTCCTCGGTGTCTACAGCCATCTCCATGGGGGAAGTTCTCAGGCGAGCAGTGGGAGCCTCACTCGTGTTTAATCTGCCTCTTCCCTTGTAATGTGTTCTGGGCCCTGGCAGAGGTGATGGAAATGGCTTGCCTTATGCTAGGCAGTCGACTTTCTTTTCTTGTCAAACTGATGGATCTTGGCTCTCCCTGATATTTACTGCCATCTGTCAAAAGTGGATTCTCCAACCAAGAGTGAGAGCAGCATGGATCCAAGGGTTGATAAGCACAGTCATTTAAAAAGTTTTTTTGTTTTTTTAAGCTGGGTGTGGTGGTGCATGGCTTTAATCCCAACACCTGGGAGGCAGAGGTAGGAGGATTGCCATTAGTCTGAGGCCACCCTGAAACTACATAGTGACTTCCAGGTCAGCCTGAGCTACAGTGAGACCTTACCTTGAAAAAAACAAAACAAAACAAAACAAAAAAGTGAGTTTTTTTTTTTTTTTAAATAGGCATATTTCTCATCTTAGCCAAAGAACAGTGGGAGTGTCCTCCTAGAGTGTGTGACCTTCCTATTCATAGGATCCTGACCTAGTTTTAAGTTTCAAGTATGGATTCCCTCCCATTGAGTGGCCTCAACCAGAGAGTGGTTGATTACCCCCATAGCCTGTGTGCCGCTATTGCATAGGTGTGTACATCTTTCCTGGCTGATTTTGTAGCTTGCAGAAGCCCCTGCTTGTTTGAGCTGTTGGTGACCATTATTCCCTAGCAGCTTGCATAGCCCTACCCAGCACTATGAGGGCCAGCCAGTAGGGAACTGCTTTCATTTCAGTTCCAGTGTGACCTCTGAATGCTCTGTGACCTCAGTGTGGTTCCTTCAGCAACAGGATTGTGGGGGGTTGATTCAGGTGTCCCCCATAAACTTATGTGTTCTGAATGTTAGGTCCCCAGCTGGTGGTAATTTGGGAATTGGATCTTTCTGTTTTTATTTACTTTGTGTGTGTGTGTGTGTGTGTGTGTGTGTGTGTGTGTGTGTGTGTGTGTATTCATGCATGTCAGGGTCTTTTTCCACTGCAAACACTAGATTTTTTTTTAACCTTTTGTTCATGGCTTTATGTAGGTAGCCTGAGAATTAAACACAGGTCAACAGGTTTTGCAAGCAAGTGCCTTTAACCACTGAGCTATCTCTCTCCAGCCCCCCAACAAGCAGTCTTAACACAGATTTTTTTTTTTTTTTTACAGGGTTAGACCTGACCTCAAGCCTGGCTTCCATTCTACCTTAATTGGGGTTTTCCTCTTAGGCTGTGGCTATAGGAGAGAGCTTCAGACGTTCAGCAAGGAGTAGAACTGCTGACCACTAGAAGAGTAAGTGGGTGAAAAAGAAAACACACCCACATTGCAGTGTTTCTACTTATTTATTCTTGGGTGGTGGGACATGTAGACCTTATTTAAGTAGACTGAGTTGGCTTATGGTCAGGGAGTCAGACCAGGGTTGTGCTTGCATGGGTAACATTGCAAGAGTCTCCATGTGGTACACCTAAGCTATGGACACTTACCTACATTGGAACAATGTTTTCTGATTTTAGTGCTGTGGTGATTTGATCAGGTGTTCCCCATAAACTTAAGTGCTCTGAACGCTAGGTCCCCAGCTGATGGCAATTTGGGAATTAAAGCCTCCTGGAGGCAGTGTATTGTTGGGGGTGGGCTTTATGGGTGTTATAGCCAGTTTCCCCTTGCCTATGTTTGGCACACTGTTCTGTTGCTGTTGTCCACCTGATGTTGGCCAGGGGGTGATGTCCACCCTCTGCTCAAGCGATTGTTTTATCCTGTCATCATGGAGCTTCCCCTAGAGTTTATAAGTCAAAATAAACCCTTTTCCCCCACAAGCTGCTCTTGGTCAGGTGTTTTCTGCCAGCAGTGCAAACCTGACTGTGCATGCTCACCGCAGGAGGGACCCGTGAGGGTCTGGGAAGACGAAGGCAGGAAGCGGCTGTGGTGCTGCGCGTTGGGCAGGTGCTGTCTCACCTTGTCCCACGCTGCTGGCCGTGGGGCTGAGTAGCGATAGGGCTGCGGCAGGTCCAGCTACCTCAGTGTCTTCCTTTACGTCCTGTCCATCCCCGCCACAGCTGGAGGCACCGAGAGACAGACAGACATTTCTCCTATCACGGGGGCTCTGTTCCTGCTTCTGTAGGGCTCCTGCTGCTGACATCAGCTAGAAGAGCAGTCATTTCTTGGTATGCCAAAGGCATGGATTCCAGCCCCCCTCAGATGGCCAAATCTATAGAGGCCCAGACCCCTTATACAAAATAAATTGACGTGGGCTTTGCATATAACCTTTCCATAGACTTGAAGTCACCTTGACAGCACCTATCAAACCTATGTTAATATGAATGTTATATAACCATAGTGCTTAGGGGACAATGACAAGAAAAGTGTTTATGCATGCTAGCTACCTAGTCAGTTTTCACTTTCCAGATACTTTTAATCTGCTGATTTGAAGCCAATGGACTGGGGACCCTTTGATACAGAGGGCCGACTATAAGAGACTCACGGGCATTGTATGTATGGAGCTGTCTCCAGGGGAAGGGCTGCTCCCTGTAACAAGTCCCATGCTCCACAATACTGAGAATGACCCGTTGCTCTGGCTGAGCCCCGCTACCTCCTCTTGGCTGGCTGTAAGAAGGGAGAGATTGAAGGAGGAACACATCTCCAGAGAGGCTAAACTAGAGGTCAGTGTGTGTACATGGTGGAATGGAGCATTAAGAGGCATCTGGTGGTATTGGATCATGGACTGGAGCAGCTTGAAGACTGTGTGTGTGTTGAGGGGGGAGGAACCTATCTCCTTTGGAGAATTCTAGAAAAGGAAAGGTTGAAAAAACAGGTACTGAGGGTAGTCAATCATAACTAAGGAATGGGGCAATAAGTGAGGCAGAAGACCCCAGTTTAAGCCTAGCCCCCACCCACTTGACACTGCTTTGGTCTTTGACAACTTTTTTCTCTCTGGAAAGGGAAATACCAATTGCTGTGTCACGTGACTAAGCAGCACTATTTTGTTTCGAGTGCCACGCAATCCAGCAAGTTGATACACACATGTTTTTATTGGTGTGTCCTTTGAAATGGCTGAACATTAGATATACGCTTGTTTCTACCAACACCGTGGCTGGAAAGAATTCAGTGATCTGAAAGTCAAACTTCTCTCAAAACACTCAAGAGAGTAGTGGAGTGTCACCTAGCATTTGGCTGTCAAGTCACTGGGGCTGGAATCACATGCACCCCTTCCCAGCCTCAGATCACACTGGAGGGACCACCTAGGAAGCCGTGTGCAGCCAGGAGAGCCTTTGTGCCTCAGTCAAGGAAACTTTCTCATGGCCTCTCCCAGGGATGCAGGAGGAAGAACAGGATCTGTCATTTTAAAATCTCTTCAGAGTTGAAACACGCACACACACACACTCATAACTGGAATCTGTATGGAAATTTAGGTGTTTCTCAAAGGCTCGTTCTCTTTGCATGACCATTTGGAGAGAGCTGGGTTCATAAACATCTACTGTGCTCTGTTGACCGCTTCTCATTTGGGAGGTGTTCTGGGACAAGTTTGACATGTAACAGGGAGAGCTGTGATTTGAAAGATTTTGGTCAGCAGCTCGGAGCATGGAACAGCTTTTGTGAGAGTCACTTATACACTCATATCCTTAAAGGTCCTTTGTCTAAAGCAGGAACAGTTTTTTTCTTTTTTCTTCAAATCTCCGAGGGTAGTCCCCATAATGTCCTAATGGGTGTGAGCAGTCACTGACAAGATAGTTTGCAAAAGACAAACAGGGGAGAAGCAGACAGACAGATGGAACACAGGGTGAGGGCATGGCTCACCCTGCTCTGGGGAAACAAGGACGAGGACCAAGGCACTAATGGGATGCTCCTGAAGGGTCGGGGTCCTAAGGGATGGAAGGCACTGGTTGAGGCCTACCATCGGGGGGAAGCTGGATCCACTTCTTTAAAACCAATTTTTTTTTTTTTTTGCAAAGAGAGAGAAAGAGAGAGAGAAAGTCAGAGAAAGAGACAGAGAGAGAGGGGGAGAGGAAGAGAATGGTTTTCCAGGGCCTCCAGCCATTGCAAACAAATTCCAGATGCATGTGCCACTTTGTGTATCTGGCTCTACATGGGTCCCGGGGAAGCAAACCTGGGTCCTTTAGCCTTGCACGCAAGTACATTAACCTCTACGCCATCTCTCCAGCCCCCAGATCCACTTCGTGTGATATACTAGGGCCTAAGTTTTTCTGTTACGGTCCTGTTCATCCCTCCCTTTCCCCAGCACTTGCAACCACTGATCTTTTTACCATCTTCACAGTTTTTCCTTTTCTAGAGGGTCATACAATTGGTATAAAACAGTATATAGTTTTTCCTTGCACCTTCTTTCACTTAATGGTAGCTATGTAAAACTGTCCCATGTCTTTTCATGGCTTGATACCTCATTTCATTTTAGCAGTGAATGATATCCCATTGCCTATATCTACCACAGTGTATCCATTCACCTACTTGTGCCCATTGCACATCTATCTCAGCTGCTTCCAAGTTTGGGCAATCACAAATAAAAAGCTACTATAAACTTCCATGTTCTGGTGTATAAGTTTCCAGTTCTTTGGGGTAAATACCAATGAGTAAGCCTGCTGGGCTCTAGGGTAACAGTGTGTTTAGTTTCACACGAGAGCACCAAATTGTCCTCCGGTAAGTATCACTTTGCATTCTCTCCAGCCATGGAGTTCTGAATGAGTTCCTGCTGTTCTACGTCCTTGTAAGCACTTGGTTTTATCAGTGTTCTGGATTGTGCTCATTCTCAGAGCTGTGCAGTGGCTTCTCGTGGCTTTGATTGGCATTTCCTTGATGACACAATGTGGAGCATTGTTCTAGGTACTCGTTTTCACTTGTATGTTTTTTCCAGTGAAAAGATTTTCTTGAGCCGGGCGTGGTGGCGCACGCCTTTCAAACCCAGCACTGGGGAGGCAGAGGTAGGAGGATCGCCGTGAGTTCGAGGCCACCCTGAGACTCCATAGTGAATTCCAGGTCAGTCTGAACTAGTGTGAAACCCTACTTTGAAAATTTAAAAAAATAACAATTTTTTTTTCTCCTTTAATGCTTACCTCTGAAAAAAACTAACACACTGTGAAATTCTTCTCTTTTTACCCCCCAAACCAAAACCATTCACATTCACAACCAGCAAACAAGCAGACCAGAACATGACATGACTTCCTCCAAGCTCATTAATCACTCTCACTTAGAGAACGGAGTTGACAAGTACAAGGGTCTCCCTGGCAGGAGTGGCCCCAGGCCATTAGGAGCAGCTCTCTCTTTCCTGCAAACTAAAGCTCTCCAAAGCCCAAAGGACACTGGGGAGGGGCAGAAGTCCTGTCCCTGCCTCTGCTCTGCTCCTCTATGGGTTGTGACATCTTGCCAGAAGTCCTGCTCCTGCATGGCTGTGTGGCCTCTTGCCAAGATCTTGTTTCCTTCTGAGGTTATGTTTTTCTAAATTAAAAAAAAAAATCATAGTCCCCTTCCGCCACCCTCTTTTGTTCCCCCTTTCCCCATATTCCTTCACTTAACCCCCTTTCTTTCCAACTAGTCCCTTTTCTATTTTGATGTCTTTTTTCCCCCTCTTCCATTATCCATGATGACATGTTGATGGGTCCAGTATTCTGCAGGTCTTGTGCAAGGAATGACAGCTGCTGTGAGGTCATGAACACGCCTGCAAAGCACTCCTTCTCAGCCTCTGGCTCTGTCATCCCTTCTGCCACCTCTTCCTTGGTGGTCCCGGAGTGTTGGAGGGTGTGATAGAGATGTCTCATTTAGTGCTGAACACTCCATTGTCACTTCTCAGCTCCTTGATGAGTATTGACTTTCCCACGCTTAGTCACTGCCATCTGAAAAGAGAAACTTCTGTAACTAAAAGTGAGAGAAGGGGGCTGGCGGGGTGGCTTAGTGGTTAAGGCATTTGCCTACAAAGCCAAAGGACCCAGGTTCCATTCCCCAGGACCCATGTTAGTCAGATGTACAAGGGGGCACGCATATCTGGAGTTCAGTTGCCGTGGCTGGAGGCCCTGGTGTGCCTATTCTCTCTCTCTCCCTTTTTGTCAAACAAATAAATAATTTTTTTTAAAGTGAAAGAAAGGTTGGAGAGGTGGCTTAGTGGTTAAAGGCACTTTCTTGCAAAGCCTGACGGCCCAGCCTCAATTCCCCAGTACTCAGGTAAAGCCAGATATACAAAGTGGCACTTGTGTCTGGAGTTGGTTTGCAGTGACAGGAGACCCTGACATTCTTTCTCTCTCCTTCCCTCACCCCCACCCCTCTCTGCTTGTGAATATAAATTTTAAAAATTTTTAAGTAAGAGTAACACTAATATATAGGCATAAACATAAATAATTAGAGGGCAATTTAGTGGACATAATATATCCATTTAGTCAAACAACAGTAGTAGCTTCTCCCACAGGGCTTATGACCTTCATTTAAGGTCATTATGCTTTAGATAATTTTCAGTATCAGACATCAATTCCCTCCTATGGAGCAGGTTTCAAGTCCAGTCTGAGAACATCTGGTTATCTCCATGACAGACATGCCACTATTGCACTAATGGGCTCATCTTGCCTGGCTGGTCAGTGGTATAGCTTGTCCACTACTCACTAAGGCTGTGGATAGCTTTCCTCCCCCAGCAGGCTGCATAGAACTTTCCAGCACCATGACAGCTAGTCAGCAGGGAGGAGGCATGCAGCTCAGCTCTAACTGATTTCTCCATGTCTCCACATAGCAGCAGTCCTAGATCTCTTTCTGTGTAGGACTGGCTGGTTCATTGTTTTAGTCAGTTCTTCATGACTGTAACAAATACCCAAGACAAAGCAACTGAATGATGAGAAAGGTTTACTCTTGTTCTACAGTTTCAGAGGTTGCAGTCCATTAATGATTGGTTCCATGCCTTTTTGGGTCTGTGGGGAGGCAGTACATTGTGGCCCAAAATGCACAGTAGAGGAAGGGGCTTACCTCATGGTGGCCAAGAAGCAAAAAAGAGGAAGGGGCCAGAGTATCAGACTCTTTAGAAGAGTACACTCTCAATGGCCAGAAGACCTCCCTCCAGGCCTTCCTTCTTAAATATTTCTTATTTTATTTATTTATTTATTTGAGAGAAAGAAAGAGAGAGGGGCAGATAAAGAGAGAGAGAGAAAATGGGCGTGCCAGGGTTTTCAGCCTCTGCAAATGGACTCCAGAGGCATGGACTACCTTGTGCATCTGGCTTACGTTGGACCTGCGGAGTTAAACCTGGGTCTTCTGGCTTTGTAGGCAAGCACACTAACCACTAAGCCATCTCGCCAGCCCTGGACCTGCCTTAAAGGTTCCACAACCTTTCAATAGAAACATGTCCTCAGGAATCTGCCTTCCACAGATACTCCTGTGGGAGACAATATCCAAATATAACATCTCTGTTGAGTCTACATGTACTGATGTGGGGTGTTTGGAACCTCCTGGTCACTGACTTCAACACCTGGAGTAGACAGGTGCTGGTTTGGAAAGCAGGGTACCTAAGACTTCAAAAGGCATGCAGAGTTTGAAGGGTATGAAACGAAGTGCCAAGACAGTATCACAAACAAGAGAAAGAAATAGCTCCTTCAAAGTCGAACAAGCTGTCAGCTGGGACCCTTGAAAGAGACCCCGCACCCCCCTAAGGCCGTGGATAGTTTTTAGTGTCTACGGAGTTGGCTCACTTGGAACTGGATTCACATCAGTCTCCTGAGAGGGTAAAATGCCACCGGATGGTCAACCAACATTCCTTCGCCCCCTGGCCAAGGCAGAAACCACATGGTGCTCAACCCTCCCCACTCACCTTTTTCAGGCTGAGGCAGAGGGCGGAGCTGTCTGCAGTCTTCCTGTGTGATGTGATGAACCGTGACAGCCCGCAGTGCCTGCAGGAGTCGAGACAGCTGGGGTTGGTCATGTCCTGTTTTCTGGGCGATAGAAAGCAGGTTAGAAATCGGTGTCCATCAGCCACCAATCACCTCCTCTGAGACCCTGCACGTGGAACTAATTAGCCAGACCAAGGAGTCTCCAAGGGCCCCCGATTCTGAAACCAAATTCCCATTGATTATGTAGGCTGAATTCCTGGTTGCTGGATTTCATTAACCTCCACTGTGCTCAGCCACGGGGGGCCTCGGAGAGAGCGGGGATGCTTTGTTGCCTAGTTGCTGCTGATTTCATGCCAGGTCAAATTTATTACTTTACAAAGTTGATGCTTATCCCTTTGAGTGACAGGAAACTCAAGGATTACTTTGGTAAGAGTAGCCCAGAGCCACCAGCATTGTCTTCCCATCCACTAGACTCAGTGCATCACATCAAACTTCTGAGCAGTTATTACATGGGCCTTTGGGCCACAGTTGGGGTTCTGAGAGTCTCTGCACAGGGATCCTGACCTCGGGGAGACAGCATGGACCTGTGCGAAATCGATGCAGTAAAGTAGATTATGTGAGAGTGAGAAAGCATGCCTCTATGATGCTTGGCCTAGGGAAAAGGCCTTTCAGACAGACAGTGAAGAGGCTCAGGCCAAATAAAAAGGCCCATGGACCTTTGGGGGACAGCCCCCCTCTCTGCTCCCTTCCCCCTTGTCTCCCCACTCCTCTTTCCTGTTTGTCTGTTTTCCTTCTCATCTCTAGCTTTCCTGGAACAGGATTTTTGTGAACTCTTTTCCCCTTTGGAGGCAGTTTAGGATCCTGAAAGTAAAAAAAGCAAAAGCGTCCTTGGGCCTGCTCTTGTAGTCTCAGAGATCAGAGAAGGACCTGGCTTCTCCTTGCCTCTTACCTAAAGGAGTTATCTAGATCTGTTTTTCCACGAACAACCCGAGGCCCTCCCTGGGAAGGAGTTCCTCTTTCCTAGAATTAAGGTTTAAATCTGATCCTGGCATTGAGATTGGTTAAGCAGAGCTCTAAAATTTTACATCATGGCTGGCCTCTTCCTGAGCCAGCCCGGAGTCCACACCAATCAGCCCTCTGTCAGGCTCACCTAAGTCTTGAGGGTAAGGCCCTCCACAACAAAATTATAAACAGGGCTGGAGAGATGGTTTAGCAGGTGGGGCGCTTGCCTGCAAAGTCAAAGAATCCAGGTTCCCCAGAAACTAAGTAAAGCTGGATGCAAAAGGTGGCACATGCATCTGGAATTAGTTTGCTGTGGCTAGAGAGGCCCTGGCATGGCTATTCCCTCTCCCTATCTGCCTCTCAAATAAATAAATAATATACTTTTAAAAGACTATAAATAGATGCTTACCAGGTGGGCACTGTCTCTTTTGGCTGTTTATCTCTCCTGAACCTCCAGGTTCCTGCCCTGGTAAATCCCCCCCTTGTCCCAGCCTTGCTGGACTGAGATGGGGGGAAGGGTTCCACAAGGCAAGAGTTCCTTGCAGTTTCTTCTCTTAACCTAATAAAGTCTCTCAAGTATTACCATTTGGCCTATGGATTTTAATTCTTTGAATTCATAAGACAAGGATCCGAGGATTGGCGTATTGGCAAGGAATGTTCAACATTGCTGTCAAGCTTCCCCAGGCAGAGCTCAGGATATGTTGCCCTTGGGTACACACAGGGCCTGTCAGATATAGCGCCTGACTTCAAGCCCACCTGCTCTCATTCAGCCTGAGAGCTCATCCAGTAGCCAGGGGATCATTCCCAGAATTTGCCACTACTTTGCAGTTCATGATCTAACAGACTCTAGGAGGAATGGGAGTCTAGTCTTTAAAATATATATATATGTATATATGTTTTTTCTATTCCTTTTAAAATAGATTTTATGTATTTGAGAAAGAGAGAGATAGAGAGGGAATGGGCGTACCAGAGCCTCCAACTCCTTCAAACAAACTCCAGACGCATGCCACCTCATGCATCTGGCTTACGTGGGTCCTGGAGAATCGAACTGGGATCTTTTGGCTTTGCAGACAAATGCCTTAACCACTAAGCCATCTCTCCAGCCCAAGACTAGTCTTTTTGCAACAATAACTTGTCGCTTGATTCCACCACATTGGGAGAATAGCCTTTTGTTATCAAGATTGGTTGTTGGTTCTAACTGCATGATGGTGTCACTTAAACGTCACCAGTGACCCAGGGCACCTTGTGTCTGCCTTGCCGGTGTTGCTTACTGCTGTCTGCAGAGTTGGCCGTCCTCAAAACTGTGGCAGTCCTCAGTCCTGGCTGTTTGTAGAAATCATGGGAGGATCTTAACAAAAGCAGTACCTACGGCTGGGTCTGCGGAAAGGGCTCAGTGGGGAAATGCTGGCTGTGCAAGCATGAGCTCCTGGGTGCAGATTCTCAGAACTCATGGTGGCTCACGCCTGGAATCTCATCAACAGGGAGGCAGATCCAGGGAACCCCGGGGGCTCAGTGATCGGCTAGTCTAGCCGACTTGGTCACTTCTAAACTCAGTGAGACCTTGTCTCAAAACAAGGTGGCGCTCGCATCAGCAGCCCATGTGCTGAAGTTGGAGCAACACAGGGAGGAGCAGCGTGGCCCCTGAGCAGGGATGACACCCGTTTGTGAAGCATTCCATGTTCTTTTAAGGTTCAGAAGGATGTTTCTAAATTTAATTTTATTATTTTGTTATTGACGACTTCCATTTTTAGCACACACCGGGACATTTGGAAAACAGCAGTGGCAACAACTGCATGACGCTCTTCATGCCTGGAAATAAAATAAAAAATAGCCTTTTGAGTCTGTATGATACCTAAATTTTCAAGCATATAATTGGGGCTTTTTTTGGAAAAAATTTTCAATCATAGTAAAGCATTATAAACCAAAAGACAAAAACAAGGTGGAGAGTGACTGCAAAAGACCCCTAATGTTGACCTCTGACCTCCACATGCACATACACACTATGTATTCCAATACACATATGAACATGCATATACATATGTGTGCTCACCACACACATATACATATGCAAAAAAAAATTTATGGCTGGACCTACCTCCAAGGCGTCTGGTTTAATTGGCTTCACCCATAGCCTGGACAGTAGGATTCACAAAACCTCTCCTGTTGCTTCTACTGTCCGGTCACGAAACAAACCAGTGCTGGAACGTGGAGAGTGGGTGAGGAAGGCGGGGAGGCAGGGGAAGCAGGCCAGAAAAAGTGGGGCTCAGGTGCACAGTGCCCTTGAATGACTTATGTGAGTTTTGCTTCCCAGGTAGCTAGAACTCGTGACCTCCCCCTCCCAACTTGCTTATTCACTCAGCAAGGGGAGGTTGAGACCTTGATCTCCGTCAGAACTAGGAAGATGCCAGAGCTGTGTTGGTGGGCCTCCGAAGAGTGAGGAAGGCAGGTCTGTAAGCAGACATGACGCCAGCATGGTAGAGACCGTTTTAGCATTGTGGACTAGAGGGCTAAGGCTCATAACGTTTTTAAAGGGTACCATGTTTAGCTGGCAGGGAGTGAAGTTGAGGGGTTTGGAGCACACCGTGTGCTTCCCATGGTGCAAGATCTTGACAAGTTGGAGCTGGGGAGTCAGCTCAGTTGGCAAAGTATCACCTCCCAGGCATAAAGTTGGGTTCTAGCCCCAGCAACCCCATGAGATTCCAGGCCTGGTGACATGTGTATGCAATCCCGGCTCTGGGGAGGTGGACACAGGGCCATCCCTGGGTCTCACTTGCCAGCTAGTCTAGACTATTATTTATTTATTTATTTGAGAGCGACAGACACAGAAAGAAAGACATATAGAGGGAGAGAGAGAGAATGGGCGCGCCAGGGCTTCCAGCCTCTGCAAACGAACTCCAGATGTGTGCGCCCCCTTGCGCATCTGGCTAACGTGGGACCTGGGGAACCGAGCCTTGAACTGGGGTCCTTAGGCTTCACAGGCAAGCGCTTAACCGCTAAGCCATCTCTCCAGCCCTAGTCTAGACTATTTGATGAGTTCCAGGCCATGAGAGACCCTGTCTCAAAGGAGGTGGTGGGAATTCCTGAGGATGACACCCAACGTTGTCCTCTGGCCTCCACACGCACACCCATACATGTACATATGAGAGGAGCACCGTGAGGGTGACTGGGACCCAAAGTAAAAAAGGCAGGAAAGTCTACACTTAGCAATCAAATATAATCTGACTTCTAAAAAGCTGGGTGTGGTGGCGCATGCCTTTAATCCCAGCACTCGGGAGGCAGAGGTAGGAGGAATTGCTGTGAGTTCGAGGCCACCCTGAGACTCCATAGTGAATTCCAGGTCAGCCTGGGCTAGAGTGAGACCCTACCTCAAAAAATCTGAAAAATCCAAAAAATTAAAAAAAAAAAATATATATATATATATATACACATACATACATAATCTGGCTTCTAATCTCTTGCCTAGTTCCCTAGACCTGCTTTTCCACAAACAACGAGGACCCTTCCTGGGTGGGAGGTCTTTCAAAGGACTTAAACATTATGGTTGATCAAGTTCAGCCCCTGGCACTTGGTGTCATGGCTAGCCTCTTCCTGAGACAGCCCCTAGCCCTGACCGACCAGCTGTCCCTCTGGTTCTCCCGAGCGGAAATAAGCACCACTTCAAGGTTACAGATACCTTTGCAAGGGGAGGGCAGTCTCTCTGACCACGTGGGAACTTCCAACTGTGGGTGTTTATCCCTCAGCTGGCCCAGTCAGATGGAGCCGAGGGGAGGCCCCCCCCAAGCCCTTACTCCCCACACAGGTTCTTTACCTCCTCCAGCTCCACGCATGGCAGGAACTCCTTACACTTTATTCTCTCTCTCTTTTTTTTTGCATGATATTTTCAGGCCCTCCATTGTGGGATCTTTAGCCACGTAGCTGCCTTTCCTTGGCTCTGTGCTTTCCTCCACAAATATAATAATTTAATAATTATCCTTCTCAGCCTTTTAAAAATTCAATTCTTTGATTAAAATTAGAAATGAGGACAGGAGAGATGGCTTAGCAGTTAAGGCACTTGCTTTGAAAGCCTAAGGACCCAGGTTTGATTCCCCAGGACCCATGTAAGCCAGATGCACATGGTAGCACATGCTTCTACAGTTCATTTGCAGTGGCTGGAGGCCCTGGCATGCCCATTCTCTCTCTCATTGCTTCTTCTCTGTCTCCCTTCCTCTCTCAAATAAATAAATAAATAATTAAAAAAAAATTAGAAATGGGCCGAGCATGGTGGAGCACACCTTTAATCCCAGCACTCGGGAGGCAGAGGTAGGCCATGAGTTCGAGGCCACCCTGAGACTCCATAGTGAATTCCAGGTCAGCCTGTGCTGGAGTGAGACTACCTCAGAAAAGCTGAAAACAAACAAACAAACAAAAATCCATTAGAAATGAGCCTAGGGTTTGTTCCTGGATCCCAAGCATTGCCCCATTACACATGTACATGCATACACAGCTGCACACACATACAAACACAAGCAGCTTAAAGTTCCTGCACGTGCCGAAGCAGGCATTGCCCTCCGCAGCCAGGGAGGTGCTCCACTCACACGCTGAGGTACCCGGGACGTGCTGGAGCGGTGACGGGTCTCTACTGGCTGCTTTACCGCCTCTGATGCTCAGCTGCGGAGAATGCGCCGCGGCTCCTTGACCCTCAGTGCTGCGGACAGGCTAGCACCACCTAGAGCTAGCGAGAAACGTGAATTCTCAGGCTCTCCCCGTACCTACTGAGCCAGAATATTTGCGGATAGATCCAAGAATCTGCATTGGGTGAAGTCTGTTTTCATTTTCGTTTTACCTGTTGGTGTTACTGTTTCTAAAGTAAATTTTCATATTGTAGCCCAGGCTGGCTTGAAATACACTATGTAGACCAGGCTGGCCTGGAACTCATGACAGCCCTCCTGCCTCTGCTGCTGCAGAAGCCACCACACCTGTCTTTGATAAAATTTCAAGGCAATTCTAATGCCAGTTAGGTTGCTGGCAGAAATCGTGTGACCAAGAGCTGCTTCTGGGAAAAAAAAAAAAAGGTTAATTTTGTCTTATAGACTTGAGGGGAAGCTCCATGATGGCAGGGGAAAATGATAGCATGAGCAGAGGGTGAACATCACCCCTTGGCCAACATAAGATGGGCAACAGCAACAGGAGGGTGTACCAAACACTGGCAAGGGGACACTGGCTCTAATACCCATAAGCTCTTCCCAACAATACACCGCCTCCAGGAGGCGTTAATTTCCAAATCTCCATCAGCTGGGAACCTAGCATTCAGAACACCTAGGTTCATGGGGGACACCTGGATCAAACCACCAGACCAGTTAATGTCAGCGAAGCCCACAGAGCATTACTAGATCTATTCCTAACAGTTCTTATTGGGGTTGCATTTGTTACTCCAAGTTCTCCACTCTCTAAATACACAACCTTTTCCAGGTGTCTCTGAAACTCCTCCCGCTGGAGTTTCCTGGTGATGTTAGGTGGCTAGTAGAATGGGAGGAAGGGACTGTGCAAATTTTGAGCCTGGGCCCATGAGTTATTATCCCTCTGAGAACTTCTGCTTGAAAACTAAGACGCAAATGCTGCCTGGTAACTTTGTCTGCTTGCCTGAGCCCTGTGTGAACATGTGAGGAACAGAGCTTTGCCAGCAAACATGCTGATCTTTTTTTTTTTTAAATTTTTTATTTATTTATTTGAGAGCGACAGACACAGAGAGAAGGACAGATAGAGGGAGAGAGAGAGAGTGGGCGCGCCAGGGCTTCCAGCCTCTGCAAATGAACTCCAGATGCGTGCACCCCCTTGTGCATCTGGCTAACGTGGGACCTGGGGAACTGAGCCTCGAACCGGGGTCCTCAGGCTTCACAGGCAAGCGTTTAACTGCTAAGCCATCTCTCCAGCCCAAACATGCTGATCTTTGAGCATAAGGATGAATGCACAGGAGCTGAGGAGATGGGTCAGGGGTTAAAGGTGCTTGCCTGCAAAGTCTGCAGGCCCAGGATCAATCCCTCAGTACCCATGTAAAGTCAGGTGCACAAAGTGGCATGTGCATCTAGAGTTCGTTTGTGTGGCAAGAAGCCCTAGTGTGTCCCTATTCTTTAGTTCTCTCTCTCTCCCTCAACAAGTACATAAATAAAAGCATTTTTTAAAAACAGTTTTGGGCTGGAGAGATGGCTTAGCATTTAAGGCGTTGGCCTGCAAAGCCAAAGGACTCCAGTTGGATTCTCCAGGACCCACATAAGCCAGATGCACAAGGTGACGCATGCATCTGAAGTTTGTTTGCAGTGGCTGGAGGCCCTAGCATGTCCATTCTCTATCTCCCTCTCTCTACCTCTTTTTCTCTCCCTCTCAAATAAATAAATAAATAATACAGTGTAAGAAACCCTTTTTAGTTATTTATTTGCTAGGAGAGAGGGGGGAGGGAGAGAATGGGCATGCCAGGGCCTCTAGCCACCGCAAACGAACTCTAGATGCATGCGCCACCATGTGAATCTGGCTTACATGGGTACTGGGGAATTGAGCCTGGGTCCTTAGGCATCTCAGGCAAGTGCCTTAACTGCTAAGCCATCTCTCCAGCCTCCAAAATGTTTTATTTTTTTAAAGAAGAAATATCTGGGTGTGGTGGCACCCAGCATTGGGGAGGCAGAGGTAGGAGGATTGCCATGAGTTCGAGGCCAGCCTGAGAATTCCAGGTCAGCCTGAGCTAAAGTGAGACCCTACCTCAAAAACAATGCATAGTACTGCTTGCCACTGGAACATTTTTTAATGCAGCAACAAATGACTGGCATGGGTGATGAGGAGAAGCTTTGCAGGCCCAAGTGGACAAGATTCTGGGTTCCAGGTAAAGCCATTGGTACCATGAAGCCACAGCAGTCCATTGTGGCCCTCTGCATCTCTGTCCCTATGGTTTCAATGGCTGTTCCTGAAGGTTTCTGCCTCGTTCTATTACTGTGATATGTTCATATTCCAAGAGGACTTGACTAACCGTGTCAGAAATCACAGAAGCCTCTCGCTGTGCATCTGGAGTTCGTTCGTGGTGGCGAGAGGCCCTAGTGTGTCCCATTCTTTAGTTCTCTCTCTCTTTCTCCCTCAACAAGTACATCTCGCATCTGGATTACTGCAGGTCTCTCCACTTCTTTCCTTCCCCTGGGTGTCACTTCTCGGCAGAGCACACCAGGGTCACGCTTTAAAACCCGTCGGGTCAGGGCTTTCTTCTGCCTCACACCTTCTCATGATTCTTCATGTTAGCATTTCAGATCATTGGACCTTGGAGGACACAGGGATTATTAAATGTGTTTTTTGGTTAAATATGGGGAAACTGAGGCAGTGGGTAGTGGAATAACATCCAGCAAAGCTGGGCGAGTGAGCCACCCTCACTGCCTCCAGGACAGTCCTCTTTCCTGACCCTGGCTCCGGGCTTTTGTAGGGCCATTTTTCTACTGATGCAGGAGGGATTCTGCCAGGGCTGAACATCCCTGAGCTCCAGAGATGTGCTTTCTTCTACCTTTGCAGCCATTGATCGCAAGCAAACCTAAAACAAATGAATGGTGGTGTGGTGTTCAGATGCACTGTTTCCATTAGGGAGTGGGGGGGCTCCTTCCAGGCCAGTGCTGCAGAAATCTGTCTTCTAGCCAGGCAGGCTGCCCACCATGTGGCACAGGTGGAAGGAAGTAACATGAAAGCTTTTAGTAACAGCCTTGGGGAAAAAATATTTGGGCAAGGGGCCTTTGTCCTTTCCAGGGCATTTGATGCATTTCCTTTGCTTTATATATAGTTTTCCAGGAAAACACCAATGTGTTTCTCATCATGGCAATACTAAATAAAACACTTAAAGGAAATCAACAACCAGAGCTTTGCCAGTCAAGTGGGGAGGTTGTAGAATGGGGGGAAAGGGAGCTGGGAAAGATAGAGGGAAGGAGAGAGTTTCAACAAAGGGGAGTCCCAAAGCAGAACTAACTATCCAGGGTACCTTGAGAATAGTGTAAAACTCATGTGAACTGAATTTTATTATTTATTTCTTTATTTGAGAGAGACAGAGAGAGAGGGAGAGAGAACAGGCGCAACAGGGCCTCCAGCCACTACAAACAAACTCCAGATGGGTGTGCCCCTTTGTGCATCTGGCTAACATGGGTCCTGGGGAATCGAGCCTCAAACTGGGGTTCTCAGTCTTCACAGGCAAGCACTTAACCACCAACCCATGAACTGAATTTTTTATGGTACACTAGGTGATAATAAATGCAGCCTTCCGGTATAGCTGGTCTTTCTTGGAACAGTGTTGTGAAATAATTATCAGTGCCTTGCCGATCTCTGAGGACACATCTTTGTTACCTCCCCACTGCCAATTCACCACAGACACACTGACAGAAGACACAATTATAAGCCTAGGAGCAGTTAGATGATATTTTAGGAAATATGAGACAATTCCACAATTAAACAAACAAACAAAATCCTGGTTCTGGGGCTAGGGAGATATCTCAGTGGATGAAATGCTTTCTGTGCAAATGTAAGGGCCTGACCAAATCTACAGAACCCAAGGAAGGCTGGATGCAATGGTAAGTGTCTGTAGTTCTGGCCACTCTTATAGCAGGATGTGAAGCAGGGCTAGAGAGGTAGTTCAGTGGTTAAGGTGCTTGCCTGGAAAACCTGAGGCCCTGGGTTTGATTTCCCCAGTGCTCACGAAAAGCCAGATGCACAAAGCGGCACATGCAGGTGGAGTTCCTTTGCAGTCGTTGTAAGCCCTGGCATGCCAGTTCTCTCTGTCTCTTTTCTCTCTATCCCTCTCTGCTTGCAAGTAAATAAGTAAATAAAAATATTTTTAGAAAAAAAGAGATCCTGTCTCACACACAGTGGAAGGCGAGGTTGTCTTCTGACCTCCTCATGCTCGCCATGGACAGTAAGCTCCTGCCCTCAGACTCATGGATACACATGTACGCATGGGGACAACACAGGCAAAAAGTTAAAAAAAAATTCCTGGTTCTGTGGGCAGTCAGGGTTGAGATGCATGCAGTTTTGGGCTGGAGAGATGGCTTAGTGGTTAAGGTGTTTGCCTGCAAAGCCAGAGGATCCCAGTTCGACTCTCCAGGACCCACATGAGCCAGATGCACAAGGGGGCACATGCGTCTGGAGTTTGTTTTCAGTGTCAGGAATCCCTGGCGTGCTCATTCTCTCTCTCTCTTTCTCTTTCTCAATGTTTATTTTCTTTCTAACAAATAAATAAATAAAAATATATTATAAATGCATGCAGTTCCCCCCCACCATACACACCTCTTTTTCTTTCTTTCTTCTTTTTTTTTTTTTTTCTGAGGTAGGGTCTCACTCTGGTCCAGGCTGACCTGGAATTAACTCTGTAGTCTCAGGGTGGCCTAGAACTCATGGCGATCCTCCTACCTCTGCCTCCCAAATCCTGGGATTAAAGGCATATGCCACCATGCCCAGCTCATGCAATTTTATTTAATCTGGAAATCTGAATTTTTATCCTTTCCTCCATGACTGTAAACTTTATATTTTAATTTGTTATAGGTAATTATATAATTAGTTTTTGTGCATGTGTGTGCAGATGTGCAAGTGTGTGTGTGTGTGTGTGTGTGTGTGTGTGTGTGTGTGTGTACAAGTAGAGGCTAGAAAACAACCATAAGGATCATTTCTTTTAGGCTCCATCCCCCTCTTTTTTTGAGATAGGCCTTTTCATTGGCCTGGAGGTCACCAAGTAGTAGCTAAATTGGCTGTTAGCAAACCTCAGGGAAGTCACCTGACTCTGCATGCCAGGGTTTTTGATGTGAGGGCTGGACTAAGGTCCTCATGCTTACAAGGCAGGCACTTTGCAAGCTACACCATCTCCCTTGCTCTGGAAATTTAGCTTTTATATTTCTAAACTTTCATTAACTTTTTAAGGCAGTGTAAAAATACTTGGTTTCA
The DNA here is from genome assembly GCF_020740685.1 of Jaculus jaculus. Lineage (NCBI taxonomy): Eukaryota > Metazoa > Chordata > Mammalia > Rodentia > Dipodidae > Jaculus > Jaculus jaculus. The sequence continues at coordinate 50,379,290 of NC_059103.1, read as the reverse complement.
TTATGACATTTTCATACACTGTATTTGCTCATCCTGGTTCCTCCTCTTCCTTCCTGTTTTCCCTCTTCCATTGGTTCCCTGCTTGCCCACACATAGCCCCTTTTCTACTTTTATGCTATATATTTAAATCTAGATTACACAAGAGAAGGCATGCAATACTTGTATTTGACAGTGTCTCTCTTCATTGCCCTCTCTTGATTTTCCTCCCACCCCCATGGAAACTTCTCTTCCCTCCACAGCCTTCTCTCTACTATCATGTCGTATACATGCCAATATATTTGAATGTAGATTACGCATATGAGAGAAAACGTGATGTCTTTCTTTGTCTGATTTCTCTTAATGTGATGGCCTCTAGTTTCATATATTTTCCTGCAAATGGCATAATTTCATTCTCTTTTATAGCTGTATGAAACCCTATTTTGTATATGTGGTACATTTCCTTTACTTATAACTGGGAATTATTTTCTTCCAAATTTTTATTAACAACTTCCACGATTATAAAAAAAATACCCCATGGTAATACCCTCCCTCCCCCCACTTTCCCCTTTGAAACTCCATTCTTCATCATACCCCCTCCCCATCTCAACCAGTCTCTCTTTAAATTTTGATGCCATGATCTTTTCCTCCTCTTATGATGGTCTTGTGTAGGTAGTGTCAGACACTGTGAGGCCATGGATATCCAGGCCATATTGTGTCTGGAAGGAGCATGTTGTAAGGAATCCTACCCTTCCTTTGGCTCTTACATTCTTTCTGCCACCTCTTCCACAATGGACCCTGAGCCTTGGAAGGTGTGATAGAGATATTACAGTACTGAGCACTCCCGTCACTTCTTTCTAGCACCAGGATGCCTTCTGAGTCATCCCAAGGTCACTGCCATCTGAAAGAGAATATTCTCCACCAAAAGTGAAAGTAGCATTAATATAAGGGTATGAGCATTAAGAGAAGTGCTTACTGGGCAGTTTGATAAGCATAGTATATACATTTAGCCAGACAGCAGCAGATGTTACACCCCCAGGGCTCATGACTACCCCTGTTTTAAGTTTTCAGTATCAGGGATGTATTCCCTCCCACGGAGCGGGCCTCCAGTCCAATTGGAGAGCAGTTGGTTTCCACCATGACAGAGGTGCACTATTGCACCCGTTGGCTCATTTGGCCTGGCTGGCCAATTACAAGGCTTGCAGTGTCCACTGTTGAGTATCTTCACTGGTGATTTCCCTGTCTCCCATTGAACAGCATGCAGAATGGCTTCTTCCAGCTTTCTGTCAGCTGGTCTACATGGAGGAGGTTATCAGCTCAGTTCCAGCGGATTTCTCAGTGGCCTTGCAGCCCAAGTATGTGGAGTCTTCAGCAATAGGGTCTTACCATGTATTGCTGGTGGGAAACCAAGTAGCCCTTAAAGTATTTCTGAACCCTTACTACACTTGAGACGCTCAGTGGCTCAGGCCTTGATTCATCTGGTGAGATGCTAATTTTGATTCCTGCTGGATAGAATCCAAGCACCAGCCATTCTTAAAACTCCCTGGGTGATTCCTGGCTGCATGCCAGTGGTTGGAAGACCACGTGATACCAATCACCCAATGAGATCCAAGAAAACCTGAGGTCTTTGCCCTGCCAACGCAGGCTCCTTCTCAATACTGGCATTCACTGTGTAGTCCATGAGGGTTTTACAAGATATGTAGTCAGTATCCAAATTTTTGTACTAAAAAAAATAATCAGGAGTTTTGAAGGGAGGCATAGGGGAGATGTTAATCAAAGGAAGCAAAATTTAAGTTAGACAGGAAGAATAGATTCAAGAGATTTTATATAACATGGTGACTGTGGTTAATAGCAAGGCATTACAGTCTGAAAAATTGCTAAGAGAGTATATATCAAGTTTTCTCACCACACAAAAAATATGTATAGGAGATAAAGTATGTTAATTAAACTGACTTAGTCCATGATATTTACATATTTTAAAACATATACAATAAATATATGCAATATTTATTTTTAAAATAAAGTTTCATTAGTGTAAAACTTTATATATACATACATATACATATATGTATATGTATATATGTGTGTATGTATATATACACATTATATATATACATATGTGTATATATATACATACATACATACATACATACATATATATATGTATATATATGTGTATATATATATATGGAGAGAGAGAGAGAGGGAGAGAAAGAGAGAGAAAGAGATTGCACCCATATAGCAGCAGTTAGGTCCTACACATACTAGTACTGAGTCAAACATACCCCATTCTAGCATCATTTTTACTTTGGACAGATATTTTATAGCAGTCCTAAAATACTCCAAAGCAGTTAATTTCTGGAGGTGACTGCAATTCCTGTTTGGCTGACATCTCTCAGCCCTGATGACCTCATCTTGTATACCTGAGGCACACGGTAACCTCTGACTCTACTGCATCACTCAACAGATTATTTCTTGGAGGCTTAGCTGGGACAGGCCCAGTGTTAGTCTGTTGGGAGCTATGAACCAAACCTCGGCCACGTTAACAGAGACTGCCATATAGCAAGTTAAGTTTTTACTTCCTTACCTAATACTCAACTACCAGAAACAAAGACTGTTATATAGCAAGTTAACTTTCTACTTCCTCACCTAATATTCAACTACCAGAAACAATGGGATCGTACACCTGACTAAACACTCCCCCATCCTGCCGGTAGCTGATGAAGAAACAAAGGCATTGTGGTTTAACCAATAATTCTGTGATCTTTGACCTAACTATGTCCCCTTCCCCCACAACTCCTTGCCCTGACCATGTCTCCTTCCCCTTACAACCCTATATAAACCTACATGTAAGAATAAACTCTCGAGGCTGTGACAAACACTAGCATGGTCTCCTTCTTGTGTCTGTTTGCCTTCTTTCCCCCAGGTTAGCTTCTCCTCGAGTACTTGTTCAACTCCCTGCTGGCCGGCGGGGCATTAGTCAGGGTTCTCTAGAAGGACAGAACCGACAGAATGAATAGATATTACAAAGAAGGATTTATGAGACTGCCTCGCATTACACAGCTGAATGCTGGGAAGACTGAGAACCCAGAAGCTGCTCAGTCCCCAAGGCTGGATGCCTCCACAGACCCAGTCTGGTGCTGAAGGCCTGGAGGATTCCTGGACAGACATGGGTCTTCAGTCCATATTGATAAGCCAAAGAAATTGGATATGATATTGGCAAAAGATGGTAGCAGCAGGGTAGATGTACTCACCAACAAGTAGCAAATACAGCCTGGTAAAAGGTAGTGCTTTTCTCTAGGACTTGTTTATGTATAGGCTGCAGCCAGAAGGGCTGCCCACTCTGGGGTAGTGTCTTCTCCCTCTCTCAGCTAATCTTTCCTGGAAATGACCTTGTATCTGCCTGGGAGGTATGTCCCCTACTTAATACATGATGCAATAAACTTGACAGTAGAGATTAATGGTCACATTGTGCACTCTTTGTTATTCCCAACTCCCAGCCACAAGACAAGTATATCTAAGCATCCTTCATTGTTCAGCCACTAATACTAATACTGGAATTCTTACTTACTATCTTTAGAAAAAGGAAGCCAAAAAAAAAAAAAAAAAAAAGAGAGAAAGAAAAAAAAAAAAGGAAGCCTCCTTTTCTCCAAATTAAAATTCCCAGTTATCACTGCAAGCATTATATTTGGCCAGCCAGGCCAAATGAGCCAACGGGTGCAATAGTGCACCTCTGTCATGGTGGAAACCATCTGCCCTCTAATTGGACTGGAGGCCCGCTCCATGGGAGGGAATTCATCCCTGATACTGAAAACTTAAAACAGGGGTAGTCATGAGCCCTAGGGGTATAACATCTGCTGCTCTCTGGCTAAATGTATATACTATGCTTATCAACCTGCCCAGTAAGCACTTCTTTTAATGCTCATACCCTTATATTAATGCTACTCTCACTTTTGGTAGAGAATATTTTCTTTTCAGATGGTAGTGACCTTGGGAAGACTCAGAAGGCATTCTGGTTCTGGAAAGAAGTGACAGGAGTGCTCAGTACTGTAATATCTCTATCACACCTTCCAAGGCTCAGGGTCCATTGTGGAAGAGGTGGCAGAAAGAATGCAAGAGCCAAAGGAAGGGTAGGACCCATGTTTGACTCTCCAGATCCCATGTAAGCCAGATGCACATGGTGGCACATGTGTCTGGAGTTCATCTGCAGTGGCTAGAGGCCCTGATGCACACATTCCTGCACACATTCCTTCCCTCTCTCTCTCTCTCTCTGACTCTTTCTCTCTCAATATATGATTTATATATACAAATATATATATATTTAAGATTGACACAGTCTCTTCTTCTCACGCAGATCTGTTTCAGCATGGGCCAATTGTGTCGCTGAACAGATTCCATGATTACACCTCCCACTCTGGAATAGATACATTCAGAACTCCTGCATTGTTTCTCTGACCACAGATTGACCCAGCGGCTGTTGTAATGAGAAGGTGGAAGAAACTAGAATTGCCCATACTTCCCACAAATAGTAGACCCAAAGCATTATGACATTTCTGGGGGGACTGCAGAGAAATCAGAGCCATTAGCAAAGGTTTGAATGTCAGAGTGAGTGAAGCTTAGGATAGGTCTATTTAACTTGGCTATTTGGCAAGAAGACTGATAAAGTTTAAGAATAAGCTTTGGAGTTTTGTAAACTAATCAGGTGGCAACTCAAATTACAGTTGTTATTCTATAATACATTTTTTATTTATCTATTTATTTATTTATTTATTTATTTATTTATTTATTTATTTAAGAGGGAGACAGGGAGAAAGAGGCAGAGAGACAGAGAGAGAATGGACATGCCAGGACTTTCAACTGCTGTAAATGAACTCCAGATTCATGTGCCACCTTGTCTTACATGAATCCTGGGGAATTGAACCTGGGTCCTTTGGCTTTACAGGCAAGTGCCTTAACCACTAAGCCATCTTTCCAGCTCAGTACATTTTTTTTGTACATCTTCCAGCATGGGTTTATAGATGCTTTTTCCTTTTAATAGGACTCTAGAAGTAGTTTATCTTCATACTACAGGGCTAGCAACACACTTTTACTAAACTAACTCAACATTAATTAACTCTTGTCCTCCAACACAGTCTTACCCGCAGGGATTCCAGTGGTCCCTCATTCCACAGGACATCATATTGGTCTACTATGTTGGTGATAATTGATGGATAGATAGACTTGGAGAACAAGGAGCAAGACTGGGAGCAACTGACCTAGACATTTTGATAAGACATCTGCAACAGAGAATGGAAATACATCCCATCAAAATTCAGGGTCTTTCCAACCTACAAAATGGGAGAAAATCTTTGCCAGCTATATATCTGACAGAGGATTAATATCCAGAATATACAAAGATCTCAAAAACAAAAAAGTAAAAAATCAAACAGCCGAATTAAAGATTGGGCTATGGAACTAAATAGAGAGTTCTCAAAAGAAGAAATACAGATGGCCTGTAAGCATCTAAGAAAGTGTTCTATATCCTTGGCCATCAGGGAAATGCAAATAAAAACTACTTTGAGATTCCATCTCACTCTTGTCAGAATGGCTACCATCAAGTAAACAAATAACAATAAATGTTGGCAAGGATGCAGAAAAAGGGGAATCCATCTACACTGGTGGTGGGAACGTAATCTGGTACAGCCATTGTGGAAATCAGTGTGGAGGTTCTTGAGACAGCTAAAAATAGATTTACCATATGATACAGATATAGCACTCCTAGGCATGTATTCTTATGACTCTTACTACCTTAGAGATAGTTGCACAACCATGTTTATTGCTGCTCTATTCACAATAGCTAGGAAATAGAACCAGTCTAGATGTCCCTCAATAGAGGAATGGGTAATAAAGATGTTGTACATTTACACAATAGGGTTCTATTCAGGGTGGAAGTAGAAAGAATGACAAGAAGTGGGGCCAGGCTAGAAAACGTTCAGGTCCACCCCCAGTGACACACTTCCACCAGCAAGGCCCCACTTCCTAAAAGCTCCACAACCTTTCTGAACAGCACCACTTTCTAAGGGCTAAGTATTCAAACCCATAAGGCTATGGGAGAGCTTTTTGCATTCAAACCACTATGGGTATGTTAAGTGAATTTTTGTCTTACAGTATTTTTAAAAATATTATTTATTTTTTTATTTGCAAGGACAGAGAGATAGAGAGAAGAGAGACAGACAGATAACAAGTGGACCGGGGCCTCAAACTGCTGCAAACAAACTCCAGATGCATGCACCACTTTGTGCATTTGGTTTTACATGGGTACTGGGGAATCAAACTCCGGTCTTTAGGCTTTGGAGGCAAACGTCTTAACCACTGTGCCATCTCTCCAGCCTGTCTTACAGTATGTTTTTAACAGCTGATAGGCTGTAAATTGGGGATCATCTGTGATAGGTATAGTACTTGGCTTGCTTAGAACCCAAGAGCACATGTAAGTTACAGATGCAAGTAGCTCAGATCTTAGTGGCTCCTCTCTGGGATGTTGCTATTGCTCCCAACCCCCACCATGGCTTCACTGGGAATTCCCTCTGGTTAGTTGATGAAGAAGGAAAAAAAAAAAACAAAACAGTTTTAATTTCCACATAGTTTTGCTTGACAGGACCACCCAGAGGGAGCAGCGCATTGAACTGTGTTCTCCTACTTGGGGGAGAGATTTTGTGATTTTTGGTAGGGAGGGGCAGTTGCACCATGTTAAGGAAAACATCACTTCACTATTGTCTTTATTTGGAAATTTGAAAGTTAATTTAAAAGCATACTTGAATGAATTTGTCCTAGTTCTGCTTAGCTAAGTAGAGACTGTTTTCCATAATCCTGGCTTGGGCCTGGGTTGCAGCTGATCAAAAGTGAAAGTTCTGATATTCAAAAGCAGGAGGGAAGTAAGGCAGCTGCCATTACTCCCTGAGGATGTGTGAAGTTAGGTGTTGTCTCAGTCCATAGTCTATTGCTATCACAGAATACCTGAGACTGGATCATTTGTAAGAGAGAGAGGCTTTTTTGGCTTACGTTTCAGGAGGATGGGAAGTTGAAAAGCATAATGTTGGCATCTGCACAACTTTGCAATGGGCCTTATGTTGCATCAACTATTGGATGACAGTAGAAAGGCAAGTGAATAAATGCAAAAGAAAGAAAAGAAAGATGAACTCCTGTGATGGCTGACCATCCCAGGAGAAAAACATTTATCTGTGTAGACTCCATTCCTGTGACCAAGCCTCTCCCCCATTTCCCCGTCTGCCAACATTGCCACAATGGCAGTTAAATTTCAACGTGAGTTTTGAAGAGGGGAAAAGGTATGGTCAAGGGCTGGAGAGATAGCTCAGCTATACAGGTGCTTGCCTGCAAAATCTAATGACCCAGGTTCAATTCCCTAGTACTCACATAAAGCCAGATGCACAAAGTGACGCATGCAACTGCAATTTGTTTGCGGTGGCTGGACGCCCTGCTCTGTCCATTCTCCCCACCCCCTTCCTGTTTGTTCTCTCTCTGCTGGCAAATAACTAACTAACTAACTAACTAACTAAATAAATAAATATTTTTGAGAGAGCGAGCGAGCGAGACAGAGAGAGAGAGAGAGAGAGGCAGAAAGAGAGACAGAGAGAATTGGGTACCAGGGCCTCAGCCACTGTAATCAAACTCCAGATACTTACACCACTTAGTGGGCATGTGTGACTTTGCACTTGCCTCAGCCTTTGTGCGTCTGGCTTACATGGGATCTGGACAGTAGAAGATGGGTCCTTAGGATTTGCAGGCAAAAGCCTTGACTACTGAGCCATCTCTCCAGCCCTAAAAAAGAATTTAAAAAAATGTTCAAACCATCTGTGGTGGTTTGGTTCAGGTGTCCCCCATAAACTTAGGTGTTCTGAATGCTAGGTTCCCAGCTGATGGAGATTTGGGAATTAATGCCTCCTGGAGGAAGTGTATTGTTGGGGCCTGGCTTATGGGTATTAAAGCCAGTTTCCCCATGCCAGTGTTTGGCACACCCTTCTGTTGCTGTGTCCCACCTTATGTTGGCCAGGGGGCAATGTCCACCCTCTGCTCATGCCATCGTTTTCCCTTGCCATCGTGGAGCTTCCCCTCAAGCCTCTAAACCAAAATAAATCTCTTTTTCCCAGAAGCTGCTCTTGGTTGGTGATTTCTAACAGCAATGCGAACCGGACTGCAACAGTAAAGTGGTACCAAGAGTGGGGTTGCTGATAGACACCTGACTGTGTGGTTTTGGCCTTTGGAGCTGATTTTCAAGAGGAATGTGGGAGGATTTGAAACCTTGGCCTAAGAGATGCTTTGCAGTTCTGTAAGTACAGCTTGATGGTCTATCCTGGTCAGAGCTGAAAGACCTGAAGGCAGTAAGAACTATGGACTGTGAGGTTTGGCTTATGAGGGTGATAAAGAGCTTTGCTTGGACTGGGCTAGCAGTTTGTGTGAGAAGCTTGCTCTTGTGCCCATATCCTGAGAAGTTGTGCAGGGTTGCTTTGCGTAGAAATGAACTGGTGTTTGCAGAGGGATATGGCACAGAAAGAAAAATCTTTGGGTGAACTGCTGCCCGTTCAGCTGCAACTGAGAGATTACAAGCTTTGAGACTGGGCTAGCTGACCTGTGCTGGGGCAACAGAAAGAATGTCGACTCTTTGGAAGAGGCCTGAGTGCTCAAGGAGTGTCCTGTTCTTCAAATTCTGCTTTATTCCCCCCTGGATTAACAAATTGGCACCCTACCTGGTATCGTGGAGTATAAGAAATGCTGGAAAGAGGGTCATTGAGTTTGCAACATGGTCTTGTGTTTTTGAAATGGCCATGGGCAGTGTGAAGCGGGTTTGCTGGTTGCCTGCACAGAGACCCCATGGGGCCATGAGGATGAACCGTGGCTTGCAGTGGAGACCCAGTGGAGATGCCGGGACCATGAGATGGCTGCCAAGGAGCTGCCGTCCCCGATGAAGTTTTCCAGGACTGTGAGTAGCCTAGCTGGAGGGGTGGTAATGCCAGAGACTTGTTGCTGGTTAGAATTATCGGACTTGAAGATTTGTCACTAGCTAGAGTTGCTGTACTTGAAGCTACAGAGTTTGATGTTTGCCCTGGTTGTTTTAAATCTTGTATTGGTTGAATGTTTCTTTGCTATGCCCAATGCCATCTTTTGCAGTGTGAATATTTATTCTGTGCCATTATGGGTTTTTTGAGGTTATATTTTGGTATTATGGCTCAGTTAAAAGATCTTGAACTATGGGGATGTATGAACATCATTGGGATTGATTAAAAACTATGGGGACTTTTAAAATGAGATGAATGCATTGTATTTTACATCATGTATGGATATCAGTTTATGGGGGCCAGGGGCGGAATGTGGTGGTTTGGCTCAGGTGTCCCCCATAAACTTAGGTGTTCTGAATGCTAGGTTCTCAGCTGATGGAGATTTGGGAATTAATGCCTCCTGGAGGAAGTGTATTGTTGGGGCCTGGCTTATGGGTATTAAAGCCAGTATCCCCATGCCAGTGTTTGGCACACCCTCCTGTTGCTGTGTCCCACCTTATGTTGGCCAGGGGGTGATGTCCACCCTCTGCTCATGCCATCGTTTTCCCTTGCCATCGTGGAGCTTCCCCTCGAGCCTCTAAGCCAAAATAAATCTCTTTTTCCCAGAAGCTGCTCTTGGTTGGGTGATTTCTAACAGCAATGCGAACCTGACTGCAACACCATCCTAGGCATGCTGAGAAAGAGTCTTAGGAACAGCTCATTCTCTGTTGCGTAGAGAGAGATGGTCATCTGCCTTACTGCTCTCTTGTTACCCAACAGCCCAGGCCAGCTGCAGAGACATTCCCACTATCCTTTCCTGTCCTACTGGGCAGGTAAAAGCACCTGGCCCTCTCGCAACTCAGAAGTCCTGACTTGTCCACCTGTGCACTGGGCCAAGAAGTTGAATATCAGGCCAGGCGTGGTGGTGTACACCTTTAATACCAGCTCTCAGGAGGCAGAGGTAGGTGGATCACTGTGAGTTCGAGGCCACTCTGAGACTACATAGTGAATTCCAGGTCAGCCTGAGCTAGAGTGAAACCTCTACCTTGAAAAACAACAACAACAGCAAAACGTTGAATATTGGGCTGGAGAGATGGTTTAGTGGTTAAGGTGTTTGCCTGCAAAGTCAAAGAATGCCGGTTCGATTCTCTAGGACCCATGTAAGCCAGGTGCACAAGGGGGGTGCATGCATCTGGAGTTCGTTTGCAGGGACTGGAGGTCCTAGGGCACCCATTCTCTTCCTCTCTCTTTGTCTTTTTCTCTCCCTCAAATAAATAAATAATATTTTTTTAAAAAGTTGAATATTATCCTCAGTGTCTATCTCCTCTGTGTTATATATATATATATATATATATATATATATATATATGTTGATTGATTTGAGAGCAGCAGAGACAGAGAAAGACAGATAGAGGGAGAGAGAGAGAATGGGCGCGCCAGGGCCTCCAGCCTCTGCAAACGAACTCCAGACGCGTGCGCCCCCTTGTGCATCTGGCTAACGTGGGACCTGGGGAACCGAGCCTCGAACCGGGGTCCTTAGGCTTCACAGACGAGCACTTAACTGCTAAGCCATCTCTCCAGCCCTCCTCTGTGTTTTCAAGTGCAGGCAGGGAGGAGGAAATGATAGTACCAACACGTGATGTACCTTATGAAGTTTCAACTCAAAAAAAAAAAAAAAAGTTGAATTAATGATCCCTCTTTTGGGTCCTTACCTTCCTAGCTTTCCACAATTGCATAAGGGTATATTTCTGAAATAAAGTAGAACAAGTTATTTTAAGTTATCAATTTAAGCCAGGGATGGAAGGAGAAAAATCACCTGATCCTTAAAGAGAGCATACGTATTAGGATCATTCAATTCACAGTGAAAGGGCTGGAGAGATTGTTTTTTATTTTTTTTAAGGCATTTGCTTATAGAGCCTGATAACGTGGGTTTTATTCCCCAGTACCCATGTAACACCGAATGTACAAAAATGGCACATTGCATCTGGAGTTCGCTTGCAGTGGCAGGAGGCCATGCCACTCCTATACTCACTCTTTCTATGTCTGCTTCATTCTCTGTCTCTCTCTCAAATAAATAAATAAAAATTTTAAAGAAAAACAGGGGCTTGGAGAGATGACTCAGTAGTTAAAAGTGCCTGTGTGCAAAGCATGCTGGTCCAGGTTTGATTCTCCAGTGCCAATGTAAAGGCAGATGCACAAAGCGGCTCATGCATCTAGAGTTCATTTGCAGTGGCTGGGAGGCTCTCTCTCTTTCTCTCTCCTTGCAAATAAATAGAATCTCTTTGTTACTGACTTTCTCCCCTTCACTTTCCCACTCACCTGTAGCCATGAACTGAAACATGTCTTGGGAGAAGGTTTGCCTGTAAAATTTCAGACCCAGTAACTGAACTTTCAAAGTTCAGTCAAAACACAAATTGTGAATCTAACAGATTAATCAGAAAGCATGAGCCATGTCTACCTGTCTTGGTGATCTCAGTCTGAGGAAAGTTAAATAGTGATGTGAATAATAAAATCTTGTGCCAGGCATGGTGGTGAACGCCTTTAACCCCAGCACTGAGGTGGCAGAGGTAGGAGGATAGCCATGAGTTCGAGGCCACCCTGAAATACAGGGTGAATTCCAGGTCAGCCTGGGCTAGAGTGAGATCCTACCTCGAAAACCAAAATAAATAAAATAAAAATTGTGTATGAATGGAGAGTGGATAGTTTCAGAATTTGTTAGTGGGTAGATTGCTAAGGTTCAAATCTCAGGCATTGCAGACTGGGTGAACATTCAGTAATACTATCATGTAGTAAGAGTTTTGGGGAGACTGTTGAAAATGGTGGCTAGTGTCTTCAAAGGACATGAGGTACTCATTTTTTTAACCCTTTAGCTGGCCATAGAGTGGGATAGTAAAAGAAGACTTCTTTTTTAAAAGATTTATTTATTAGAGAAAGAGAGAGAGGGGAGGAGAGAAAATGGGTACACTAGGGCCTCCAGCCACTGCAAAGGAACTCCAGACACATGTGCCACCATGTTACCATGTGCATCTGGCTTACATGGGACCTGGAGAATCGAACCTGGGTCCTTAGGCTTTGTAGGCATGCACCTTAACCAGTAAGCCATCTCTCCAGCTCCCAAAGAAGACTTTTTACACAAACTTGGGACTTTTTCTTATCTGCACTAAAAAGCAGAAAATATGGCTTGGAGAGATGGCTTAGGAGTTAAGGTGCTTAGCTGCAAAGCCTAAGGACCAATGTTCGACTCTCTAGATCCCACATTAGCCAGAAGCACAAAGGTGAGGCAAGTACAAGGTTGCACATGCCCACTAGGTGGCATGATTGTCTGGAATTTGATTGCAGTGGCTGAGGCTGTGGCATGCCAATTCTCTCTCTCCTCTCTCTGATAATAATAATAATAAATAATAATAACAATAAAGCTGGAAACAGAAAAACAAAAACACAACTCCCAAGTTCCTATAGGTTTTGATAAGATCTTACTTCCAAAGGCTCTTAAGCCTGGCATTTTAGAAAATCAGTTAATTACCATAATTTTTTTTTTTCTCAAGGTAGGGTCTCACTCTAATCAAGGCTGGCCTGGGATTCACTATGGAGTCTCAGGGTGGCCTCGAACTCATGGCGATCCTCCTACCTCTGCCTCCCGAGTGCTGGGATTAAAGGCGTGCGCCACCATGCCCGGCAATTACCATTAAATTTGACTATCTTTATAAGGCAAGGGAACTTTTTAATGTCAAAATCCCAGACAGATTTATAAGTGAGCATGGAGCTTATAGCGCATCAAGGATATGCAGCCCCCATGTTGAATCTGTACTTCTTGGAGGGTCACTTATTGCCTTTGGGTCAAAGTTCCTCACCTGTAAAACCCCCATGTCGGGCTTAGACAAAGGAAGATGAGTCTCCTGGTTCATCTCATCATCAGGAGGTGAAGTGCTGGGGATGGAGGGCGTGTGCAGGCAGGAGCAGGTTATCGAAGCATGTGTGGTTCAGCCAAGGTCTGCAGTGTTCTCTGCCACTTACCAGCTTCGTGGGGGAGCTCTAACTTCCTCCACTGTAAAATGGAAACAGCATGGTATTGACTTGATACAGCGCTTGTAGGGGCTAAATCAGGTCTAGCCAGTGCTCAAATCCCCTCCTGGCACTTGGCAGCAAGTCCAGTGAAGTCAACCATTAGTGTCAGGATTACATTACACATTACTTACCTGTGGTCCCCAAAGGCCACTCTGTGTTCTGATGACCAAACCAACTAAGTATTGATTCCTAGATTCCAAGAGTAGGGATAATGAATCATTATAACCAGTTTGGGAACAGATATGTGTATTTCTAGGAAGCTCTTCTGATGATAATCACTCATAGCTTTTATTTATTTATTTCTGAAACCTCTGCTCTAGGCAGTTCACACACTTTGATACAGTCACATCTACTTAACAGCATTTAAAAAATATTTTAAAAAAGTATTTTTATTTTTATTTATTTATTTGAGAGAGAGAGAGGGGAAGAGAGACAGAGAGAGAGGAAGAGAGAGAATGGGCACGCTAGAGAATCCAGCCACTGCAAATGAACTCCAGGAGCACACACCACCTTGCGCATCTCATGTGGGTCCTAGGGAATTGAACCTGGATCCTGTGGCTTTGCAGGCAAGTACCTTAACTGCTAAGCCAACTCTCCAGCCCCTACTAAATGACAGCTTTTATTTTATTTTATTTTATTTATTTTTTTTTTAAAGAGATGTCTTTTTTTAATTTTTTTTTTGTTCATTTTTATTTATTTATTTGAGAGTGACAGAGAGAGAAAGAGGCAGAGAGAGAGAGAGAGTGAGTGAGAATGGGCGCGCCAGGGCTTCCAGCCACTGCAAACGAACTCCAGACGCGTGCGCCCCCATGTGCATCTGGCTAACGTGGGTCCTGGAGAATCGAGCCTCGAACCTGGGTCCTTAGGCTTCATAGGCAAGCGCTTAACCGCTAAGCCATCTCTCCAGCCCTAATGACAGCTTTTAAAAAAGAGAATTATATTTTTTCTTAATCTCCTACTAAAATGGATTTATGTATTTACTTATAGCTATGTTTATTCTAAAGAATTCTTAGTGATACAATGCACCCTGTAGCACATGAGGAAGCCCCATCGGAAACTCTTCATCGAACTTCCAAAATTACTGTGGACAAAACTGACTTGCTGGGATGCAGTGGAGACATTCAGCATGTGGACATTCCTTCCATGTGATGGCACACATCTGGTTCTTTGGGATGAGCCAAGCATCCCCCTTCATGTTTCCCTCCAGATGTTGGGGGAATGTGAAGATATGGCCCAAGGGGTGAGCAATCTATCAAGCTTCTCTAACCAATTCAAAAGCAATCGGCAGTAGAGCCCTCATGGGATTAATTCCATTTACCATCTGCAGACGTGCAATTCTTTTCACGCAGACATGCCCAGCAGAACGGTCCCTCGGTTCAAAGACAACGGGCTTCTTCGCTCCTTCCGTTGTGCACACACGTGCCTCCAAGGCCTAGAGCAAAGGGCGTGACGGAGGAGGTACGTGTGGAAATGGACGTCCTGGAGCAAACAGACGGCTGAGTGGTTGTCTGACTTCTACAGAATCCAAATTAAGCTAATACTATTCAAATTCCTTCTCGGCTTGTGTTGCGCCTTCTCAAGGTTGCTGAAATTGAATTCAAAAGCCAAAAAAACATCTGCTGGCCAGGCTTAAAGACCAGCTGCCAATTGCAAACATATGGCTCAGCAATGCATTAGATGCTCTGGGGTAACGTGTGGGATTGCTGATTAAGTGGGATAGTCACAAGAAATATCACTTCAATCTCTCGCCCTTGCAGAGAGCACACGTGAAAAAACCCTTTTCACTAAAGCTTTAAGTGAAACAAAACAAAATACTCTGATGAAAATGCTTAATGGTCCTGAAGATACAATCTAAACTTTTGGACTTGATTTTTACAGACGTCAATGGAAAATGCCACATAGAGCAAGATGCTCTGCAGTTGGATTTCTTGCAGCTGTGGGTACAATTTCTAAAACAAGAGCGCTCAAGACCCAAGAGCTCTGAGAGTCCGGTATAGACATACTTGTAGGTCGCAAAGCAACAAGGAGTTTTTTTTTTTCCGTGCAGGCAATATGTGTGTTCCATCAGTCAAGGATGCCAGTGGGTACCGTGCTGGGGCCAAACCAAATGCTGCTGCTTATAAAATAACCATGGGCTTTTGTTCTTGGCAGTGGGCAGGTTTCTTAGCATTGCCAGGTAGGAATAGTTTTAGGACGGGCTCTGATCCTGTGAATGGTATTTGAACAGCGAAGGTGGTCGTGCCACTTAGAGGAAGTGAAGATATGCCACTAAGAAATCCCTAAAAAGGCTGCAGGTCACCAGGCAATCATTGTTCCTCCACTTTTAATTTGGGCAGCTGCTGTTAAAATAGTCCTTGGCAGTTGGACATGGCAGGGCACGCCTTTAGTTCCAGCACTTGGGAGGCAGAGGTAGGAGGATCGCTGTGAATTTGAGGCCATTCTGAGACTCCATAGTGAATTCCAGGCCAGACTGGGCTAGAGTTAAGAGCCTTCTGCAAAAAATGAAAAAAAAATTTTTTTAAAAGATTTTTTAAAAATAGCCCTTGCCTATAAGAGGCAGTGTGTTTGCTGTTAGTGGTAGCTGCCTTTGGCCTTGCTGGGAGTTGTCGAGGGCCTTGGTGATTCATCCTGTCACCTGAGTTTCCATATCTCCTCTTTGTACAAATTCCTTTTTAAAAATAAATGATGTATGTTTTTATTTTAGTTATTTATCTGAGACATAAAGAGAGAGAGAGAGGGAGAGAGAGACAGAGAGGAAGAAGCAGATAGAGAGAATGGGCATACCCAGGCCTCCAGCCACTGCAAATGAACTCCAGATGCATACGCCACCTTGTGCATCGGGTTTATGTGGGTATTGGGGACTTGAACCTGGGTCCTTAGGCTTTGCAGACAAGCACCTTAACTGCTAAGCCATCTTTCCATCCCCCAAAATTCCTTTTTTAATAAGATGGATTATTAATTTAAAAAAATACTTTTTATTTATTTATTTATTTGAGAGAGAGAGAGAGAGAGAGAGAGAGAGAGAGAGAGAGAGAGAGGCAGACACAGAGAGATAATGGACACACCAGGGCCTCTAGCCATTGCAAATGAACTCCAGATGCATGCGCCACCTTATACATCTGGCTTATGTGGGTCCTGGAGAATCAAACCTGATCCTTAAGTTTTGCTGGCAAGTGCCTTAACCACTAAGCCATCTCTCCAGCCCAAGATGGATTATTTTTGCTGAGCTCTTTCCTCTCCCTCTTTCTTCCTTCTGGAGCCATTGTCTCTGCAGAATAAATGGGCTTGTACACATTTATTGACACCCTTCCTAATACTTCTAAGAGTAGGTCTGAGGAAATGGCTCAGTGGTTAAAGGTACTTGCATGCAAAACCTGCCAACTAGGGTTCAATTCCCCAGTACCCACATAAAGCCAGACCAAAAAAAAAAAAAAAAGTGATTCATGTTTGGCATTCATTTACAGCAACAAGAGACCCTAGCAAACATGTATACACACACACACACACACACACACACACACACACACACACACACACACACACACACATTCATTGCTTCCAAGTGTGTGATAGGTAGGTGCTTGGAGAAGGAAGGAATGGGTAATAGGCTTATATAGGTTATGATGTGAACCAAAACACAAAAGCATATAAAATGAAAGTAGTGAAAAAATTTATCATTTCCCCCACCCCCATTCTACATTCCATTGGGTAGCTTTTTTCTAGAGCTCAGCATAGCTGGAGCAGAGCTGAGGAAGAGAACATTCTGGATTCAGGAAGGCGTAAGGTAAATGCCACCACCAGGACTTTAGAACACCACTTCCATGTCCCGAGCTCCAGGCCGGGCTGGGTGTGCAGTGGCCTGTCGTCTGCAGCGCTCTTGTCAAGGCATGCCCCGGTCCCACACGTCGCTCCACAAGGCCAAGGCTCCAGCCACACTTGACTCACTGTTGGAGAGTCACTTTGCCCTGAGGCTGAGGCCAGGAATCTGCAGCAGAGGAAACATTGTGTGCTTGCTGTGTTTTATGGCCCCAGTTCTTCACTTTTGGGGATGCTTACATATCCACATTCCTATGTACATATGAAGAATATATTTGGGAAAGCCTGACAAGTTCCCAAGGATGAGGAGAAGTCTCCACTGCAGGTGACAGTTAACACGGAGTGGCATCAGCAAAGGCAGGAGTGTACTGGGGACAGGTGGCACTCCCCCGCACGGTCCAGGCCTGGCCAGATTTTCATTTGCACTCTTTCTCAATCTTTTATTCGTTATCACCCCTCTAAGAAGAAAAATGACATTAAATTTAAATTCTTCCTACTGAGAAACACAATTTTGTTGAGTAGCATTGACCAATCTAATCTGTGTAAGATCTCTGTGCCCTCAAGAATGGAGAAGTGATGTCATGCTTTTTTTTTTTTAAACATATATTTGTGTGTTTGTATGTGTACTGTGTGCATGCAGGAGGAAGGGTGGGCACCAGGGCCTCTTGCAGCTGCAAACCAAAGCCAGATGCTTGTACCACTTTTTGTACCTGGGAACTGAACCCAGGCAGACGGGCTTTGGAAGCAAGCATCTTTAACTATTGAGCCATCTTCCCAGCCCTGCAATGCATGCTATTAGAGTCCAAATAAAATTTCAAATTTATTGCCATGGCCTTTTAGAGAGCAACCAGTCCATTCCTGTTTTTTTTTTTTTTTTTTTTCCTGTGTTAATGAGAGGTAAAAGAAGGAAGGATTTGTCCCTCTTGTTCTCAGGGATGCTGAGCAAATTAGGAGTGAGTTATCCAAGTCCTGAGAAAGAAAACAAATGAAAAAAAAAATGTTTTTCAGTTCACGGAGGTGATAGAGGGTAGGATTTAAGAGCAAGTGTTCAAATCCTAGTTGTAGAAAAGTTGGGGGTGTAGCTCTGTGGTAGAGTGTCTGGCTAGCATGTGCAAGGCCCTGGGTTATTCAGTCCATAGCCCACCTGTCCAAGCAAAAAAGAAAAAGAAAAACAAGAAAGAGAGAAAGGAAGAAAGAAAGAAAGGAAAGAAGGAAGGAAGGAAGGAAGGAAGCAATGAAAGAAGAAGGAAAAAAAGAAAGGGGCTAAGGAAATGGCTTAGCAGTTAAGGTATTTGTCTGCAAAGCCAAAGGACCCCTGTTCGATTCCCCAGGACCCACATAAGCCAGATGCACAAGGGGCGCCTGTGTCTGGAGTTCGTTTGCAGTGGCTGGAGACCCTGGCATGCTCAGTCTCTCTTTCTCTCTATCTGCCTCTTCCTCTCCCTCTCTCAAATAAATAAATAATAAAATAATTTTTTAATAAAAAGGAAAGAAGGGAGGAAGGAAGGAAGGAAGGAAGGAAGGAAGGAAGGAAGGAAGGAAGAAAGGAAGGAAAAGAAAAATGATTACGGAGGAAAGAGTCTAAAAGGATGACCTGAAGGCGAGTGAGCAACTGTAATTCTAGATCTGTCTATAATTGGATCTACATCTCCCTGTGTGCTGGGATAGTGAGACTGAGGTCTCCAGTAAAACGCTTGTGAAAACCCTGCAGAGAGGGTCTGATAGGTTGAGCATCATGGCAGGACCATATACTGTTGGTGAGATGTGAATAGGCCAGTAGTCCATGTTAAAAGAATAAACAACAACAACAAAACAGGCAAAATTCAGAGAATCTCGACAACCAGCCCCCCTGAAAAAAAAAAACCTGAAAAAATTTTAAAGTGAAAATAGAAATTCATTGAGTAGTTCTAAGTTGTGAAGTGATGGGGAAAAAAATGTGGTATTTTGGGTAAAGCTAATGACAGAAGTGTAAGGTCCTAGTTTGAATGTTCTTTTTTTCTACTTTTTTGAAATGAGATAGAGAGAAAAACAAATGCCACACCAGGACCTCTAGCCACTGCAAGAGAACTCCAGATGTATGTGCCACCTTGTACGCATGCATCACCTTGTGCATCTGGCTTACATGGGTTGTGGGTAGTCAAACCAGGGTCCTTAGGCTTTACAAGCAAGCACCTTGACTGCTAATTCATCTCTTCAGCCCTTGAATGCTCTTCTTTATTTTTATTTTATCTTATTTTGGAGAGAGAGAGAAAAATGGTGTGTCAGGGCCTCAACTACTACAATTGAACTCCAGCAGCTTGCACCACCTAGTGGGCATGTGCGACTGTGCACTCGCCTCACCTTTGTGTGTCTGGCCTACGTGGGATCTGGAGAGTTGAACATGGGTTCTTAGGCTTTGCAAGCAAGTGCCTTAACCCTGAAGCAATCTCCCCAGCCCCGTGACAAGGAACTGAGGCCACATCGTTTCTGCCTGTTTAACCCCCCTGTGCCAGTGATATTCCCCGGAGCGGTCAGCGGGAGACTCGGAATTAAGGCAGGACATAAGGGCGTGAGGATCATGTGTTACTAGTTGATTTCTTCTCATTTTATTCCATTTCATGCAGCTGGGTTCATCCCACGTTCAGAACAACTCCGAGAACTGAAGGTAATTCTGAGTTCAACATCTTGTCATCATCCAGCCCGTGACACAGGGGCTCTCCTGTGGATCTGCTTATTGTCATTGCCTTTTGTCTTTATTATCTCTATGTGACCCAGTGGTAGGTAGACTTTTAGCTCTGTCTTTAGCTTAAGAGGAGGGAAAGAAGAGACTGCTCAAGTTAGAACAAAGTCTAACTTTGCAGGTCATTAAATTCTCAAAGCCTTATTATCACCCTTCTCGTGTATTTAATGATCTGATGTACTGTTAACATTACAAGCTGGAAACTGCAAGTTACATCATCAAACAGTGCTTATTTAACTTAAAATAACTCAAGACCTTTCTGCAACTCATTAGCAATTATAAATAGGCCTATCTCCCATATTAAAATGCAGTGTTGGGTATGGTGGCACATGCCTTTAAATCCCAGCTCTCAGGAGGCAGAGGTAGGAGGATCACCATGACTTTGAGGCCACTCTGAGACTCCATAGTGAATTCCAGATCAGCCTGGGCTAGAGTGAGACACTGCCTCAAAAAAAAAAAAAAAAAAAAAAAAGGTTTAAAAGAAAAAAATGTAGTGGACCCACTCAGAGTTTCTTATTCATTTATTCAGTAATTGATGCCTGACACTTATTGCATAATGACTGAATATGGAGAAGACCATTCCCAATTTACCTCATTCCCTGTTTCTCCATGCTCATCCGGGCTGTCTTTCCCACTGCTCCCTGGGACGGCTCTAAGATCTCTTGCTGCTTCCAACTGTCAGACTGATTAGAACACCTTACTCCACCCCAGAACTCAGTGGCTAGGTAATGCTGTTTGCCGCCCCCTCCGCACCTTTGAAGGCCATCCCACGAGCACCATGAGATATTTCTGGTTCATCTGACTCCCCCAATAGCTTCTTCCTTAAATTCTGTAGTTCCTGGGGCTGGAGTGATAGCTCGATGGCTAAGGGACTTGCCTGAAAAGCCTAATGAGGAGGTTTGATTCTCCAACACCCATGTAAAGCCCAATACACAAAGCAGCACATGCATCTGGAGTTCGTTTGCAGTGACTAGAGGTCCTGGTGTGCCCATTCCTCTCTCTCTCTCTCTCTTTCTCCTCTCTGCTTGCCAATAAAAGAAAAATTGAGAAAAATTCTGGAATTCTCAATGTTGTGGTCTTGGGTCTGTTTCCTCATGAAGCTACTGTTTGGCCTGTTTGTTGAGGCTCTTCACATTTCTCTCAAGCTACTCTTTCTCTGGAGATATAACGACTATCTCTACCTTACCTCTGGGGTCCATCTCCACTAGTCCCATCTGATCTGAAAATGACATCAGCATCTTCACACGCCTACTCCTTTTCTCGTATTTTCTGTCCCAGGTAATGTTGAGTGTCACCAGTTACCATCAGCTGATGCACTGTGAGATAGTTGTTGCAGACTGTCCCATCTTCCCTTCTGCCTCTAGGACCTGCCCCCCTGCTACTGAGAGGTGAGCAATAGGGGTCATAAAAATAAAACAGGAAAGGTCAATCGTGTTTTTCTCTGAAAAACAGTGTACTTAGCTCAAGACCTGTGATTGTTTGACTCAGATGCCCCCTATAAACTTGAGAGTTCTGAATGCTTGGTCCCCAGCCAGCTGACGGCAATTTGTGAGGTGGAGCCTTGTGTGAGGAGGTGTGTCGTTGAGGACAGGCTTGTGGCTGTTGTCATCAGCTCCCCTTGCCAGCGCTTGGCTCACTCTCCTGCTGCTGGTTTCCACCTGCTGTGGTGGAGGTGAGGTCCAGCCTCTGCTCATGCCATGCTTTCCCCTGCTGTCAGGAAGCTTCCCCTCAAGACCGTAAGCCAGAATAAAAATGTTTCCTCCCATCAGATGCTTTTGATTGGTTTTTCCCAGCAATAAGAAGGTGACTACAACAAGACCTCCTTAAGTAAGAGAAGTGGAGTTAAGATCTCCATGGTGGCGGGCCATGGTGGCCTTTTACTTCTTCTAGTGGCCTCTGTCATAAGAGTCAAGGAGAGACACATTCGGGAACTGCTCATGATTGGGCCCACACCTCAGGAGTTTGTCAGGCTTGGATTAAGCACAGCCAGCACTCCTGCCTCACTGGGAAAGCCTCAGCTCTAGGATTCCGGTTCCCGTGGCTTCCGGAGTCCCAGAGCATAAGCCATGGTACGGCCTTGATGCCTACACAAACTCCGGTCTTCGCTGCAATGCGAATTCCTTCATTTACCCGTTAGTTAGCTACAAGGGAAAGACCAGCAATTCCACTTTCACATTCCAAAATAGTGGAAATTAAAGGCTTGTACAGTAACCTGCTCCATAGTGGGCCCATCAAGATTCTTTCATGGAGGGTCAAGCAAGAGACCCCCCCCCCATCACTCCAAGAAGTTATTCACAGTTAAGGGTTGCTGGGGAGGAGACATTTTCTTCCCTGCTCTAGCCACGAGTAAGTTGCATATGCTCTGGTAAAAAATTCCCCTGTCATACTCACGCACAGAACACTAATGAACTCAGTCACACACACACACACACACACACACACACACACACACACACACACGGATAAACAGACAGCAAAGCAGGAGAGGGGCCAGTTGGGAAGAAAGGGTTCAGTGTGAGAGGGGATGAAGAGGGGTGACAAGAGAAGGTAAAGGGAGAAGATTTATTATCAAAATATGTTCTATACATGTAAGTAAATAAAACAAGAATAGTGAGATCTGCTGGGTGTGATGGTGCACACCTTTCATCCCAGCACTTGGGAGGCAGATGTAGGAGGAGCACCATGAGTTTGAGACCAGCCTGGGACTATAGTATGAGTTCCAGGTCAGCCTGGGCTAGAGTGAGACCCTCCCTCAAAAACAAAAACAAAAAAGAAAAAAGAAGAAGCAAAAAGAAAAAGAAAGAAAGAAAATGTAAGATCCTATTTCCTATTGCTGAAGACACCACAAGCTGAGGATCCAGGACATTGAGAAATCAAGCTGGAAAGGAGATGAAAGTCAGCTCTCTGGGGCTAGCTGTCATAGTTCTGGAAAGATCTATGTGGGATATGGGCAATAAAAGTCACCAACAGTGTGATAAGCAGTGGATCCTACAAGCTACAAAATCAGCCAGCTGGGCAAGATGTGTCCACCAGTGCACCAGGCTATGGGGGCAATCAAGTGCTCTCTGATTGGATATGAGACTTGCTCAGTGGAAGGGAATTTATGCTTGGTACTAAGACCAGAGTCAGAAGCCTATGGCTTGAAAGACCATAGACCTTAGAGAGAAGGCTCTACTGTTCGTTGGCTAAATGGAGAGGTTATGCTCATCAAAAGGACTTCTAAATGTATGTTTTACCTCCATTTGAAGCCAAGCTCCTAGCATGGGGTGACTCATCTCTATCACACCTTCCAGGGCCTAGGTGACATGTCAACAGATGAAATGGCAGATTAAATATGAGTGCTGCTCTCTCTGCTAGTCAGTGAGATGAAAATCCAGGGAGATAGATGGTAGATACTGAGGAGAATCAACGCTTCAAAGTAGACAGTAAGAGGCTCCTGAGAGCTCTACACTAAAGCAGACTTCTGCCACAGCCACTAAGGCTCAGGAAACATTGTGGAAGAGGCGGTAGAAAGAACGTAAGAGCCACAGAGTGGGAAGGGCTAATGTGAAGCCTTGTCCTCTCCACAGGAATCAATCAGTGCATTCATGACCTCACAGGGATTATCAATACCTCCACTGAGGAGGGCCCACAGGGGAGAGGGGTCAAAAGAGGGTAACCTGATAGGAATGTGACCAATTTGCATTATGCTTATATATTGAAGTTTCCAATAAAAATTATTATTATTTTTATTTTAGAGAGAGAGAGAGGGAATCAGAGAGAGAGAGAAAATTGGCACACTAGTGCTTCAGCCACTGAAATCAAACTCCAGACACTTGAGCCACCTAGTTGGGCATGTGCAACCTTGCACTTGCCTCACCTTTGTGTGTCTGGCTTACATGGGATCTGGAGAGTTGAACATGGGTCCTTAGGCTTCTCAGGCAAGCGCCTTAACTGCTAAGCCATCTCTCCAGCCCTAAAAATTATTTTTTAAATTTATTTTATTTATTTGAGAGAGAGGGAAAGAAAGAGACAAAGAGGCAGATAGAGAGGAGGAATGGGAGCACCAAAGCCTTC
Organism: Jaculus jaculus; assembly: GCF_020740685.1. Taxonomy (NCBI): domain Eukaryota; kingdom Metazoa; phylum Chordata; class Mammalia; order Rodentia; family Dipodidae; genus Jaculus; species Jaculus jaculus. The sequence continues at coordinate 50,355,629 of NC_059103.1, read as the reverse complement.
GGCCACTGTAAATGAACTCCAGACACATGTGCCCCCTTGTGCATCTGGCTTACGTGGGTCCTGGGGAATCAAACCTGGGTTCTTTTACATTGCAGGCAAGCATCTTAACCACTAAGCCATCCCTCCAGCCTCTACAAATTATTTTTAAAAGATTTATAAGACAGTGCACACTCATGTTCATTAAACACAATTTATAACTGCCAAAAGGTGGAAACAACTCACATGGCTGTCAGTAGATAAACAGACAAATGATATGTTGCATACATGCACATGGAATATTATTCAACCAAAGAAAGGAATGACCATCTTATTTGTGCCACAACATGGGTGAATTTTGACAATGTTATGCTGAGTACATTAGACACAAGCGACAAATCTTATGTGACTTTGCTCATGGAATTTTTAGGAAAGGCAAATTTTAAATCAGAACAGAGGTTACCAGGGGAATGGGCCACAGAAGAGAGTGGGGAGTCATTGCTCAATGTTTACAGAATTTCATCCGTGGTGATGAAAAGCTTTGGGAACAGATAGATAGTGGTGTTGATTGCACAAGGTTGTGAATGCACACTGCATGGTACATTTAAAATAGCCAAATGGCATGTTTTATGTTATGTAGAGTTCACACAGTAAAAAAAAAAAATACTAATAGTGGGATAATATTGACCATGATGGTCTTTAGCGTGTGGGTGGGTAGATGCATGTGAGTGGTTGTCTCCTGTGGAGGCAGGGTTGGTGGTGGGCTGGGTGAGGCCATTTCTGGGGTTCAGCTCTAGAGGTGGACACCGTGTGTTGAGGGAAAGAAGAGGAGCTGGGATTTAAACTGCAAGTTAGGTTCAGGTTGGGAGTACTTGAGCAATATGGAAAGTTCTGTGCTTGGAAACGCTGCACCTGTCATGTGAAGGCTGCCTCTCCCTGGGTCTCCTCTAGGGGGCGCTCGCGCCCTCCCAGCCTCGGCCCTGGCGTTCAGTGCGCCAGGTGCTGTCCATCAGGAGGGTTTGGAATGATGTCGGTCAGAACTGCCTTTCCCCTGGGGAAAGATGGCTCTTCTTTTCCTTCTCATTTTGTCTTAGAGGAAAGACAAGGAAGAAAAAAAAAGCATCCCTCCTTCACATTTTCTTTAAAGCCTGTGGCATCTTCAGATCTAGGTACTGGAAAGCTGAAGCGGGACCAGAGTTTCCGATGGTCATAAAGTGCGTTTGAAATTCATTTCCACATTAAATTAAATCTGTCTTGGACTGATTTCCTGGAAGTGTTTTTCATTAGAATAATAGTCCTCAGCTGAGAGATCACAGAATCCGGTACCACAGAAGGAGAAACAGACAGGGATCGTCAGCACCCTTCTCCAGGAGATGGGAGACACTCAGCGATTGCTTTGGGGACCTTGCTGATAAAATCCGTTCTTTCTTTGGGCTTGTCCCCAAGAAAGAGGCACTGGATAAGGTGGTCCATCACTTAGTTACGTTGCTGATTAAAAACAAAACAACAAAAACACTTTCTTTCTTAAGTCTTTTTTATATTTATTTATTTGACAGAGAAAGAAGGAGATTGAGAGAGAGAATGGGCGCGCCAGGCCTTCCAGCCACTGTAAACGAACTCCAAACGCTCCCCCCTTTGTGCATCTGGCTAACGTGGGTCCTGGGGAAATCAAACGTAGGTCCTTTGGCTTTGCAGGCAAAAATGCCTTAACCACTAAGCCATCCCTCCAGCCCCACTTTTATTTTTAACTAGACTGAAGAACATTTTTTTCCAAACTAGGCTTAAACAACCAAGTTCATTGTGCACCTACTACTGACTATCAGTTCTGTGGTGACAAGTACAGTGATTCATAAGACAGCCTATGAAAGACAGTGTGACAGAGGGAGGAGACTCCAAGGCACAAAGTTGCCTCAGTTTTTAATTTAATGACATTTTTTTCCTGGTCTCAAATATGTCCTTCTGTGTAAAGTATATATACAACAAGCTTTATCTTACCTGCAGAAGCTTCCAGAATAGTGGAGGAAGTCCTGAAATTCTTTCCTTTCCCTCCTCTCTGATACATGACTTGTTTATGGCAGTCTGTTAACAGCCTTGAGAGTGCCTTTAATCCCTAGCCAAGGGTTTTGAATATAATACATCAATAACAGGTAATTATTCACTTTGAACTCTTTGCTCCTCTGCCCCATACCCTGCAGGATGAGACTTGGAACTTTTCAGCTCTGTAACAGATTCTTCCTATCAAAGTGTCAGAAATCATAAGGAATCTGTTTGCTTACTTTCATCTGCCTACCTTCTCCCTCCTTTCGCTTCTAAGACTCACCCCAAGCTTTGTGGAGTACTGCCTTGTGGGTTAGTTTCATCCTGGTGGGTTTTCTTTTCAATAATTATTTTTCTAAACATTTTTAATTATTTATTTATTTGACAGAGAAAGTGAGACAGACAGAAAGAGAGAAAGAATGGACACACCAGGGCTTCCAGCCACTGCAGAAGAATTCCAGACACATGTACCTCTTTGTGCATCTGGCTAGTGTGGGTCCTGGGGAATCAAAGCAGGGTCCTTTGGCTTTGCAGGCAAATGTCTTAACCACTAAGCCATCCCTCCAGCCCAACAATTATTTTTTTATTTTTATTTTTTGGTATTTTGAGGTAAGGTCTCACTCTGGCTCAGGCTGACCTGGAATTCACTATGTAGTCTCAGGGTGGCCTCGAACTCTCAGCGATCCTCCTACCTCTGCCTCCTAAGTGCTGGGATTAAAGGTGTGTGCCACCATGCCTGGCCAACAATTATTTCATTTTTATTTATTTTAGAGAGAGAAAGTGAATGGGTGTGCCAGGGCTTCCAGCCATCAAAGATAAACTCCAGATGTATGCGCCACCTTGAGAATCTGGTTTATGTGGGTTCTGAGGAATTGAGCCTGGATCCTTTGGCTTTGCAGGCATGCACCTTAACCACTCCAGCCCCTTGGTGGGTTTTCTTTCAGCCAGCACTTCTTGGGATCCTAAGGCATCTGTCTCCATACACACAGCCTTGTGGCCTTGAATTGCTGTACTCTGTCAAGTTTGTTTCTCCTTGCCTGATACACTAGTCCTATTTACAGTGTTCCCAGAGAAATCCTGCCCCATTCAAAACTTACTTTTGCCCACATGGATCTTTGCCCTGAGAAGCTCCTGGTGGCTTGCTACAGGTATCTCTGAGCAAGAGGTATCTATCTGTTTGTTCTGGGGGCCAGGTTTGGTGATGAATGGTCTGATGTCTGACTTCTCTTGTGAGCTCCTGACTCTGCCTTTTCCCAAAGACAGCTTTGTCCCCAAGGAGCTCTCCCGTGCTTTTGAGCATAGCCTGTGGGTTGTGAATTTATCTTCTTATGGCCATCACATGTGTGCCATCCACATGATTCCTTTTCTAACAAGTTGGAATGGTCCAGTGATTGTTCTGACCTTATTGCTCAATTCTTGCATAGAGTGGTGCAAGTCGGTTTCCCATTCAAATGAATTCTTTCTTGACTATCCTAGGCTCCTTTGTGTGCATAAAGGGCTTCTCAGGACATTAGTTGAAGGCTGCATGTATAAATGACTCAGAAAGCCCAGGTGCAGGGCTGGAGAGATGGCTTGGAGATCAAGGCACTTGCCTGCGAAGCCAAAGGATCCAGATTTGATTCCTAAGGACCCATGTAAGCCAGATGCACAAGGGAGCACATGGGTCTGGAGTTCCTTTGCAGTAGCTAGAGGCCCTGGTGTGCATGTGCATGTGCGTGTGCATGTGCATGTGCATGTGCACTCACACACATCTCTCTCAAATAAATAAATAAAATATTTAGGAAAAAAGGTGCCCAGGTGCAGGCTTCTGAGAGGAGCCTGCCCAGTCCTGCCTCAGGCTCCCTCAGCGATGGAACCAATATAGCCATTGAGGTCACTTTGCATGTGAGGTCTTCACAGGTGCAACTGAAGAGAAATCCTGAAGGAACCACTTGACATGGGGACCCCCTCCCATAATTCTGTACTTAAATCATCACTTCGGATGATTTAATCCTGGGATGCTTTTGAGGTGATTTTCTTAATTGCTAATGATTGTAATTCACTTCAAATATAGATATGACAAGATCTTGCAGGCTGTTCTGAAGTCTCTCTGGGGAACAATGACTAGTGAAGCTGAAACCACTCTTAAATGTGATTTCATCCTTGACCTTGCTGGTGACCTTTGGCCTGTCACCTACTCTTTCCATATCTGTTTCCCCATGATTATGATCATTATACAATATCAAAGGCCCATTTGAATGCCATCAAGAATTTACACAATAGGCAGTGTGTTTATCCTGAAGAGCACAGTACACCTCAGGCAATCTACACCGGATGTTAACATACCCTTCGTTTTAATCCATGTGTAACAAAAGCCAATATTTGGGGACGGAGGGTGTAGGTCAGCGAAAGAGTGCTTGTCTAGCGTGTGATAGGCCTTGGATTTGAACCCTGGTACTGCAAAAATACAGTACAGTACAATATAATACAATATAGTAATCAACATGAGATAATGAGCTTTGGGGGTGATTGCATTGGTCTCTATCCAACAATTACTTTAGTAACACATGGCTGCGCCTGAGGGCTATATGTATACAATGGTGCGAAAAACAAGGGGGACCTTGGGGCACTTCTCTGTCTTCCTACCCTTGCCCACAGCTCAGCAGAGTCCAGGAGCATTATGAGAAAAGATATCAGATCTGAAGCTCCCATGTTTTTGAAACCTTCTCGTGTGAGCAACATCTGGTTGAGCTGATACCCAGGCTTCCTGCTCCTTTGCTACCCCTCATTCCTATCACAGACTGATTACAGGTTAGGCTTCCACACGCTGCCCTGGCCAGCCAGAGCCTGGAACACAGGCAGTCATCGGAAGAGAGGCTGATCACTTTAATTACAGGCCCGGAAGGGACTTAGGGGTACTTCTTTCCTTGGGTTAATCTCCAGAGCTTTGTAGCAGTTTAGTAAACTGCGGCGTTCTTGTCATCTCCATGCTGGATTCCCATGGCTGGCTGGCTTTTTGTCTGGAGAACTGCTAAAAATGTGGGATTCATTGGGAAGAATTCCGAAATGAGCATGCAACACTGCCATAAATACTGATTGATTGTTAGTCGATCATGTCAAAAGGAATTGTTTGTGTGTGTGTGTGTGTGTATTTACATATTTGAGAGAGAGAAGGGAGAGAGAGAGAGAGGGAGGGAGAGAGGGAGGGAGAGAGAATGGGCACGCCAGGGCCTTCAGCTGCTGCAAGCGAACTCCAGATGCTTGTGGTACCTTGTGCATCTGGCTCACATGGATCCTGGGTGATCAAACCAAGGCCCTTTGGCTTTGCAGTCAAGTGCCTTGATGGCTAAGCCATTTCTCCAGCCCTATTATTTATTTATTTATTTGTAATATTTTATTTTGTTTTTTAATATATTTATTTATTTATTTATTTGAGAGAGAGAAAGAGGGAGAGAGAGAGAAAGAAAATGGGCACACCAGAGTCTCCAGCCACTGCAAACGAATTCCAGATGCTTGCGCCCCCTTGTGCATCTGGCTCACATGGGTCCTGGAGAGTCGAACTGGGATCCTTTGGCTTTGCAGGCAAATGCCTTAACCACTAAGCAATCTCTCCAGCCCTCAAAATGAATTCTTTATCATATGCTTATATACGCTGACCATGAGAGTCTAATATGTTTTAAATCACTAGAGGCCTCTTTCTTCATACATACATAATTTATTAATATAAATAAGTCAGTAACATTTTTTGCCATAAAAATTTAATGCAAGGGATTGCAGAGTACTTTAAACATGAAGATTTTGAATGAATATAACTAGAAATATATAGGCACACATCTTTAAAGACTGCACATGGTTTATGGACATTAAAGAGTTCTATGTCAATGTGCATAAACAGAAGAAAGACTTGGTGCCCACTTCACTTATTCAGAGGATTTTAGAGAATGACAGGCAAAATCCCCAAGTGATGAACATGGGGCTTACTAACACCCTACTCAGATCTTCAGCTTCGGTGCCAGGAATGCTCTGGGTGGGTCCAAAGTTCTGTTTGGTTCTATGTGGTTCATTTATCCAGAGACATTTTCCACATCCAAAGGACCAAGAAGAGATCAAACAAAGAGGTGTCTTGAAATAGATAGGGAATGGAATGGATAATATGGTTTTTTTTTTTTTCTTTTTTATGGCTTTTCGAGGTAGGGTCTCACTCTAGCCCAGGCTGACCTAGAATTCACTATGGAGTCTCAGGGTGGCCTTGAACTCACGGCGATCCTCCTACCTCTGCCTCCCCAGTTCTGGGATTGATTAAAGGCATGTGCTACCACGCCCTGCCTAATATGTTTTATCTGAAAAGACCAAAGGATATGAGATGTTTGCTTTCAAATAGTTCAATATGGACAAGGAAGTAAGCTGTTTCCATGGGACAATGGCTAACATTTCAGACAGAGAAAGCTTCAAGGAAAGGAATAAGGGTCTCAGGATATAGTTTTCCAACTTCGAAATGGACTTCCTGTGTATGGATAATCTTAGGGTACTGGGCACTTTGTATATATATGTTGGGGTGCTGGAGAAGAACTCATCATAGATTGAAAGGGAGTTTGGCTAAGACCATAATAAAGGGTCTTTGAAGCTGTGTATGGTCTGGCTGTCCACAGTTCCTTTCTCCCACTTGCAAGATGTTCTACCAAACCTCCTCTTGTTGTTCACAATATTGTTATGAAGATTAGACAAATACTAAAGGGAAAACTTAAAAAAAATAAAATCACCACTTCCATAAACCTAGAAAATGAATGCGAGCATATTTCCTTTCCTCTCCCCTTTCTCCTCTCTCTTCCTCTCTCTCTTGCACATACTTCCCTCTCTCACCCTCCCTCCCTCCACCTCTTAGTTTGAAGCTTCCTTCTCCCTTGCCCCGCCCCTTTCCTCTTGGCTCCTGCTTCCGAGTTCCCCTCCCCTCCCACTCAGAACCAAGCCCGGCTCTCCCTGGTTTTAAATAAAACCTCCAGGCCAAGAAAACTTTCTCAGAGGCCTCTCTCTCTGAACCTGACAGCCAGTGGCTCAGATGTTACAAGTGGTTCAAGAAACTCAAGTCAAACCTCTGCATGCAGATAAGGAAGGGTGCCAAAGCATCCGGGTGACAGCAGTGGCTTAGCTCTGGACACAGCTGGCATTCCCATGAAGAGATAAGTGAAGTGGCATTGCTCTCAGGCCTCTACAAACTAATGTTTAACCAGAGCATTGCAAAACAGGACTTAAAGGCAGATGGAGGAGCAGACTGTAGGAGGCATGTCCAATCATCTCTCTCTCTCTCTCTTTTTTTTTTTTTCAAGGTAGGGTCTCACTCTAGCCCAGGCTGACCTGGAATTACTGTGTAGTCTCAGGGTGGCCTCAAACTCACGGCGATCCTCCTGCCTCTGCCTCCCGAGTGCTGGGATTAAAGGTGTGCACCACCACGCTGGGTACAATATTTTCTTTTGCACATTTCAAAATCTGCCACAAATTTTTCCTCCACAATTAATGCATGATTTTGCACATTTTCACTGTAGTACCAGGCAAATGGTTAGATCTCAGGCAACACTGTTGATTGTTAATTGTTACTATTAAGTTTTGCCCAGGCTCCCTAGAAAGCATATGAACCACCTGGTGACAACTGATGTCAGGATTCCATGACCAGCCTTGGTCACCTTGCTTCCTGTTCCCTGTGGAAATACTTTGCATGTCTCAGCCCTGCTCCATCTTGCAAGTCCCACAGGTCAAGGTCAATCCTTTTTTTCTCAAATGCACACACTAACATTCTTTTTGTGGTTTTGTTTTGTTTTTGAGGTATAGGATCTCATTCTGGCTCAGGCTGACCTGGAATTCACTATGTAGTGGCCTCGAACTCACGGCGATCCTCCTACCTCTGCCTCCCAAGTGTTGGGATTAAAGGTGTGCGCCACCACGCCCGGCTCAAACATCCTTTTGCTTGACTGATTTTTGTGTGTGTGTGTGTGGGGGGGGTGATGTTGTATGTGAGGTGCATTCACGTGTATACCTTTGCAACACCCCATGCATTTGCACACAGTTGACAGGGGTGCTTGCCTGCAGTGGGGGGCACTCACCTGCAGCGGCCAGAGCACAGTGTCCAGCATCCAGCTCCATTGCTCTTTCGGGCCCTTCTTGTTAGAGCCCAGGTCTCCTCCTGATGCCGGAGCTTGCTGCTTTTTGCGAGCCTGGGACAATTCCCTCATCTTGGCTCCCCTTTGCAGGACTAGGGTTCTTAGGCACATGTGGCCACATGCAGATGTTTCATGTGGGTTCTGGAGATTCAAAGTCAGGTAGTTTCAGGTCCCATCAGGCCTTCATGCTTGTGCAAGAAGTCCATTTAACTACTGAGCTATCTATCTCTCCAGTCCTTTCTTGATTATTTCTAATTCTTTTCAAATACTTGTAGAGAATGTCTTCTGTGGCTTAAATTTGGGATTGAACCTAAGAAGAATTACAATGATGTTCTGTTGCTAAAGAAAAAATAAATAGGGCTGGAGAGATGGCTTAGTGGTTAAGGCGTTTTTCTGCAAAGCCAAAGGATCCTGGTTCAGTTCTCTAGGACCCATATAAGCCAGATGCATAAGGAGGCACATGTGTCTGGAGTTCATTTGCAGTAGCTGGAGGCCCTGGTGTGCTCATTCTCTCCCTCCCCACCTTCCGCCTCTTTCTCCCTCTCAAATAAATAAATAAATAAATAAAATATATTTAAAAAAAGAAAGAATAAATAAGTTTAAAGTTATGGTTGATGAAGCTTAAATTCAGTTATTTCAGCAAGCAAAGGCTAAACACGATTTGCATTTGAATAGTTAAACATCAATACAGGAATACTGTAAATCAAATAGATCAATTTCTAAATGTCTATAGACGGTTTTTCTACATGAGTACATAAACATTCGTGTACCAATGAGGATGCCTCAATCAATGACAGGCTGTACAGGCGAACGGGGTCTCTTAAGATTATATTGCCGGGCGTGGTGGCGCACGCCTTTAATCCCAGCACTCGGGAGGCAGAGGTAGGAGGATTGCCATGAGTTCAAGGCCACCCTGAGACTACATAGTGAATTCCAGGTCAGCCTGGACCAGAGTGAGACCCTACCTTGAAAAACCAAAATAAATAAATAAATAAAAGATTATATCACTGTGGTGGTTTGATTCAGGTGTCCCCCATAAACTTAAGTGTTCTGAATGCTAGGTTTCCTGCTAATGGAGATTTGGGATTTAACACCTCCTGGAGGCAGTGTATTGTTGGGGGCAGGCTTATGGGTGTTATAGCCAGTGTCCCCTTGCCAGTGTTTGGCACACTCTCCTGTTCCTGTTTTCCACCTGATGTTGGCCAGGAGGTGATGTCCACCCTCTGCTCATGCCATTATTTTCCTCTGCCATCATGGAGCTTCTTTTCAAGTCTGTAAGCCAAAATAAACCCCTTTCCCCCCACAAGTTGCTCTTGGTCTGGTGATTTATGCCAGCAACACGAACCTGACTGCAACAGTAAGTTGGTACTGAGGGGTGGTGTCATTTGCTACTAGACACCTGACTGTGCGGCTTTGGCCTTTTGGAGCTGATTTTCAAGAGAAATGTGGAAGGATTTGAAACCTTGGCCTAAGAGATGCCTCGCAGTGCTGTAAGTACAGCTTGAGGGACTATTCTGGTCAGAGTTGAAAGACCTGAATGCAGTAAGAAATATGAACTGTGAGGTTTGGCTTATGAGGGTGAAAGGGAGCTTTGCTTAGACTGGGCTAGAAGCAGTTTGCGTGAGAAGCTTGCTGCTATTATGCCTGAGTTCTGAGAACTTGTGCAGGGTTTCTTGTGTAAAAACAGACTGATGTGAGCAGAGGGATATGGCACAAAAAAATTTAAATCTTTGGGCTGAAACTGCTGCCTGTTCAGCTGCAATTGTATGAGAGATTACAACCATTGAGATTGGGCCAACCGACCTGCATTGTGGGACAACAGAAATAATGTAGACTCTTTTGAAGGGTCCTGAATGCTGAATGAATGTCCTGTTATTCAAAGTCTGCTTTATTCCTCCCCGGGTTTAACGAAGTGGCACCCCACCTGGTATTATGAAGTATAAAGAGAGGGCCATTGAATTTGCAACACGATGGTCTTGTGTTTTGGAGAGGTCACAGGCAGTGAGATTGCCTGCATGGAGACCCAATGGAGCCATGACAATGGACTGTGGGTTGCAGTGGAGACCCAGTGGAGATGCCAGAACCACGAGATGGCATCTAAGGAGAGCTGCCTGCCCCAGGTGAAGTCTTCCAGGACTGTGAGTAGCCTGGCTGGAGGGGCACAATTGGAACTCCAGAGACTTGTTGCTGGTTAGAATTATTGGACTTGGAGATTTGTCACTGATTAGAGTTGTGGGACTTGGAGCTACAGAGTTTGATGTTTGCCCTGTTTAAATCTTGTATTGGTTGAATATTTCTTTGCTATGCCCAATGCCATCTTTTGCAGTGTAAATGTTTATTCTGTGCCATTATGGTGTTTTGGGGGATTTTTTTTTGGCATTATGGCTCAGTTAAGAGATCTTGGATTATGGAGATGTTTGAACATCATTAGGATTGATAAAAAATGTGGGGACTTTTAAAGTTGGACTGGATGCATAGCATTTTACATCATGGATGGTTATCAATTTATGGGGGCCAAGGATGGAATGTGGTGGTTTGATTCAGGTGTCTCCCGTAAACTTAGGTGTTCTGAATGCTAGGTTCCCAGCTGATAGAGATTTGAGATTTAACACCTCCTGGAGGCAGTGTATTGTTGTGGGTGAGCTTATGGGTGTTATAGCCAGTGTCCCCTTGCCAGTGTTTGGCACACTCTCCCGTTCCTATTGTCCACCTGATGTTGGCCAGGAGGTGATGTCCACCCTCTGCCCATGCCATTGTTTTCTCCTGCCATCATGGAGCTTCCTTGTGAGTCTGTAAGCAAAAATCAAACATTTTTTTCCCATAAGCTGCTCTTGGTCTGGTGATTTCTGCCAGCAATGCAAACCTGACTGCCACAATCACCTAGTGAGGCCATTTTGGTTTGTGCAAGTACATGTTTTCACATGACACAGTTTACAACAAAGCATTTTTTAGAACACACCCCTATCCTTAAGTGATATGTGACTCCACATAGGGATAAAGAGATAACTAACTGATATTACATATATAAATACAACCTAAATAGACCCTTGGACTTGTCACCCCTAGCTGATCCCTGTGCTCCTTGGTTCTGAGCCAGGCCTACTTTTTGTTTCATAAAATTATGGTTCACAGGTTTGATGATTTGAATTTGAAAGATCACCTATGGCCTCACGTTTTTGTGATTAAGTTTCATACCCAGTCCTCAATTGGTGGAGCCTTTGGGAGGTAGGGTCTTGCTGGAGGAGGTGTATCACTGGGGGTGGACCTTGAAGTTTGCTCATCCAGTGCACTGGGTGTTAGCTGGCACACTCACTCTTGCTGCTGTCTCCCAGCTAGCATGACAAGATGTGATGCCCAGCGTCTGCTCTGCCATGCTTTCCCCGCCCTGACGAAACTTCTTCTTGAAACTGTAATCTCAGATAAATATTTGGCTCCCATAAGCTGCTTCTGGTCGGGTGTTTTGTCCCAGCAAACCAGAAGGTAACTGCGACAATCCCTGTGTCCAACCTTTTGCAGAAACTTAGATCCGTGGCAGGGGAGGCAGTAACAGAAAGTGGTAGGCGCCACACAGACATAGTTGCCACCAAAGAATTGCGACGGAGAAATTCAGACGATGTTGCACATAGTGTATAATATGATCTTTTTGAGAGGAACTAAAGTGTCTGCAGTGAAACAGCCACACAAGTATGTGTGGTGGGTGGACGTGACACATGACAACAGGTGACTTGCTCTGTAACTTTCTACATATTGATGAGAACCTGCTTTCCATTGTTACAGGAAGATGCAATTGAGACGGACATACTACACCCTTGGCAGATAGGTTTTGTGCATCTTAAAAAATAGTTTTATTTATTTGAAAGAGAGCGAGAGACATAGAGAGAGAGAATGTGTGTGACAATGGATGCATCAGGGCCTCACTGCAAATGAACTCCAGACACGTTTGCCACTTTATGCATCTGGCTTACGTGGGCACTGGGGAGTTGAACCCTAGCCATCAAGCTTAATTAACAAACTCTTGTAATCACTGAGCCCTTTCTCGAGCCCCCTCTTTTGGCATGTTTCTGAAAGGTCTATCCTATTGTGTGTGTGTGTGTGTTCTACCTTCTTCCCTCGCTCCCTATTCCCTTTCTCTCTTTTTCTTTTTGTTGTTTTCTTTTCTTTTTATATTTATTAGAGATAGAGAATGGGTGTGCCAGGGCCTCTAGCCACTGCAAATGAACTCCAGACATATGCACCACCATGTGCATATGGCTTACGTGGGTTCTAGGGAATTGAACCTGGGTCCTTAGGCTTTCCAGGCAAGTACCTTAAGGACTAAGCCATCTCTCCAGCCCTCATTTTTGTTTTATGAAGTCTCACTCTAGCCCAGGCTGGCCTTTAACTCATGGCACTCCTCCTACCTCAGCCTCCAGAGTACTGGGATTAAAGGTGTGTGCAACCACTGTTTTTTTTTTTGTTGTTGTTGTTTATTTGTTTGTTTGTTTTGGAGGCAGGGTCTCACTCTGTAGTCCAGGCTGACATGGAACTCATTATATAGCCCAGGATGTTTCAAACTCAGAGTAGTCCTGCCTCAGCCTCCCAAGTGCTGAGATTACAGGCGTGTGTCACCACACCCAGCTAGTCATTGATTTTCAATAAAGAGGACAAGAGCATACAACATACATACACAACAAAAGAAACTGCAGAGTGCAGAAACAACCCAAAGACTGGAGAAAAATCTTTGCAAACCATACATCTGATAAGATGCTAACATTTAAAAGAGTAGGAAAACACATGATATGATATTAAAAATGAGCAAAGGATCTGAATAGACATTTTTCCAAAGACATACCAGAGGCTAACACATCTGAAACAAAGTTTCATATCCTCAGCCTCAGAGAGCTGCACAGGAAGGGGTCTGCACCTGGTAAGATGGTTACTACGGGTAGAGAAGGGGACGCCTTGCACACAGCCGGCTGCAATGTAAATCAGCAGCATCATGTAGTTAATGTCATGTGAATTATCAGCCATTATGGGAAACAGAATGGAGGTTCCTTGAAAACCAAAACAAGGGCTGGAGAGATGGCCTAGCGGTTAAGCGCTTGCCTGTGAAGCCTCAGGACCCCGGTTCGAGGCTCGGTTCCCCAGTTCCCACGTTAGCCAGATGCACAAGGGGGCGCACGCATCTGGAGTTCGTTTGCAGAGGCTGGAGGCCCTGGCGCGCCCATTCTCTCTCTCTCCCTCTATCTGTCTTTCTCTCTGTGTCTGTCACTCTCAAATAAGTAAATAAAAAATGAACAAAAAATATTTAAAAAAAAACACCTGAAAACAATGCTGGAGACATGGCTTAGTGGTTAAAGGAGCTTGCCTTCAAAGCCTGCAGTCCCAGGTTTGATTTCCCAGTATCCATGTAAAGCCAGAAGTACAGAGTGTCATCTTCATCTGGAGTTCATTTGCAGTGGCAAGAGACCCTTGTATGCGCACACACACACACACAATCTCTCTCTAAACAAACAAACAAGCAAACAAAAAGACCATAAAAAGAAATCTACCATTTGGTTCAACAACCCCCTTTAGGGCATTAATCTCCCCAAATCTGAAATCAGTTTGTTAAAGAGATGTCTGCACCCCATGCCCAGTACAGCACTTTTCACAATAGCCATGTTATGCAGTTTGTCCAAATGTCAATCAATGGATAAACCAGTAAAGAAATGTCTACACGTTGGACTACTATTGACCTTTATTTATTTTTTTGGAAACAGCATTTCATTGTGTAGCCCTGGCTGGCCCTGTGAACTCATGGTTATCATCCTGCCTCCGTCCCCCAAGTGCTAGGATTAAAGACATGCACCATCAAGCATGGGCTATTCAGCCTTAACCAAGAAGGAAGTTCTTTCATTTGACGTCTTGGAAGACGTGCTAAGTAAGTAAGCCAGGCACAAAGAAAGGCAAACACCAGTGCCTGAACTCACTTACATGTGAAGTCCAAAGACGCTGACTTCATATAAGTAGAGAGTAAAGACTTGTTTTTCAAGAGGTGTATGAGGAAGAATGACATTGGTCAAAAGCACAAAGTTGTAGTTACACAGGAGGAATAATTATAAGGGCTGCAGAGTATGGTAATTCTAGTTAATCATGTATTGTATATTTTGAAATTGCTGAAAAGAGCATTTTAAATGGTGTCACCACAACAAAACAGATTAAGCATGTAAAAAATATTCATTGGAATGTGTACTTATAACAATAACATTGTATCCTATAAGTATAGTTAAGTTGATCAGATAAAAATAAAATAAGGACAGCAATAATACAAAACTTGTAAGATGGTTAACCTCTTATCTTTTGGGTTATAACTTATATATCATTTGAGAATATTTCAGTCATACTTTCTATGCTGAAAAATTGCACCTAACCTTGTCAATTAAAAATTCGTCCAGAGTTGGAGAAGTGGCTTAGCTGTTAAGGTGCTTGCTTGCCAAGCCTAAGGACCCCAGTTCAATTCCCCAGCACCCACATGAGCCAGATACACAAAGAGGCACATGCATCTGGAGTTCGTTTGCAATGGCTACAGGCCCTGGCATGCCCATTCTCTCCCTCTCTCTGATAAATAAATAAATTTTGGGGGAGGGGAGGGAAATATCAGGGTTTATTGTCTGTAAGTATAGATGTTGTCAATAAAAAATATATATTCTCAACATTTGTCCATAATGCTGGAGAGATGGCTCAGCAGTTAAGGCACTTGCCTGCAAAGCCTAACAACCCTGGTTTGATTCCCCAGTACCCATGTAAAGCCAGATGCACATGGTGGCACATGCATCTAGAGTTCGTTTTCAGTGTCTAGAGGCCCTGGTGTGCCCATTCTCTCTCTCTCTCTCTCTCAAATAAATAAATAAATAAATATTTTTAAAAAACATGTACATAAAATTCCCTAGGTAAATGTATTAAGTGAAGGTCCACTTCTAGAATAATCTCTGCCAATACGTTTGCGGAAAGTGCACATGCTTGGTATTTCAACTACTTCTCCACGCACTGCACATGAAACATCCTGGGATGAATTCTGGCGAGGACAAAGGCCAACACGAAGGTAACAGTCCCTGTGGTGGAGGAACTGGAAAGCATCACTAGGCTTATCCAAACCCCTCACACAGAGGTGATGCTTCAAGCCTGTGGAGCAGACAAACATGCCACAGCTATTTCCCAAAGTGCTTTGCGACTTTGTCCTTGCTCAGAGACTTACAGAGGCTTGTTGTCTTCTCTCAGAACATCAACTGAGTTGATGTTCTGTCCTATGACAATATAATCTCTCTTCCTGTGCCCTTAATGGCCTCTATGTGATCTGTCCCTGAACCTTTCATGACACCTTGACTGTGTCCAATATACATTTTCTTTTTCATTGCTGCTAACTGTGCTGTCAGGAAGGGACACTGGCTGGGGACATGCCCTGGTCCTTTAAGGTTTACTCAGACTTCAGTCCTGTAACCCTGGCATGCAGGAGGGAGACCTCAGCTTGGACTGCCATACCCTAACTTGTCAGCCCACGCATCATGCTTGGGTGTAGTTGGCATAGTACTATCACGGGCATGGAAAGGGGGCCCTGTCTGGTTCTTGGCAAAGGATTTGCACATGCAGCAGGATCTCTGTCTGCCACCTTCTCAGCTCCCCCATGACACCCCTCGGGCAGCAGATCCTTGTTACCCCGTGACTGAGACCCAACCTCCGCTCATCCTAGGATTTTGGTGCCCTCTCAATTGGCAGAAGGAGTGTGCATATTAAATAAGGGAGGCCCAGGGGCCTCTGGGGAAGGCAGATCAGTGAAACCTATGGTAGCAGAGCTAAGCCACCCTTGAGAGACCCTTTCTAAGCAGTGTGTGCACACATGCCTTGGGTGTAGCTATTTATAAGCACACTCCGTCACCATGCTTATTAAAGACATAAATATTTTACCTCTTAGCAAAGACAGGAATAGTTTTCACAGATTTCCTGGCAGGCCCTCATACACTCTAGCCAAGCCCTTTCATCTTCAGGTTTCAATCTAATAAAGTATTGATCTAGGGAACAGAACCTGTTTCCAGTAACATTCCTGAAGAGTACAAAACCAGATTGGCCAGGCTCGGGGAAAGAGCGCAGCTACCTTGGGACCTTGGAATTTTATGATGCTGTGCTCAGCAAAATGAAAGTGGTGATGGAAGCTCGGGGTACCAAACCCTGGGGTCTTGATGACGCTCCACTGATGAGGAAAACATCTCGTGTGGGTTGTCTGCTCACTCGTCTTAATTACGTGATGTGTTATCCGAGCAAACTCTTTATCTGGCTGCATCCCCCAGTAACAACTTTGGTTTTATAACTAACTCTCTGAGGTGAGGTGAGGTGAGGCAACACTTAGAGAGGCTTCAGACCCCAGGAGGATCTGGCTGAGTCAGCAAACAGAAGCTGGACAACAGGAAGGCTCACTCACCAGAAGGCACAATGGGAGGGCAGAAGTGGGGGGGGCTGGTCCATGCAGATGGGAGCGTCCTAAGGAAAGGAATAAGAACAGGACGTGGTGATGCGCTCCTTTTTTGTTAAAATTTTATTTTATTCATTTTTATTTATTTATTTGAGAGTGACAGACAGAGAGAGAAAAAGGGAGAGAGAGAGAGAGAGAGAGAGAGAGAGAGAGAGAGAGAGAGAGAGAGAGAATGGGCGCACCAGGGCCTCCAGCCTATG
The DNA here is from genome assembly GCF_020740685.1 of Jaculus jaculus. Classification (NCBI taxonomy): domain Eukaryota; kingdom Metazoa; phylum Chordata; class Mammalia; order Rodentia; family Dipodidae; genus Jaculus; species Jaculus jaculus. The sequence goes on along the minus strand of NC_059103.1, from coordinate 50,338,800 downwards.
CAAAGGAACTCCAGATGCATGTGCGCCCCCTTGTGCATCTGGCTAACGTGGGTCCTGGGGAATCGAGCCTCCAACCAGGGTCCTTAGGCTTCACAGGCAAGTGCTTAACCGCTAATCCATCTCTCCAGCCCGGCGCACTCCTTTAATCCCAGCACTCGGGAGGCAGAGGTAGGAGGATTGTTGTGAGTTCGAGGCCACCCTGAGACTTCATAGTGAATTCCAGGTCAGCCTGAGCTACAGTGAGACTCTACCTCAAACAACAACAACAAAAACAAGAAAATGAAAAGAAAGGAATAAGCCAATGGAGGTTATTTCAAGGAGCAAGACCTTGATCACTCCCTTCTTGACTAGTCACCATGCCAACACTTTTCATGTTTTCTGACCTAATCCTGGCAACATCCCATGTCACAGTTCCTTTCCTTTGCTTTGCTTTGTGACTGTGGCCTGGCGGGCTCAGAGAGCAGTAGCTGCCTGCTTCCTCAGCACAGGTGTCCACAGGAGCCTAGCTGTGGCCTCCGTCTGGCCAGTCCCCGGGTCCTGCTTGGATGGGACTCCTTCTGTGCCGTGCACAGTGAGGCCAGTTCGTCATCTCCTCCCTGACTCAATTCAGAGGTAGACCCTAGCTGCTCTTCCCAGACATCTCCCATGCAAGGTGCCCCGTGCAGCAGGCTGATACAGAAGCAGTGGCACTGTGGGGGCTCCTGTCACCTTTGCCAACAGAGGCTGGTCTCCCACGATGGGCTCTGTGCTTTTATTTCACCTTTTGCTTGACAGTCTGCCCTCTACAAGCATCTCCCCTCACTCAGTGACAGAGGGCCCTCCTGTCAGAGGCTGCCTCAGCTAAGTATCAGGCCCCATCCCTGAGGACCTTGCCTTCCCTCTGCCATGTCAGATGCCTTTGGCTGATTGGCTTCCATCTTCACTCCTTCCTGGAGCAATAGGAGGTTGCTGTCTTGTTTCTCAAAGATGCTCTGAGACCAAGAACTGGAAGGAAGGGCTCCATGAGCTATGAGGGGGAATGTGAGACGTCAGCGTCCAACTCGGATGGCAACCCAACCAAGTCTGGAGTTCGTTTGCAGTGGTTGGACGCCCTGGTGTGCCCATTTTCTCTCTCTCTGTATCTCCCCTGTCTCTTCCTTCCTTTCTCTCTCTCTCTCTCTCTCTCTCTCTCTCAAACAAATAAATAATAAATTTTTTTTTTTTTTAAAGGATGAGTGGAAGGAGCAATGGAGAGGGACACTCAACAACACTGACAACATTCTGCACTGGTCACTGCAGGTGAGTACATGGAGTGCTGCAAGGACATATTCACGTGCATGCACCACATGCAGACGTACACATACCATATTGCACACACACACACACACACAGGCAAGAATAAAATAAAAGTAGGAGTATGCTCTACAATAATTATCAGTGAATACAAAGGGGTTGCTCATTACCAATGTCGAGTATTACACCATGTACGTAGTTGTGTGGGTTCTGTTTCTGTTCAGTTGGCAGTGAGCGAGCTTTGTTTATGTGGGCACTACCATCAATGCTCACTCAGTGCCTGTGTTACCATGTCAGCATAGCTACGACATCAGGAGGCTGTAGGAAGTTTTCAGCTCTATTATAATTGATGGGGACCATCGTCATGTGTGGTCCATCTCTGACTAAAATGCTATGATCTGGTACACAGTTTTGCTGTGCTCAAGGAGACTGGTGACGATGCTCCTCCAGTTTGGGGCTGAGAAAATTTGAGGATGGAACGTGGACATCATTCTTGTGAAGGATGGCATACTGCTGATTCACTCTCACTCTCAGGCCTTTAAGATGCTGGTTGCTAGCCTCTGCTCATTTATTGCCCTAGAGGACCAGGAGTTTATAGAAAGCCTTGCCTAGCTTCTCAGCCTGTCTTTGCTTTCCAGTTGGCACCTGTCCCAGGGGGAACAGTAGCCTCCAAATCCTTATTGCATAGTGTTCATGGTGCCCTTCAAACAGGGCCTATAAGGTGCATTTGCTCAAGATCACATAGCTGGACTCAGCTAAGCTGTGGCTAAAACTCTGGGACTCCTGCTCCCAGTCTTAGACTCTTTGCTGAGTCAAGCAGTGCATAACTTTTGAAGCTGCCTCTGTAAGGATGAGGCAGGGAGACAGATGGTCAGCATGGAGGGACACTAGATATGGAGGCAACAGGAGAAGGGAAGGGACTGACCCTTTCCTGAAGTCATAAGCTCAGGAGGAAAACTCCTCCTAGGCAGAACTTGCCTGGTTAAGTGGGTGCCAGATACCCAGGCAGCTGGCTTAGATTTTGTATTGGAGGCTGTGGTAGTTTGAATTTATGTCCCCCAATAGACTCAGGAGTTTCATTAAAGCTTATAGCCTGGATTTTCAGTAGCCTGGCTGGAAGAGGTGTCACTGGGGACAGATCCTGGGGTCCAAGGGTGTTAGTGGGGGTGGATCTGAATTCCATCCTAAGGTATGCAGAGTGAGTTCTGCCTGGGCTCCCTGCTGTTTGGCTGCTGGTTTTGCTCTTGCTTTTGGTGTGTGAAAGGGGGCAAGCTTCTTTCACCATCAATGGAACTTCCTCTGGATCTGTAAGCCTGAAATAAATCCCTTCTTCCCATAACATGTGTCCAGTATGGGGGTTGATCCCAGCAGTGTCAGAGCTGCCTCTGACAATGACCACGCTAAAATTCAGGCATGGACCACCAATGTGACACTCTCTTGGGACATTTTCACATGTGCTTTGGACTAGTAAGTGTACTGGACCATCAGCCTGTAACTGCAGGGCAGGCTTTCTTAACTGTACATACAGTTTCCTTGGAAGAAATATCAGGAGAGTGTTTGCAGATGATCATCCCAGCTCCCTGAAACAGCCATAGATGGTCTTTGGATGCTTTTTTTCCTTAGGCTGAGGGGCTGAAGCTGGATCTAAAGCAGTTATTCTGGCCCTTGAAGGGGTTTATAGATGTTGTCTCTTCTCTCTTTTTGCTTCTGGGTTACCATGAAGTCAGCAGTTTGCTGCACTGTGCACTTGAAACCATAATGCTCTGCCTCAGCCTAAGCCCCAAAACAATGGACTGAAACATTCAAAACTGTGAGTCAAATAACATTTCTTCTAAGTTTCATTTCGGGTGCTTTATTACAGCAATGGAAAGCTGACTAACATAATTTCAATGAGCTGGGGAAGGTAGAAATAATGGTTCCTCCATCTTGAGAACTAAACAACAGCATAATCCTTGGAACATAGAAAGTGGCCCATAAATAGCAAGTATAACAAATTGCTACCAACAGATTAGTTAACTGCATTAGGACACTTTAGACTTATGGCTGCTTCATTAAGGCTTTGTAAGCTGCATGCCCACTTCACACATATCAAACACCAGAGAACATGCATTTAGCAGGGTGCAGTTCAAGAAGAGTGACATAGAGCTGATTCCTACTCTGTGGCCCTCGTGTTCATTAAATATGTGCAAAGGAACTAGAAATAAATTCATGTATTAAAGATAAACTAACAACTCTTTCTCTCTCATGTTTAAGGATTATAGACCTAGTGCACCATAAAAATACATGAAGGCTTATGCGATGGTTTGTATTGATTGTCGACTTCCTAGGTGAGGGACTATGTAGGCTCAGTTGATTAGGTTGATCCAAGTGGAAAGACCCACCTCAACTGCGGGTGGCACCACTCCACGGGCCTGTACACAAAGGAGAGAGCTGGCTGGGCAGCAGCATTCATCATCTGTGCTTTCCCCCTGTGAGTGTGACAATGTGACACGTACTTCCTGCTCCTGCCATGCTTTCCTCACCATGATGGCCCTCCCCTCCAAGCTGCAAGCCATAGACTTTCTTTTCCTAGGCTGCTTCTCGTTAGGTGTTTTAGCTCAGCAATGAGAACTCGAGAGAGCCTGCATTGTTATTGTTGAAGTCCTTAAAATGTCATCTTCTACGGTAGAAATAAGCTTTAGAACTCTGTAATGTATTAAGTGTGGTGGCACCTCCTTAAAGTATTTCTAATGCTCTGAGACCATTCTAACAGGGTCATAGACAGGTTCCTTTGGTTCTCTAACAAGACAGCCACATAAAAGCGAAATCGTGCATCAGAAATCTTGAATCAGACTGGGGTTATAGTCTTGCCAGGGCAGGGTGGCATCTGTGTTTTATGTTCTGGGCCTGAGTCCCTAACTATTTATAAAAGAAAGTTAGCTTGCTCCCCAACCTTTCTTAGAGGTAGGAACATTCCTGTGACCCCACCCCCACCTCCAGTGGGCCACCACACACTTTTCCTCTCAGTGGATATTCTGGTTTCTGGAACTCAAAGTCTCAGCATCTCCAGTCCTGGTGCCCAGTCTCAAATTCCTGGTCCTCGGGCCTCTAACTGAGTGAAGGCAGCTCTATAGTAAGGCATGGTAATCTGCACTGATCATTCTCACTCGAGCTAACCTACTGTGGTACTTTGATTCAGGTGTCCCCATAAACTTTTATGTTCTGAATACTAGGTCCCTAAGATGGTGGCTATTTGGAAATTGGCCCCTACCTCCTAGAGGTGATCAACTGTTGGGGGCAGGTTTGTAGGTGTTACAGCCAGCTCCCCCTTGCCAATATTTGGCACACTCTTCTGCTGCTGTTGTCTTCCTGATGTTGGCCAGAAGGTGATATCCATCCTCTGCTCATGCCACATTTCCCCCTGCCATTGTGGAGTTTCCCCTTAAGTCTGTAAACCAAAATAAACCCTTTCCTCCCACAAGCTGCTCTTGGTTTTCTGCCAGCAGCATGAAGCTAACTGCAACACCCACTGTCTGCCCATTATTCCCACACACATGCCCAAGTATATCAGCTGCAGTGATTAAACCAATCCAACTTTCAGTCTTGCTGGAGACAGCATGTGAGGCTCCCACCCTATGAGATCAGATTATAGATCTGCTGTGCTCTGGCTCCTTAGGTCTCAGGGAACTCCCTCCTACCTCACCATGAGCTTCCTTACCCTTCCATTTTATCTCATGTCCACATAGCAACTGAACAGATCAAGGAGTCCTCCAGCTAATGTCCATTTCTCTGGAGACTGGAAAGGGAATGAGATGAGAAGTCCTTCATTGCCTCTGGTCAAGCAGCCTGCTCTTGTGTGGCTATAGATGTTTCTTAGAGGTGGGATTAATTCAATTTATTCTGAACTGTTACATTAAAAACATAAAGCTATACATATTAGTGGGATGCAATGTGATATTTCAAAACATGAATATATTACATAATGCTGAATCCAGGTTAAATATGTCTAATTACCTCCTTTGCCATTTCGGTTTGAATACTTTTTAATTGGCAGTTTGACATGTGTAAATTTTGTATTTTGCTCTTAATCGCTTCATATTACTTTCGTTTGTCGCCTGTTCCAGTCTCCCTTCTACTGAACCCTTTCTTCTTCCCAGTTAGTTTCTCTGCCACTTTGATGTCTTTTTAAATTCTTTCTGCCCCTTCATTTTTTCTCTTTTTAAATTTATTTTGGTGGGGAGTGCACCAGGGACCGTCAGCTGCTGCAAATGAACTCCAGATGCATGTGGCCCCTTTGTGCACGTGTGCAACGTTGCACACTCACGTCACTGTGCATCTGGCTTACGTGGGATCAAGAGGTTTGAACACAAGTTCTTGGGCTTTACAGGCAAGCACCTTAACTGCTAAGCCATCTCTCCAGCCCCTCTGCTCCTTCTTTTGCAAGATTCCCTGAGCCTTGGAAGGTATAATACAGATATCTCATTTAGTCCTGGGTATAACCAGTCATCCATTCCCAGTATTTTGACAAGTTTTGAGTCTCCTCTGTAGTCACTGACCACTGTAAAAAGAAGCTTCTCTGACAAAAGATGAGAACAGACTAATCTATGGGAATAAGCATAAATATTTAAAGGGCAATTTTATGGGCTCAGTATAGCCATGTAGCCAAACAGCAGTAGTAGCTGACTTCCTAAGGCCTATGACTAAGTTTTCCCTATCAAACCAGACCTGCTTGCTGGCACCCACAGCTGGTGATATCTTCAGCTGTATGTTCATACTACTGTATTCTGGTGGACAACCAAGGGCAACGACAATAGCTTGTTTTGTTTTGAGGGGCTCAGAGCCCTCCTTGACCAATAATTCAGTGGAAGGTATCCCACCACTGGCAATGGGATTTTGTTATAATAACTTACAGCTTTAATACCACTTATTTATTTATTTTGTTTTATAAGGTAGGGTCTTGCTCTAGCCTAGGCTGACCTGGAATTCACTATGTAGTCTCAGGGTGGCCTTGAACTCATGGTGATCCTCCCACCTCTGCTCCCTAGTGTTGGCGTTAAAGGCGTGCACCACCATGTCTGGCTGCAAACACCTTTTTGTTTTTTTTATGTGAGAGAACAAGAGAGAGAGAGAGAGAGAGAGAATTGGCCCACCAGAGCCTCCAGCTGCTGTAATTGAACTCCAGATGCTAGTGAGCACGTGAAACCTTGTGCACTTGCATCACCTTGTGTGTCTGGCTTACGTGAGATCTGGGAAGTCGAACATGGGTCCTTAGGCTTCACAGGCAAGTGCCTTAACCACTAAGCCATCTCTCCAGCCCTCATTTTTTTTATGGTGGAAAAAAATTCAAAACCCTTTCTTTTGGCTTTCTGAAATAATGCAGGATATTAGCATTATCTACAGTCACTTTGCTAACTACAATAAATTTTCAGGGCTTTTAGTTTCTAACAGATAGGGACAATCTATATATTTTTTGATAACCTTTTTTGTTGTTATTGTTCTTTTATCACTTTATTTCTCAAATATGTTATTATTTATTTTAGGGGGGGAGAGAGAGAGAAAGAATGAGTGTGCCAGGACCTCCAGCTACTTCAAACAAACGTCTGGCTTACGTGGGTACTGGGAAATTGAACCTGGGTCCTTAGGCTTTGCAGGCAAGCACCTTAACCACAAAGCTATCTCTCCATCCTATTTTTTTAAAAAACTATTTCATTAGGTAGAGACTTTGTTTGGACACGTAGACAGGAACGGTCTTGACGAGACACCATTCTTTCTATTCCGTCCACTAGGCCCAATTTAGTGCAGCTACTCCAAAGCCATCTATACCTCCTTTCAGTGCAGGGGAGAAGGATCCCTTGATGTGAGCCTTCCACAGCTCCCGTTAGCTGCTACAGCAACGTGTTACTACACACTTAACACATTTTTTTAATATATTTTTTAAATTTTTTATTTATTTATTTGAGAGCGACAGACACAGAGAGAAAGACAGATAGAGGGAGAGAGAGAGAATGGGCGCGCCAGGGCTTCCAGCCTCTGCAAACGAACTCCAGACGCGTGCGCCCCCTTGTGCATCTGGCTAATGTGGGACCTGGGGAACCGAGCCTCGAACCAGGGTCCTTAGGCTTCACAGGCAAGTGCTTAACCACTAAGCCATCTCTCCAGCCCACTTAACACATTTTTAGAAAACTTGAAAGCTGGCACCAAGCACAACAAGGCAGAAATGAAAATCACCTTTAATCCCGGAGAAATTCCACCTGGGTGATGTTAAATAAGTGGAGGCAGGTACATACACTAACAAATCTGGATCCTGATGTTTGAATTCCGTGTTAACTAACTGTGGGGTTGTCATGTCCTCTTGCTTTATTCAAGAGAGTCTTGTCTGGACTTTAAAAATTTGAACACCAAATTCTTAAGCCTTTGAGCATCAGCTTTCTTATCTGTAACGAGGCAGGTGGCAGCTGTAAGTTATGAATATTGCTTTATGTCTCTGTCTGCGTGAGACTCCATCTAAAGTGGGTGCCAGCAAGCAGGTCTGGTTTGATTTTTTTTTTTTTTTTTTTTTTTCTGTACACCCCACATCAGAGACTCAGCAGCTCTTGGTCACAGAGGCTGGCTTGTCTTGAGAATCAGCTTGTGTTGGGGAGGGGTTGGTAAAGGGTTAACCAGAGCAGAAGTGTCAGAGGCCTGTGGAACCTTGATCCTCTGCAGTGGGGCCTCAGAGCCTCTTCCAGTTACTGAAGCCTTTATCTGTGAGAGCAATCACCAGGAAAAGTCCGTTTTATGCACTACAAAGGGGTTGCTTTCTTCCTCCCTAGCTGCTGCTCTGGAGATGGGAAGAAAACTGCTGGCCACAGTTCTAACACTGTAGATAAAGGCTTTGATTTGTTAATTAAATTTTTACTATCTGCATTTGATATCTCAGCCAAATTGTATCCGCTGCAAGAACAAGAAGAGAGCCCTTCACTTCAAAGGGGCGCCCACTCTGTGACCTGTAATTATGGAATTTACTGCAGGGTGAAGAGCTGTCTGGGGCGCACCTGCTGCCCCAGCCCCCACACACTGCCCCCTAGAACACCCCCCACTGTTCAGGCAGATTTCAAACAGCCCTGGCACCCCCCAGAGCATCAGGGCGGGGCCTGGAGTGCCTTGGGCCTGTAGGAGCACCTGTCTGGGTGTGGCATCTCCCAGGCCCCTGACTGCTAGACAGCCCACCTGACCCTTGCCCTCAGAAGCCATCCCTTGGCACCCCACAGAATCCTGCTTCTTGGCCCCTCAGAGATGGCTCACTGAAAAAAAAACCCGCTGCAGTAATGAAAAAGTGGAAAGTCCTGAGCCATGCTGAGGGGGTCACCCACTGGCTCCAGGGGGGGCCTCACCCTTTCGGCCAACCTGCTAAAGTATTTCTTTTCTTTTTTTTAAATAAGTCTTTTTTTTTAAAGTTTATTTATTTATTAGAGAGAGAAAGAGACAAAAAGAGAGAGAGGTAGAGAATGGGCATGCTAGGGCCTCCAACCATTGCAAAGGAACTCCAGATGCATGCGCCCCCTTGTGCATCTGGTTTCCATGAGCCCAGGAGAATGAACTGGGATCCTTTGGATTTGCAGGCAAATGCCTTAACTCTCCAGCCCCCAAGACAATCATAATCTGCAGGTGGTCAGCCATGGCTGAAGAGCAGAGCTGTCCCTCTGGGATGCCCAGACCAATCCTTCTGGAACTTCGAGTTCCAATACAGGTGGTTTTTTTTTTTTTTTTCCCCAGCAGGGGCTCACTGAAGGCCAGACTGGCCTCAAACTCACGGTGATCTTCCTACCTCTGCCTCCTAAATGCTAGGATTAAAGGCCTGTGCCACCATGCCTGGCTCCCTAGCTCCTATGCAACCTTTACTCTGACTTGTTCTTAGTTTCGTCTGTCCTATTTTTACATATAAGCGCCTGTAACCACTAAGCAATCTCTCCAGTCCCTTGGTCTTATTTATAAATATGTATGTGAGGTTGAGGTAGAGGTAGAGAGAGAGAGCCCAAGCCATTTAGGAAAGATGCAAAGTTTAAGTAATCAAATTGGTCAATAAATACCAAGCTCCTTTTTTTTTTTTCTTTTTTGAGGTAGCCTCTCACTCTTGCCTAGGCTGACCTGGAATTCACTATGTAGTTTCAGGCTAGCCTTGAATTCACAGAGATCCTTCTACCTCAGCCTCCCGAGTGCTGGGATTAAAGGTGTGGGCCACCACATCTGGCTCAAGTTTGATTTAAAAGGCAATTTAATCCTGAAAATATACCTATAGGAATCTATGCGGTATACATACACAATGGAGTTGTATTCAGCCGCAAAGAAGAATAAAGTTATGTCATTTGCAAGAGTATGGATGTTAAGGAAAATAAAAATAAACAATAAAATATTACAAAACTCAGGGCTGGAGAGATGGCTCAATGGTTAAAGGTGCTTGCTTGCAAAGCTGGATATCCCAGTTTGATTCCCCAGAACCCATATAAAGTCAGATGCATAAAGTGGCTGGAGGAACTGAGGTGCCCATATTCACTCACTATTTGCATCTTTCTCTCCATTTCTCTCTTTCCAATATAAATAAATAAAAATACTTTAAAACAAGGCTGGGTGTGGTGGCACATGCCTTTAATCCCAGCACTTGGGAGGCAGAGGTCGGAGGATCGCTGTGAGTTCAAGGCCACCCTGAGACTACATAGTGAATTTCAGGTCAGCCTGAGCTAGAGTGAAACCCTACCTCAAAAAAACAAACAAACAAACAAATTAAAAAACAAACAAAACTCAAAATAAACATGACTCAGAAAGAAACAGTAACAAAAAAGACAATTTGAGCTGTATTATGTAATTTTCACAGGGGTAGATCAAATGGAGGTTGTTTTTATTTCCCCCTCAGAGGAAAGGTAGGATTATTTCAATTCCGACAGCCAGGCCCCAACCTTAGATGCTAAACTTGTGAGGGGTCCTAGTCAGGTAGCTTTATTTTTAGCAGAGGGCCCAGAGAAGGAATCAAAAGAGATGTCACAGGGCCTGCTTTAGCAGAATGGAATTTGGCATCTGATCTAGGCTATCTAATCAACTCTCTGACCCCCTTCTCCTGAGCCAGCCCCCTAAGTCCAGGCTAATCAGCTCACTCTCTCTCTCAGATCCTAAGGGTAAGACCCACCACAATAAGATTATAAAGGGATGCTTACCAGGTGGGCAAGATGTTTCTGGCTGTTAGTCTTTCTTGAACTTCCAAGTCCCTGCTCTGATAAGAAGCCCCCTCCCCCATCTCAGCCTGGCTAGAAAAATACTTGTTTGCATAAAAAAGATCAATGCCTAGAAGAAAGAGGAAGGCATTTTGTAATAAGCATGAAGGGGTCAGTTTTACACAGGACAAACAATTGTTGAGATGTTCCTGGGTTGGAAAATGCAGGTTTGCTACTCAAGGAAAGCAGCTGTCTAGCACCTGTCACAGACTCATTGGCCTTTTCCCCTTAAATCACCTGGCTTGACTGGGCTCTGCGGGAAGAGGAAGTCTAATTCCTTTGCTCTGGCCTGGCTTGCTCTGGACAGGTTTGAAAGCGTATTGTTTGAAGGCAGTTCACCACACAGGATCCTATGGGTATGAGAATGCTGAATCCAGACCTTGTTGCTTCAGAGCAAAGCCTTTTTAAAAAAGAAACAGGGCTGGATAGAAGACTTAACTGTTAAGGCACTTGCCTACAAAGCCTAAGGACTGGGGTTCAATTCCCCAGTACCCATGTAAGCCAGATGCACAATGTGGTGCACGTGTCGAGTTTGTTTGCAGTAGCTAGAGGCCCTGGTGTGCCCATTCTCTGCCTCTTTCTCTCTCTCTAACAAATAAAAAAATATATAAGTAGGGAAGGAGAAATGGCTCAGTGGTTCAGGCACTTGCCCACAAAGCCAAATGACGAGGGTTCAATTCCCTACTATCCACATAAAGTCAGATGCACAAAGTGGCATATGTATCTGGAGTTCATATGCAGTGGCTATAGGTCCTGTCATGCCTGTTCTCTCTCTCTCTCTCTGCTTGCAAATAAATAAATAAAAATATTTTTAAAATATGAAGGGAACAGGAGGGATATTTGAACCATCTGAAGACTGAATGTTTGAGTAATAGGAATAGAAAAAGAAGAACTTTAAGCTAATGGCATAGAAAATATTTATTTTTTATTTATTTATTTTATTTATTTATTTTTTTTGAGGTATGGTCTCACTCTGGTCCAGGCTGACCTGGAATTAACTATGTCATCTCAGGATGGCCTCGAACTCATGGCAATCCTCCTACCTCTGCCTCCCGAGTGCTGGGATTAAAGGCGTGCGCCACCACACCCATCTGTTATTTTTATTTATGTGTTGATGAGCTAGAGAGAGAAAGAATAGACATGCCAGGGTCTCTAGTCACTGCAAATGAACTCCAGACACATGTGCCACCATGTGCATCTGGCTTACATGGGTTCTGGGGAATAAAGCCTGGATCCTTAGACGTAAGCAGGCAAACCATCTCTCCAGCTCAGAAAAGATTTTTATATAAAAATTTTATTAACAATTTTATATATGTTTTGATCATAATCACTTCTTATTCAGGACCTTTGGTGAAATGATCATCTGAATGTCCTAATGACCGTGGACTGGGCTCCTTCCAGACTCCATTTCTCTAGCCAATGGAGAGATGGAGGCTCTACCTTCAGGGCGGCGTGCTCCTCCTGACACCCACTTTCATTCTAGAGAACAACTTAATAAAGAGCACACATCTGTGTATTGAAAGGAATTTTCTAGCCCCACCAGTTTGGAGCAGAGTGGTGGGGGGCTCCTTGGATAGAGGCAGCAACAGCCCCCATGTCTACTTTTATTTCTCATATCCTTAGGAAGATAACTGGCTGCTCAGGCAGGCCATCTGAATGAGTCCAATATAGACAGTCAGGTAACAGAAACCTGACTTCTTCTACAGTCAAAAGAAAAATTGCTGGTATAGATGCACATTGAGAGGCCAGGGCAGAAGCTGATTGGAAAAGACACAAGTCTACATGGCTCTGAGCTTCAAAGGAGAGAGAGAATACGTACACTAATGCACAGGAGGCAAGCTAGTAAGAGTGGCCTTACTGGATCTGAGAACTGTTCAGTGGGCATGCTGCAATGACCCAGGCAAAGACCAGATTCTACTTTTGCCTTCTTATGACCAATGTCTGGGTTTGAATCGGTTATTGCCAGTGGGATTTTGTCAGGTGACGTCAGGCATGTTCATTCATTTATTTGCGTCAGATATCTGTCTAGCTGCTTTAGTCTGCTTTTGGGTTGCAGTAATAGAATGTTACGGACTGGGACATTTATAGCCAGTAGACAGGATTCTTAACTCATGAGTGCAGTCTGGGAAGTTTAACTTCAAAGTGCTGGGATCCTGTGAGGGCTCTATCTGCCTCATTCCATGGAAGAAGGTAGAAAGTAAAAAACAAACAAAGAAACACAAATATCATGAGAGAGTCTGTCATCAACTCACTTTCATAATTAAAACTCCCCTAATGACCTGATCCCCTCTTACCAGATCCCGTCACGAAACACTGTTGTACTGAGGATTAAATTTCCAAACCATAGCCGGACATGGTGGTGCATGCTTTTGCTTTTATTCCCAGCACTCAGGAGACTGAAGTAGGAGGATTGCCATGAGTTCAAGTCATAAAGACAGATGCACAAATGCACATGCATCTGGAATTTGTTTGAAGTGGCAAGAGGTGTGTCCATCTTCTTTCTCAGTCTCGTTCTTACAAATCAATAAAAATAGGGCTGGAGAGATGCCTTAGTGGTTAAAGCATTGGCCTATGAAGCCGTAGGACCTGTGTTCTACTCTCCAGGTCCCATATAAGCCACATGCACAAGGTGAAACAAGCGCGCAAGGTCGCACATGCGCACAAGGGGGTGCACGTGTGTGGTATTCAATTGCAGTGGCTGGAGGCCCTGGCACGCCTGCTTAATGGAGGACAACATAAGACCTCCATGCCTCTCTGAGGAGTTATTGGCAGTTAATCATAGCTGGGGGAGAGGGAGACATTTTCTGCAGTGGACTAGCCACTGATAGGCCCCATGTGCTGCAGTATATAATCCACCACACATGCCTATGCACGCATCCCTAATTAATTAAATCCAGTGGGTCATGCCCACACACAAGAAAAGAAAGAGAGCACAAAGTGGAAGAAGGACTAGTTGGCAAGAAAAGGATTTTTAGAGGGATAAGAATGTGTTAGGAGCAGTCAAAAGAGAGTAATGGAAGAGGATTATAACCATAATAGATTATATACATGTATAAAATATCAATAGCCAGGCATGGTGGTGCAGGCCTTTGATCCCAGCGCTTGGGAGGTAGAGGTAGGAGGATCACCATCAGTTTGAGGCCACCCTGAGACTACATAGTGAATTCCAGGTCATCCTGGGCTAAAGTGAAACCCTACCTCAAAAAAAAAAAAAAAAAAAAGAAAGAAAAGAAAAGAATAAAAAATAAAGAAAGAAAGAAAGAAAGAAAGAAAGAGAAAAACAAATCAATAAAATTATGGCCTGGGGAGATAGCTCAGTGGTCAAAAAGGCAATTTCTTGCACAGCCTACTGGCCCACGTTCAACTCCCCAGTACCCATGTACAGTGAGATGCGCAAAGTTACACTTGAGTCTAGAGCTAGTTTGCAGCAGCAAAAGACCCTGAAATGCTCTCTCTCTCTCTCTCTCTCTCTCTCTCTCTCTCTCTCTCCTGGCAGATAAATGAATAAAAATGAATCCATTCTTATCTTATTAATTCAATGAATTGCCATCCACAGACCAGAGGGTAAAATTTACAGGTTTTATTAGGCTATAGATAGAACTTAAAAGAAGGAAGATAGCTCATGCCCAAGAGAGGGCATGTGCTGGATTCTCAGAATTTAACTTTTTAAAATATTTTTTATTTATTTATTTGAGGGAGGAGGAGAGGCAGAGAGAGAGAGAGAGAGAGAGAGAAAGAGAGAGAGAGAGAGAGAGAGAGAGAGAGAGGGATTGTGTGTGTGAGAGAGAAAGAGAATGGGCATGCCAGGGCTTCCAGCCACTGCAAACAAACTCTAGGTGCATGCGCCACCTGGTGCATCTGGCTTACTTGGGGCTTGGAGAATCGAACCAAGGTCCTTTGGCTTCACAGGCAAACACCTTAACGGCTAAGCATCTCTCCAGCCCCTGTTCTCAGAATTTATGAAGAGGAGGAAATGCAGAGCTCTTGCCCAAGGAGGCAAGAGGGTGTTTGAGAAGAAAAGAGAGGAAGAGAGAACACAGAGAGCTCCTGTCCATGAGGACAGAGATCCATATTGGAGAATTTTCTGTTTTGGGTAGGTGATGAGTTGACCAGCCAGCTTTCCAAGTACGGTCACAGGAACGTCAATCTTCCAGGAAGGATACAGCCTTTTCAGAAGGGGGCAAGTTGTCTAGGGAGGGACTCAGGTCGAGTTCAAGGACAAATAGATCTAGGAGGGCGCTCCTTGTTATAAGGACAGGCTCAAGGACATTACATGGCTTTTATGTTCAGGGCTTTGTCACCCTAAACCACCCCAAGTGAATGCAGAGGTACCTACTGGGGACTGTTGGACTGTAGCAGGTGGGAAGTGATTCTGGCCTGTGTGAAATGGGAGCTGTAGAGGCGGAGGGTGCAGGGAAGCCAACGTGGTGGGATTTGGTGACTGACTAGAGAGAGAGTCACGCTCTGTCTTCACCACTGGGTAGTTGTGAAGTAGGAACGAAGCAAGACAAAGGAGGGAGGTGGGAGAGGGAAGTGAAGAACCTGGCTTGGGGCTTGTTGCACTGACTGCGAGATAAAGGCCCAGGAGCCATATGTCCTGGAGGATCCCGGTCTCAGGCTGACAACCCAGAGTTGGGTTTGTCATCATTTATTTAAAAAAAAATTTTTTTTTTTTGTAAGGAGAGAGAATGAGCACATCTGGGCCTCTTGCTACTGCAAACAAACTCCATCCAGATGCATGCACCACTTTGTGCTTCTGGCTTTATGTGGGTATTAGGGTCTCGAACCCAGGCGCTGTTAAGCTTTGCAAGCAAACTCCTTTAACCACTGAGCACCCTCTCAAGCCTGCCCTTTAGTTTGAATAATCTGTTGACCATGTGTTTTTGCTCTGAATAAGCCACACTTAGTCAACCGCAAGGATTTTTTCAAGTATCACTTAGAAAACAGACACAGTAAAAAAAAAAAAAATCTTTTTTATAAATTTATTTTATTTTGTTTATTTTGTTTTTTCAGGGTAGGGTCTCATTCTAGTCCAGGCTGACCTGAAATTCACTGGGTAGTCTCAGGGTGGCCTCAAACTCCTGAGGATCCTCCTACCTCTGCCTCCTGAGTGCTGGGATTAAAGATGTGAGCCACCACGCGCAGTAATTTTTTTTTTTTTTTTTCATTTTCATGAGGTAAATAACAGCACTCAGGTCAGAGACAAGTCTCAGTGGTGAGCTTCCGGAAGTAATTTGAGACTGGGAAGCTGGTTGCCTCTGATAGCTATGTCACATTAACATAGTCAGGGCTGGAGGGACAGGGTAATGTAACTGAGAGAGAGAGAGAGAGAGAGAGAGAGAGAGAGAGAGAGAGAGAGAGAGAAAGGGGGGGTCCCTGTTGGCAAACACAGTCCCCAGCCTGGTGCCTCCACCCCCTGCTGAGAGAGTTGCTCAGTTAGGTCCTGAGTTTGCAAATAGTTTCTGTTTAATTTTCGGCTCTCAAGAAGTAAGTTCATGGAGAAAAAAAAAAAAAACAAAAAAAAAGACATTAGTCACGGGGCAGTCAGCCTGGTACACATTAACGGAGGTATTGACCTGGCCAGCTTTCACATCTGATGAGTAAGGCATTGAATGCTCACACTGCATCAGATCTGGCCTGGGACTCTATGTTGACTTCTGGAGGATTATCAAAGAGAAGGGAAGGTTGTCACAATGGGAACTATCTTCTCTCCTTAGATGAGCCCTTTGGTCCGAGTTGCTGGGCTAAACAGGCCAAGTAGGAGGGTGATACAGGGAGACCCAGTCTGGTCTGTGACAGCCAAGCAAATGCTTGTCCTTAGGGGGAAGGGCCACTTTTCCTGGCCTGGCCAGTGCTGGCTGTCACCCATGCATGGTGCTAGCTCGGTCAGACAGAGTCAAGGGACAGAATTCACATCTTGGAGGGTGACGAGGCCCTCCTCACTGAATTCTCAGGGGAGGACAAAGAGTTCTTACAGTTGTAATTAGAAAGAGACCCTTGAAGGAGCTCCGCGCTCCTGGGAAACCTGAAGGTCCCTTTGATCTCACAGAGTTGGGCTAATGACAGAAAGTCATGCCAAGGCCCCCTCTCTCCCGAGAGACCTGACTCTCCTCCTCATATGTCAGCCAGTTTTCTGTCACTGTGACAAATCCTGGCTCCGTTTGAAAGTTTCTAGCCTGTTACTTTGGGTCTGCAGGCAGCACATCATGGAGCAAAACCATTCACCTCGTGGCCGGGGAGTAAAAGAGAGGGGGAGACTCACCCTAGGGCATGCACCTAATATAATAATCTAAGGGCTTCCCACTGGACCCCCCTTTGTCAAGGGTCCACCATCTCCCAGTACCACTGCAGGCTAGAGAAGTAAGCCTTTAAGAGCATGAACCTTCGAGAGACATCCAAACTCTACTGTGGCTCTCTCCTATTCAGTCGGTATGGAGGTCACCAGCATTTCCACACTCCAGCTCTCCTACTTTGTGACAGTGTAGGACATATCGACATTTTAAATCTGGGCATTGAACAGGGAAAATCTTCCAGTATTTTTCTCAGAAGAACACAAACTGATTTTCCAATACGAATGTTTCTCTGTGGTTATTTTTTTTTTCTTCAGTTCTTGGTTCATTTTCATCATTATGACCTGATGATACATGAATTCAATGTAGCCGAAGCCGAAGAGTTAGGAAGCCCAGGTAGTCACCAGAACCAAACTGCTCACAAGCGTTTCCTCTTTGCGCTAAAACAAAATCCTCAGAGGCATCATGTGCCATGCGTGATGATATTTTTCACATAAGAGAACAACACAAATAATCGCCCCTCAGTTCCTCTGACAGATAAGGACGTCAGGAAGGCCAACAATGTCAATGCTCAGCACCAAGGCTGTGTTCAATCTCAAACTCATTTTGCTTATGATGAACTTGCAGAAATAAATTGTGGCTTATTTTTTTTCCTAAACCTATATAGTTTGGACACAGGACCTTTTTATATCCCATAGAGTTTGAAGCATTCATTCATTCATTGATCTGATTCACCGATTCATTCGCAAACAAGGTCTGGGTCATTCTAAGCGGAGACAACTGAATTTGAGTTCTAACTTCTCTTGTGATACAGGGCTCATCGTTTGCCCCCATGGCTTCAGCATTTGTGACTTGTTGAATAAAAACTGAGAAATGTGGAATGTTCCTTCTTCTCCAACACTTTGATTGTACAGTCTCCCCAAATCACAGCTCTTCCTTCTGGGGAACTGGCTCCAGTGCTCAGGGCTGGGCACCCCATGAATGTTCCCTCTGTCTAGTTGTGTAGTGCAGTGTCCTCTTCCCTTTAGAGTAGGTGCCCTCTTCTCTCCTGACCGATCCCCACCCAGTGTTCCTATCTCCCTCCCCTTTTACCCCTGCTACCTCCTTCCACAGATGCCCCAAACCAGGATACACACTGGCACTACAGCAAGCTCAGCTCTCCTCCTGCTCTCTTGTGTTTCTTCTCTGTGATCCTGCTGCCTCTACCTTCCCAGCTCCCCTTCCATGCCCCGAGCCATAGTTCTTCATAGTTCCTCCCAGGAAGGAAAACAACTCACCGGTTTCCACTGCAGTGCTGAGAACAAGGCTGTTTCGTTCGGGGGAGGGCCTCCCGCCTCTGGGGTTTCCTTTGTGCTGTTCTGTCTTCGAAAAGGTGTGAAGTCAGGACCGTCATGCCCAGGTAGCTGGTGCTGGAGCGGCTGGCAGCTGCTGTATGCATCCATGGAGTAGAGAGTGGAATGAGCTTTGAGGGTGTGATGCTGGGGACAATGTCGACACAGAGCAACTCTAGGAGTCTAGGGACCTTTTGCCTCTGGACGATGGAGTTTCGGTGTCACCAAATACAGGCAAAGTGTCATTGCTTCCTGTTAGGTCAGGACAAAATGGAGTCACCAAAGACAGCAGGAGGGCGACAGACTCAAGGAAGTGGGTCATCCACGTTCCTCACAGAACCACCCAGCCATTATCCCTTCCTTGCCTAACAATGCCCCAGGTCTAGGTTTCCTGTCCCTTCATATCTGAGGTCACCTGGTCACTGTTCTGGTCTCACACCCTAGCTATTTGCCTCCCTCACCTTCCCCCACCTGAAGAGCTCTATATAGCCCATTATCTGTAATCTCAAAGTGGACTGTGCTCCGCTCTTGACAGTCAGTTCTGGCAGCTCATGTTTTTCCCCCAAATAAAAGCTTCCATCTTTGCCTCCGAGTGGTCTCTGCAGTCTTGGTCACTCCCGAACCTTACACTTCCTCCCTCTATAACTTCCTCCTTGTCTCCCTCTTTTCCATCTCCTTCTCTGTTTTGGTGCTCGGGAGTGATCTCAGAGCCTAATGCATGCTAAGCAAGCTCTCTTCCCTAACACCTCTTATCCCTCTTTCTGCCAGTGACTTTTGGTTGAGACCTGAGGCAAAGCCCTGGTGTGTGGAGCAGCTATTCACTCCGCTGCCTCTATATCCCTGGCCAGGCTCACACACTTCAGATGCTACTGTCCACCATAGTCATTGTCCCCCAGTTTCAGCATTTCTCCGCAGTGAGTCCTTTACATTGCTCAAGTGGGGTAAAAAGGAATGCCAATAACTTTGCCAAGGTTCATTACGTTCATATTGTCATTTCCTTTAGGAAAACAAAGAAAAAAAACATCCAAATGCCAAGCATTTATTGACTTCCATGATGAGACCTAAATATTCACTGTAAGAATCTAGAAACATTTGAATCCAAGCGGTAACCTGCTAGAAACCAAGTGCATTTGCTGAGCCTTTGACCACAATGCGGAGACAAGAAGAAGTGGCTCCGAGGCATCTTTGGATCTGGCTCTCTTGTTTCAGATCTGAACGCCGAGGCTGCTCTGAGCATCCCTGTGGGCAAGCTGCGTTTCCATGGGAAAGTACCAGTCTCCTAACTCAGGAGGGGATGCTGTGCTGGCTGGACATGGACATTTTGGAGAGGCTTACATCCCTTCACCAGATGGGTTCAATACTGTACTAGTCAAATTTCTAGTCACTGTGACAAATACTCAAGAGAAAGAAATCTCTTGAAGAGGATCAATTTATTGTGACTTATGGTTTCAGGGATTCAGTTCATGGTTCTTGTGCTCTATTGCTGTGGGCTTGTGGTGAGGCAGGACATCATGGTGGCAGAAGCATGAGCTCCAGGCTGTTTGCTCACCTCTTTTTTTTTTTTAGAGTCCATGAAGCAAAGCAGGATACCAGCAAGGGACCGGGCCAATATATTCCCTTCAAAGAAACAAGTCCCACCCCCATGACTTATTTCCCCCAACAAGGTTCCACCTGCTGTAATTCCACTGCTGCCTGGTAGTCCAGTGAAATTTTTAACCCATCAGTGGATGAAGCCACTGATTAGATCTGAGCCCTCATGATTTAATTACTGCCCAGAAGCCTCATCTCTGAACTCCAGTTGCATTGGGGACCACACCTTTAATGCATGAGTTATTGGTCAGTATGTCAGTTACCTTCTCATTGGTGGGACAAAATACCTGCCCAGAAGCAGTTTAGGGAAAGAAAGGGCTTATTTTCAGATTAGAATTTTGGGGGGAAAGTCTTTTAAGGCTGGAAACCTTACAGGAGCAGACATTGGGCGTTATATCATCATGTCAGCATGGGAGAAGTAGCAAGAACGTAGCAAGCAGGCTGGGCTGTCACACCTCAAGGATGTCACCTGGTATCACATTGACTCCTGAAGATTCCACAACCTTCCTGAAAAGTAGCACCAACTGGGGATTATGTATTCAAACATGTAAGTCTATGAGGGACATTTGACACTCAAACTATCACAGTGGGACATGACATATATAAACTGTAAAGAGATATGTCTGGGGCTGGAGAGATGGCTTAGCGGTTAAGGCGTTTGCCTGCAAAGCCAAAGGATCCCGGTTGGATTCCCCAGGACCCACATAAGCCAGATGCACAAGAGGGTGCACGCATCTGGAGTTTGTTTGCAGTGGCTGGAAGCCCTGGCGTGCCCATTCTCTCCCTCACTCTCTCTCTTTCATCCTCCTCGCTCAAATAAATAAATAAAATATATTTAAAAAATAAAAAAAGAGATATGTCTGCCTTCAGACAGAAAATACAAAAAGGTTTGGTCTGTGCATCATAACATTCTTCCTTTATGAAAAATAATTATTTGCTTCCCTTTGTTAGGAAAAGAAGGCAAGAAACAAAAGGGAAGAGTAGACTCAACAGCCAAGACAGGCTTTATTGGGGGAAAGCCTGAGAAGGACTCTAATCAGGCAAGGTCAGAAGTGTCTTCCCTTACATTTATGGGGCTGTGGAGGTCATTGGAATTCCTTGGTTGCAGAGCAGTTTGCCTCCCCTCAGGGCTTGAGCCACTACAGGAAAGTGATAATGGGGATGGGTGGTCTGGATCATTCCAGGAATGTGATAATTGGGAGGGGTGGTTGGGTCACACAGGAAATAGAGGGTTACAATGAGATGGCAGTCAGAGTTCAAAGATGCAGTCATTCTGGTTCTTTTATAAAACACCTTTTATACCATTAATTTGGGGTCACAGATACAGCCTTGATTTGGCTAGGTATACTATTCCAAGTTGAATACTTTCAACACTTGACATGTAATAATTATACTTACTTATGGAGCACAGTGTAATAATAAGATACATATGTACAATGTTTAATGACCAAGTGAGAGTAATTAGCATTTCTATCTTCTTAAACAATTACCATTTGAGCTGAAAAGCTTACAGCCTGTCTACTAGCCATTTATGGAATATGAAATGAATTATTTTAAATTATAGTCACACTACTGTGCTCTAGAATATTATTCCTCCTACCCAACTCCACTTTATTACTTGTTACCTATGTTCCTTTCATATTCCCTTACCCTGACTCTTCCTAGCTTTCAGGAACTGCTTTTCTATTCTCTACTTCTATAAGTTGAACTATTTTAGCTTCTACATATAAATGAGAACATGTGGTATTTGTCGCTCTGGGCCTGGCTTATTTCACTTCATGTAATGTTCTCCAGTTCCATCCATGTCACTAGAAATAACGTGATTTATTCTACTTTTGTAGTTGAACGGTATTTCATTATATACGGACACCATGTTTTCTTTGTCGAGTCATCTATAGATTGACACTTTGAGTCTATGTTTTGGCCATTGTAAATAGTGCTGTAGAGGACAAGGGGAGTGCAGCTGTTCCTGCAATGTACTGATTTCATTTCCTTTGGATATGTACCCAGTAGTGGGACAGCTGAATCATATGATAATTCTATTTCTAATTTTATGTAGTGCTTTCATGTTGTTTTCCATAATGATTGTACTATTTACATTTCCATCAATAGTATATTACAGTTTCCCTTTGTCTACATTCTCACCAAAATTTGTTATTTTTTGTCTTTTTTTTTTTTAATTGTAGTCATTCTATTTTGGGCGAGATGACAGTTTCTTGCTGATTAGGGATGATAAACAGGGTTGGGCATTTTATGTCTTCTTTTGAGTAATGTCTAATCAGATCACCTGCTCACTTTCAAATCCTGTATTTGTACTTTTACTATTGAGTTTTATGCTAGTTATTTTTTCACTTTGTGTGCATGTGTGTGTGTGGGGGGGGTGCACATGCTACTGCTTCTGAGTGGAGGTCAGAGGATAACTCTGATGTCAGTTGTCACCTCCCAAGATTGGTTGAAGCAGGGCTTCTTGTTTACCACTGCATATACCAGGCTAGCTGGCCTATGAACTTCATAGGAGTCTACTGGCTTTGTCTTCCATCTCACTGGAGGCACATCGGGATTTCAGATGTGTGGCACTACATGGGTTCTGGGAATCCAAACTCAGCTCCTCATGCTTGTGTAACAAACATTTTACCTACTCAGTCATATGCTGAATTAAAAAAAATTTTTTTAACTTATTTATGTATGAGAGAGAGAGAGAGAGGGAGGGAGAGAATGAGCATGCCAGAGCCTCTAGCCACTGCAGATGAACTCCTGATGTGCGCCACAATTTATATTGGTCTTACGTAGACTCTGGGTACAGGCATGTGTCTTAACTGCTAAGCCATCTCTCCAGCCCAAATTGTGCTGAATTTTACTTAATAAGTTAGATTTGGGTTGAAGGGTGAGGTTTGAGGAGTAAGATGGAAGGAATCAAAAAATAGTTTGAGGAATGTTTAAAATTTATATTTGAAGCTTTTGTGTTATTGGATCTCCTACTTTAACTTGGAGACGCAGTCTCTGAATCCTACTTCTGGAAATAAAAGGCGATATTAAATATGTCTGCTGAAGTCATTTTGAAATGAGGTCTTAACACAAGGGGAGAAGGAGTGAAAGTTCTTCAGGTCAGTTTGATTATGATTTCAGATATTTCATGCTTGTTAATATCACAGAGAATTGCTCCCTTTTATGGCATTGACCACATGCCAGTAAAGTGTGATCAGATACTTCCAGGCCACAATATTGCACATTTCACAGTTCTAACATTTGACTCCTTGACTGGAGGCAAGGTGAGATCTGTGTTTGATTAGGAAAACCTCTTCACTACTTCTTAGGTGGGACTTGAAGAGCTTTGGGCTCCCACACATTTCCATGATTAATTTCTCCTCGGGCCTAATGGTCACCTTGTCTCAGCCTCAAACACAATCACAGCCAGCTCCTGTTTATTCGCAAGGTGCTTCTCAGGACTAAATGGAGGGGCAGGGATGAAGTGAAGGGAACCAGGATTCCCAGGAGATTTAAGACCAGATGTTCTACGTGCTGATACCCAGGGGCCCATTTCTGGGCACTCCGGATATGTATAAACACCTATCACCCCACACAGAATCAGGGAATAGCACCAAGTGTTCACAGCCAGCCAGAAGTACTTCCTGAATGGTTGTGATGATCACTTTTCTAGCTTTTGGTCATCTATTTAGACACATGCCTGCTTGCCAAGGGCAAGACAGGGAGAGGATGAATCAGTAAAGATGTGGCCAAAGTTAAAATGAAATTCTTCTTATTTGGAGTCTGATCCAAATGCCGCCAACACAGGAAACCTTGGCAAGAATGGGCAGCTTGAAGTAATTAGATATGAGTGAAGTCACAGCAGGCTCACAACGACACCTGAGCTCTCCACTGGCAATTGAAGTCATAAAAAGTACATTGAAGAGGCGCCAGAAGAGAGTGTTCAAAAACCTAGAAGGAATCAGAACATGTTTTGAAAAGGCAGAGTCTTTTGAAGAGGTGCCTTGACAAGTATTGGATAACCCGTGGGCTGTGTGCACCCTGCAGAAGCAGGTTGTAAATGAATCTGCTTGGTGTCATCCCTGGGTATGGCACATGGGGAGAACTTACTATAGCCTAGTGTTTCTGAATTCCTTTCGACTTTGGCTTACTCTATGAAATGCTTTTAAACCTCTCCCTTTCTGTCTCCGTATGTCTTTGACTCTCTCCTTCTACACACACATATCCCTCACATTCATAAACACATAAAGACTCAATAAATGTCATAAAGTAGTACTTGCTTATTTCTGTACAATAAACACTGTGATATTTTCTCTCTTCATCTTTCCTAGTCTATCTCCATTGGATCCTTTTATTTTATGTTGGTTATTTTTATTTTTATTTTACTTTATTTTATTGAGGTAGGGTCTTGCTGTAGCCCAGACTGACATGGAATTCACTATGTTGTCTCAGGCTGGCCTTAAACTCACAGTGATCCTCCTACCTCTGCCTCCTGAGTGCTGGGATAAAAGGTGTGCACTACCATACCTGGATGATCTTTGTATTAATTCATTAAAATAATGTATTACTCAGCTTTTGACCACAGTTGCAAAAGGTGAGATAATCAGCTTATAAATAGAAAGGTTTTATTTTTGCTCGCAAGGAGGCAGCCATGTTCCTGTGTTTGACCAATGAGGGTGGGTGTAAATCTGCCACTTGGAAGTGAGAATCTAAAACCCTCCTGAATGTGGTTCTTGTTTTCTTCTGCTCTTCCAAGCCTGTCACATGCAGAGAACCCAGGAAGAGGACTCAGAAAAGGTGAGAATGAATGATGGAGGGAAGGAGGGACCTTAGTCCCTGGAGGTGTCCATGAGAGGAGACCATTTCCCCAGATCTGGTGGCTGAGACAAGGGGAGGCTTACCAGGACAGGACCCTGGAAGTTCAGGACAGATGAACAGCCAACAAAGAGGGTTTGCCCACTTGGTAAGGATCTCTTGATATTATCCTATTGTGGTGGGCTTTACCCTCAGACTCAGGTGAGTCTCAGAGAGAGCTGATTGGTGTGGACTCAGTGGGCTGGCTCAGGACAAGGACAGCATGAAGCCAAGTTTTGAGGTTGAGCTTAACCAATCATAATGCAAGGATCATATTTAAATTATAGGAAAGGTACATTTCCTCCCAAGGATGGGCTCAAGTTGTTTATAGAAAAACAGATCTAAGTAACTCCTTTAGTCTAGAGATAAGGAGAGGAGAAATTCTCTGATCTCTAGTGAAGTGGAGATTGCAAGGGCAGACTTAAGGACATTTCTGCTTTTTACTTTTGGAACCCAGTCACCCTAAACTACCTAACAAAGCTTACTGACTCCCTCTCAGGTGTTTTCCTATTTACTTCTTACGCATATTTTCTTTTCAAATGCTTTCTTGATTTGTTACATGGATGATTTTCATTGAAACTCTGGGTCTGCTACGTGTGTAATAACTCTCTTGGCTGTATTCTCCAGGCACTGGGCTCTCCTGATTCCTGCTTTGGGAAGTCCCTTCCCTTTCTTAGCCTCACTAGGAAGAGGGAAAAAAGTATCCTTTGGACATTTCCCTGGCTTGGCTCTGGGTGCTTTCTTGCTCTGCTACATGCATGATCTTTGATCTATGGGTCCTTCACTATTTATTTAATTTATTTATTTGAGAGAGAGAGAGAGAGAGAGAGAGAGGGAAGGAGAGAGGCTGATAGAGAATGGACACTCAGGGCCTCCAGCCATTGCAAAGAACTTCAGATGTATGTGCCCCCTTGTGCATCTGACTTACATGGGTCCTGGGGAGTTGAACCTGGGTCCATTGGCTTTGCAAGCAAACACCTTAGTGGCTAAGCCATCTCTTTAGCCCCCTTCACTATTTCTTAACCCTCTCTGATCTTTTACGTGAGGGGGAATCTCTTGGTTCTTATGCTTTGTCTTTCATGTGCAGGTATGAAACAGGAACAGAGTCTTTGAACCCCAAGGCCTAAATTTATGTCTCCTTCTAACCAAATAATTGTATAAAATAAGACTGAGAAGGATAATTATTCAATTATTATATTTATTGAGGGGAGTACAGAAGAAAGGGAAGGAAAATGAATACACCCATGTGGCCTGAGAGCCCATATGGTGGCCTGGAAAAACCATAAAAACAGATTTAGAGCCGAAAGAAAAGAAAGTACAAAGAGTTCCTGCAAAGTGGAGATCAGGAGGTGGTAGAGAGACCGTGTGGGAGTAGGGCTCGGGGGTTCTCCCCTTGTCTCAACCTAGCTAGGCTGAGACAAACAGGAGACTTACCAGAACCTGGAGGTTCATGAGTGATGAATGGCCTCCCCTTGTAAATGTATTGATAACCTTACTGTAGTGGGTTTTACCCTCTGGATTAGGTGAGCCAGAGTGAGAGTTGATTAATCTGGGCTAAGGGCTGGCTCAGGAAGATGCCCAGTTCTAGGGGCTAAACTTGACCAACCACAATGTCAGGATTAGATTTAAATTCCAAAGAGACCTCCCTCCCAGGAGAGGTCCAGGTTGTTTATGGAAAAACAGATTTTCTTTAGGCAAGAGATGAGGAGTCACATCATCCTTTGATCTCTAGCAAAGGCAGATTGCAGAGGGTAGGCATTTCTGCCTTTACTTTCAGGGGCCCAGTCACCCTAACTTCCTGACAAAGCTACCTTTTCAGGTATATACTCCTAGACTTCTCTGTGATGGAGATTTCCTTGTCTCCTTTCTCCCTTTCAGTGGAGCAAGGAGAATTCTCTGGTTCATGTCTTTTAGCTTGCCCCTTCCCTGGACTTAATTCTCCCAAAATAAATCTCATAATCCATAATTTCTCCCTAGAAAAATTGATAACTCATAATTTACTTTTCTTGGAATCTGTTTTCCCAGTTCTTTGTTAAGATGGGCAAGGACCCAAAGGTTTCTCAAGCAAATCCTGCATCACGGGGATGCCTTTCTCCTTTTCAGGTGAGTATTGTTAGGTCGGGACAAGCTCCCAAAATAGAGTCACCAAGAACAGCAGGATGATGACACAGACTTATCCATATTCCTCAAGAAATTGTCCAGTGATTATCTCTTCCATGCCCCAAGGTCATGGTTTCCTGCCCCCTTATCTCATAGTTCGGGTCCCTCAAGAGTTAACTTTGTTCCCTCCAAAGGTGAACAAAAGTCATGACTTTCTACCTTGTAATTGAGTCATGTGTCTGTAATTGTTAAAACGCAGAGAAGACATTGCCCTTGTACACCTTTAGGCAGACTAAGCAAACAGCAGCCTGAGCATACATTGCAGTGGGAAAATTTAAGGTGAATTTCCTATGATGTTCATTCTAAGGGGACAGACAAGAAAAGTGTCATGTTTGGACTAGAGGACTCTGAGACAGGAATTTCCTTGTGACGTAGTTTAAGGGTGACCAAACAACCAAAGTGAATGGCTTTCTTGAGGCTAAACACAGTGTTGCAGTCAGGTTTGAATTGCTGGCAGAAATCACCCAACCAAGAGCAGCTTTTGGGGAAAAAAGGGGTTCATTTTGGCTTACAGACTCGAGGGGAAGCTCCATGATGGCAGGGGAAAACAATGGCATGAGCAGAGGGTGGACATCACCCCTTGGCCAACATTAGGTGGACAACAGTAATAGAAAGGTGTGCCAAACACTGGCAAGGAGACACTGGCTATAACACCATAAGACTGCCCCCAAGAATGCACTGCCTCCAGGAAGCTTTAATCCCCAAATCCCCATAAGGAACCTAGCATTCAGAACACCACCTAAGTTTATGGGAGAGGGAAGTATCCTTGGACCTATCAGAGAGAACCTGGCTTTTTTCTTATCTCCTAAACCTCACCAGAGTAGGTGCATAAGTGCCTCCATTCTTATCTCTTCCTTTCCTGGGAGATAAAAGAATTTGTAAAGTGATTAGTCCCTTACCAAGAGCCTGACATCACCCAGACACCTGGAGTCAGGGGTGAGCTGACCAGTCTAGGTACCCACCCAGGGGGCTCACATAATTGACCTCAATGCAAGAGCCAGCTGTGGTGGTGAGCACCCTTAACTCCAGCACTCAGGAGGCAGAGGTAGGGGGATGGCTGTGAGTTCAAGGCCAGCCTGTGACTAAAGAGTGAGTTCCAGGTTAGCCTGGACTGGAGTGAGACCCTACCTCAAAAACAAAACAAAACAAAAAGGCCTCAATCTGGAAGTGAAGGGGCCCTTTCCTATTTTCTTGGATCTCTGTTCTTGCCCAAATAGGTAAGAGCCTTGCATTTTATTCCTTTCCTTTAGCCCTAAGTTCTATATCTCTAACCTCTCCTTCTCCTAAAGTACTATAAAATCTTTCTGTAACTTACCTTCTGTGGATGCCATTCATCAAAATTTACAAAGACAAGGATCCCAAAGGCCTCTGACTCTGAGAGTTGTGTGTGACCATCGATCTTCTGGGACCCGAGATCCTGAGACTACTGGCCACCCAAGATTAGAGATGGGGTTCTAGTGCTCTTAAAGACACCCCAAATTCCTGAATCACTTGGGCCCAAGGTATTATTTAATGCCAGTAAGAGAGTGGCAGCTGTCAGAGCAAGAGGGAAGGGAATCAGGACCTGGGACAGAGGACGGGAGCTGAGTAAGGAAGAACAGGAAAGGGGAGTGGACGGTGGAATGGTAACTCTGAACTGCCTAACAGAAGGGGAGAAAGGCATTTAAGTCCTTTGAGGAAAAGGACAGGAGATGATCTGTATTACTGCCTGAGGAGTGCGGAAGGAGGGTCACTTTGGTCTGCAGTAGCCAGGCTGCTTGGGCCCCTGCTGAGCTCCTCTGGAGAAGTCAGACTCATAGTCAACAAAGGAGGTTGCCTGAGGAGGTTGTTTTTCCTCTCAGCTCAAGTGTAGAAAGTTGATAGGGATTCTAAGACCTCTGACCTACTGGAAGCAAATTGGGAAGGGGAGAAAGACAACTTTCTTTGAAATCTCAATAACCACAACTGGAGGAGGTTCCAAGACCTTGGCCTGTTGGAAGGGTAGAGGGAGGGAAATGAGCAGAGAACACAGAGGCTTCTATAAAAGTCAGCCAGGGAGTAGGGAAGGCATCTCTTGCCCATGTACAGAATCTTCAAGAAGATCTGATGGCTGGGGCATCTTCTAATTTCCTAGTGAACTTCAGTGCAGCCTTCAGGAGGGTTAGAAACCCTGGCTGGAATCCCCTCCCCGAGGTTTCCTCTATGGACTTAGTCATTTCTTGGCAGGGCTTTGAACCAAATGCTTGTATTGCCTCTCCTGAGTCCATGTCCTGAGATACTGGATTGTAATTCCCTGCTAAAGGCATCTCTGAGGTCATTTCTTTCACCTTGGTGGAATAGTCTTTCTCCTAAGAGGCTCCAGAAAGTTCCAAGGCTGTGAGGTTTGTCTGAGAAGACTTGCCTGGATGAATGAACAATTTTGGATGGTGTTCTACATGGAGAATACATCCATGTCCTCATAGACAAGACTGTCAGCAGTAGGAAGAGTTGTTCAAACTGGGAGTGAGAAGGTAACAGTGATGTGGGAGGGAAGGAGTTCTGTGGGATTCGAACTCCTACACCAACAGCTCTCATGTCTCCTGAAAGAAAGAAGAAAGGAAAGAAAGAAAGAAAAAAAGAAAGAAAGAAGGAAGGAGGGAAAGAAGGAAGGAAGCAAGCAAGCAAGCAAGCAGGCAGGCAGGCAGGCAAGCAAGCACACAGGCATTCAGGGCTCCTATGAAATTATTGATCCTTACCAGGGACCTGCTGTGGGATCTGGGCAGTGCTTGATTTTACAGTGAGCCTTGATGTATGAGCCTTTGCTTGTGCCCAGTGAGCGCTAATTTCTAGCCTCAGTTTGTGTCAGAATTGGCAGGATATTTTAAGAGATTAGAAACACATGTTACCTGTGGCTGCCTTGCCAACCTGTTCTTGGTGGATATTGGGGTTCAATGGGCACTTGCTGGGACTTCTCGATTCTTAGGTCCTGAAACAAGAAATTATAGAGGGATATGAGTAGCAAGCAAAGCAAGGGAATTTATTAAGAAAGCATAAACTTCTGACGGAGGGAGCTGGCTGGAGCAGAGGGAAAGTTAGAAGTCAGTGTGCAAAGGAGTTGGTCACTGGGGTTGTTTATGTTCATTTGTTACTTACGAACCTGGGAGGGAGGGTGAGCCTCCTTCTTTGCCAACTTGTTGATCTGGAATGGTAATTTTGCAGCCTTTGGGGACCTCACATTCTTCCCTCTCCTCCTGCCCCAATATCATACCTGGGATCTTGGCATAGGGCATGCAATGAAAGACTTCAAAGTTTGCATGCTGGCCACATGACTTTTTGTAGTGTGCATTTAAAAATTCTTATTACAGGGGCTGGAGAGATGGCTCAGCAATTAAGGTGCTTCCCTAAAAAGCCTAAGGACCTGGGTTCAACTCCCTCGTACACACATAAAGCCGGATGCCCAAGGCAGCACGTCTGGTATCTGTTTGCAGTGGTCAGAGGCCTGGTGCACTCATTCTGTCATCTGCCCCTCTCTCAAAAAATAAATAAATAAAATTTAAAAGTTCTTATCATGATGATTTTGTTTTTAACATATGCTAAAGAGCAGTACATTAAGGGGCGAGAGAGATGGCTCAGCAGTTAAAGGCGCTTGTTTGCCTAATCTGCTGGCCTGGGTTTGATTGTCTAATACTCATGTAATGTCAGATGCACAAAGTGACACTCACTCACACACACACACACACAAACTGTAAGGTTCAGGAGTAACCAAGACCACAGAAACCACTCTGAGGCAAAGATGGAAGCTGCCAGGACTGACTCTCAAGAGCGGAGCACAGCCAACTTGAGATTCCAGATAGTGAGCTATGTAGGGCTCTTCAGGTGGGGGAAGGTGAGGAAGGGAAAAGTTTAAAAAAAGGTTTCTTTAGGGGAGATCTAAGAGAGCCAGGGTGTGACACCAGGACAGTGACCACAAGACAAGGGGTAGGGAAATCATGTACTGGTGGTGGTGGAGCATTGTTAGACAAGGAAGAGATAATGGCTGGGTGGTTTCTTGAGGAGTGTGGATAACCTACTTCCTTATGTCTCTGTGGCCACATGGTGACTCCATTTTGGGAGCCTGTCCCAACCTAACATTCTAGCCTTTTGTTAATGATAAGAGATGAAGGTTTATTTCTTCATGTTGACTGTATGGGTGATGAGTTCTTATGAGAGAGGCTGGATGATGCAGTTGATGGGTCTCCCTTCAGGGCAGGCGACGAAGAGGCAGTTTCATGATGGCTAGAGTTGGCAGAGTGGGGAGATCAATAGCGCCAGTGTAGCATGTTGCTTCGACTTTGTCTTGAGCAAAGGAGAGACTTCTCTCGTACCATCCCTGTATTGAGCAGGCGTTAGGGCAGTCGCTGGCAGATACCTGATATAGAGAAGGTGGGGGAGATGGGCTCTGTGCACCCATTAGAAGACAGAAGGGAGAATGAAAGAGCTTGTTAATCTTGTCAACAGCTATGACATCAAAATATCAGGCGTAAAGGAAGGAGGAGCATTCAGAGGCAAGGGATAGAGGGCTTGGGCCAAGAGAGGAGGCAGAGGGGCATTTTGGGATCAGGGGAAGAGTAGTAATACAAGAGTTTAAGTTTGAGAGTGCCCATTGGGGTGGCAGTGTACTTATTCCTGGATGAGTTAGGGTAAGGGCTAAGGAAGGAGGGGGCCTGAGGAATAGCTCTGAGTCAGGCTAAGGCAAGTGGGAAGAGCTGGGGTCAGGGAGGTGAAGTTAATCACGGACAGGCAGAGGCCGAAGGCATGAGTTAATGTTAGAGTCCAGTTTTGTAAGCCAGCATCAGAAGGGGAGCCTATTAGTCCAAATTATTGTTTATATTGTAGTTATATTTTTCTTACTAGGTGATTAAGACCATGTAGGCTGTTAGAATTATCTGTATATTTTGGAGGTCAATAACGGTGTTGAAGGAGAGACTTTTAGGGACCTATGAGTTCTATGACTCTCAGCATTGTCATCTACTAGGATAAGTCAAGGCTGTGCCCTCCCTCTTTTGGGAAGCCTACAGGACTGATTTTCCTTCAATGTAAGTCTCCTATTATAGATACACTGACTTGGAATTCATCTCTGGCTCTCCATATCCTCTCCAATCAAGAAGGCAGGTAATTTACCAGAAGATAGAAGTTAGTATTGTCCCATTATCTCCTGTGACCTTCTGACCTGGGAGCAGGAACCAAATTATTGGTTATCCTTTTAACTCCAAAGTTTCCAATTGATTTTGGCTTCCACATATGGGTTAACCACTCAGAGAGACTGTTCACATCTGATTTGCAAAACAGATTATTTAAAAGGGGTGCAGAACATATCTGGTTAGCAAGCAGATCTGGTAAGAGAATGGCATAATGGTTTAAAATCATTTTGATTAATATTTAAGTTTAGTTGTCAGGTGACAGTGTAAGCTACATTTGGAATATAGAAAGCATACACATTCTATTTTTTAAGTATCTGTCAATTCTAAGTATAGACAGGACATTTTAGTAGCAGTGAAACAATGTTTTATCAATAACTTTAATGCAATTGATTTACTTTAGAAATTGTATGCTAGGAAAAGACAAGACAGTATAAAAACTTAGCACCTGTGTTTGAAAACAACTTTGACCAGTCTGTATGCCAACTCAAGTACCAGTTACCCCCCAAATTGGATGTAGAACAGCAATTTAAGATTATTTCTCTAGAGCAGTAAACATGTCTTAAGTATCAATATCTCTATAAGTAAAGAACTTAAGATACCAGAAATGAGACAATTAACTAAGTGAAACCCTGCCTGAGACTGAATATACATAGCTCAAGAATGAAATAAGACTTGGTCATTGTTGGGTTAAATTAGAGACAATATGACAGACACAAAGTAATTTCTTAAATAAGTATCTTTTACTATTGAACAATTTTAAGGCTTAACTAAAGAAATATTTAAAACAGTTACATGAAGCTTAGACAAACTATACTAACATTGTTTGTATACAGTGGATTTCCCTAAGACATGGGAGCTTTTTTAGTTTTTCTAAGAATAAAATCACAATAAGCCACTTTTTATAAGACTTAGTTTATAACCTCAGTGATAATCACCCAGTAAAACCTGCATGAACAAGACAAGAACCATCTTAAAATTACCAAGTTTTAGCCAGGCATAGTGATGCATACTTATTGATAGTCAAACATTATGGACTGTGTATAAGCAAAGTTACAATATTCTGATATCTGGCAAAGTCTGATATTAACAAAAAATAGAGTTTACATATTTAAGGCACATGAGGCTACAGAGAGTAATCTATGAACAAAAGATCTGCTAACAGAATTTAAAATAAACAAGAAATCTATATTATATAGTAACATTTTTGATTTAACTATGAGGATGTGAATAATTTTTAAAGTTCATCAGAAGTGGGATACCTTTATTTTATACACAAACACACACACACACACACACACACACACACAGAGAGAGAGAGAGAGAGAGAGAGAGAGATTAGCACTTTTAAAAGCTAAATAAGATGTCCATCCTAGCTATAACTCAGTTTTTGAAATTAATTTAGCTATATGTAACATACCCAAAGAATAGAGGAACTGGATTAAACTGCCATGATCTAATGAAAAAAGGAGACAAGTCTCAATGAAAAGAGAGGGAATGGGCATGCCAGGGCCACTTGCCCCTGCAAACAGTTTCCAAATGTATGCTCCACTATGTGCTTCTGGCTTTGCAAATAAGTACCTTTAACTGATGAGCCAAAACGAAATATTTTTTTTTTAATTTATTTATTTGAGAGCGACAGACACAGAGAGAAAGACAGGTAGAGGGAGAGAGAGAGAATGGGCGCACCAGGGCTTCCAGCCTCTGCAAACGAACTCCAGACACGTGCGCCCCCTTGTGCATCTGGCTAACGTGGGACCTGGGGAACCAAGCCTCGAACCAGGGTCCTTAGGCTTCACAGGCAAGCGCTTAACCACTACGCCATCTCTCCAGCCCAAAAGGAAATATTTTTAATCTCTTCCAAGTCAATTTTATAGAACTATATTGAATTCCAAACATATACAAAACTGTATGATACAATGTATAACTATTTGAACCTTAACCAACTTTATAATCTTGCCTATGATACTTTGGTAAACTTGTTCAGTAATGACATAAGTTAAAATTAAAGTATGAAGACTGATTGTTGGAGGAATTGAGGAATTACATCTTAACTCACAACATAACCTTGTTTAGAATTTTCTTTTACAGTTCACCATGAAGTAAATAGTTTTCAAGTATGTGACATACAAATACTGCTTAATGTTTCAAATGTGGTCTATTTACCTTATAAAATAGGAAAAAAATTGAGTAAATAGTTCCTCTGTGAGACTTTTGTTTTGGAGGTAGGGTTTTAGATATAATAACCCTAGGAGAGAATTAAATATTAATGAGTCAATTTTAACCTCAAGATTTAGTTAAAAGGTTGTCAAATAGAGGAACCTAGTTAACTTGGTTGGGTACTCTAAATTCAGTCTTTCATGACCACTATTATGACCAGATTAACATCAATGAGTTAAATTTAAGTTTACAACCTGAATGTCATAGCAACCTGCTACCAGCCAGGGCCATACTTTGTGAGTCTGATGCAAGCCCTAGGCTAATAGTCATTTTATATCTCAAGAAGTCTGTAATCTGATCAAGAACTTTGTCTTTAGTCTTTCATTTAGATTTACTTATACTTTCAGCTACATACTTTACTCATACCTTCATCTCTATACTTTTACTCTACAATCTATGTAACCACTCTGTGACAATATTTTTCATCAACATTTAACATCCAACATTTAAAGTTTCCTCTCAAGCTTATCTTCCTTAGTCAGTTCATCTCATAACTACCAATAAAAAGTTTTATTGTCCTTACCATAAGACTTTTTCTTCAATTGCTTTTCATTAACAACTTCCATGATTATAAAAAATATCCCATGGTAATGCCCTCCCTCCCCCCACTTTCCCCTTTGAAACTCCACTCTCCTTCATATCTTCTCCCCATCTCAATCAGTCTCTCTTTTATTTTGATGCCATGATCTTTTCCTCCTCTTAGGATGGTCTTGTGTAGGTAGTGTCAGGCACTGTGAGGTCATGGAAATCCAGGCCATTTTATGTCTGGAGGGAGCACGTTGTAAGGAGTCCTACCCTTCTTTTAGCTCTTACATTCTTTCTGCCACCTCTTCCGCATTAGACCCTGAGCCTTGGAAGGGGTGATAGAGATATTGCAGTACTGATCACTCCTGTCACTTCTTTCCAGCACCATGATGGCCTTCTGAGTCCTCCCAAGGTCACTGCCATCTGAAAAGAGAAGATTCTCTACCAAAAGTGAGAGTAGCATTAATATAAAGGTATGAACATTAAGAGAAGTGCTTACTGGGCAGTTTGAGAAGCATAGGATATACTCTTAGCCAGACAGCAGGAGACATTACACCCCTATCAGGCATGTATTCCCTCCCATGGAGAGGGCCTCCAGTTCAATTAGAGGGCAGTTGCTTTCCACTATGACAGATGTGCCACTATTGTATCTGTTGGTTCATTTGGCCTAGCTGGCCAAATATAAGGCTTGCAGTGTCCACTGTTGAGTATCTTCACTGGTGATATCTCTTTCTCCCATTGAACTGCATGTAGAATGGCTTCTTCCAGCTTTCTGTCAGCTGGTCTACATGGAGGAGGTTATCAGCTCTGTTCTAGCAGGATTTCTCAGTGGCCTTACAGCTCAAGTATGTGGAATCTTCAGCAATACCATAAGACTTTTAATATGACCATTTAAGTTTTTTTTTTTTTCTCAAAAGGCCTTTTGCAATAACTTTTTGAAAAGAATAGACCAGATTTGACTTATACTATTTACCCAGAATAAACATGTAGATTTTATCATTTATTGATTTTGGAACTTTGTTTCTTATAGCTTTCCCGAAACACATTTTTTAAAGAAATATGAAAGCAAATTCAAACATTATTAGAAATTTCCTTATAAATTCAGTATTGAGTACTTCTAAATTTAAATATAATCCTGAGGCTATTTTCTGTTAGTAATTCCATAGAAGCATAGAAAGATAAAGTAAATGTAAAAACAGCTAGAAATTTCTTATAAGAAGTCCCCATCTGTTCACAGCAACTTGGCATTCACCCATCATCATAGTGGGGCCAGGATCCTGAGATTCCCTGTGCTTGTGGCCCCTGGCTCTGTATGCAAGGCAGGGAAGCTAAGAAAGAGCCTCGTCCACCCCTCTAAATTCCAGGGAGAGTTTTGGTCTTTCCTCAGGTCTACAAGGCAGGTTTCTGATCCTGCCATTTTACAATTCCTTAAGCGTAAGAGAATCTTGCAATATTTCTTGCCTATGGTCTTAGTTACTTTTCACGTTCCTTCTGGGGGACACTCAACAGTAAAAATTGGCTATGCTATCTAGTACAGTGGGCTTGGTGGAGAACAGCCCCGCAGTGAAATGGCACTGCTCAGAACAGAAATAATTCTGCAGCCTTAGGGCTGTGAGCTCTGTACATACCCACACACACATTCATTCCACATGCACTTTTAATATAGACTCTAGACAACCATTTGCCCTTTACACATTCATTCATTCATTTATTCAGAAGTTATGAATTCCCATTTTTTTGAATTCCCATTTTTAATTGTATTTTATTTACAACTCTGGAGACTAAAATCAAACTTGTTACCAGGCAGGGTGTCAGGAGAGGCTGAGGGAGCTGAAAGACCTAGTGAGAAGAGCAGGTGAGAGAAGGCCATGCAAGTAGAGTTAAAAAAAATTGGGTATTTTGGACCATTTGCCTGTACACTGGCAGAAGTTTTTTAGATCAGTGAGAATTTGGAAATCATAAGTGCTATGTTCAGGCCATTTGGACCCATTGTCCAGCTTATATTGTATCCAGGCAGAGTTGCAGAGAAAGATTAGACGGTGACATTTGATGTCATACAAGAGTCATAGAGGTTTTAAAGTTCTTACGGAGACAGGGCAAGAGAGAAAAAAGGGTGACAGAAAGAACCAGGGCTTAAGCTCAGTTTACACAGAACACCAAAATGACCTCCTGGCCTGTTAGGGTGAATGAGGCCTGCACCTCCCACATGGGCAAAGGCTGTACATGTCACAACTGTCAGCTCTTTAGCCTGTTGGTGGGCAAGGAGGGCGACCGTGATCCTGATGGTGAAAGTGGCTAAAAGTGGAAGTTAAGAGCTCAGGATGGAGAGGGAGAGGAGGGAGGGAGAGGAAGTGTCCCAAGATGGGAACTGAACCAAAAGGCACCCCTCAGGGTATGGCAGCCAGAGAGCGAGAGACCCGAGGTGTCGAGAGTGTGTGTTTCTCGAGACCTGGGGTTTGGGGCCTAAAAGTGGCTGATGGGTGGAACGTGGCGTGCAGGCATGGCTTCCACGAGGAGGGATTAAACCCGAGAGCAGGCCAACCTGAGAGGGGCACTGCCTGAGAAGGAGGGAGGAGGTGGAGAAGGGAAGAAGAATGAGGCCGAATTGTGGTGGACGTGAAAGCTGGTTCCAGGCAGAGATGGTCCGAAGCCTTCAGAGGGTCGAATGGCAGCTCGGTGGTCTGGTCAGGGGAAAGGAGGTCTGGCCACCCAAGAGGGCAACCAGAAGCCTCCTCTGTGTCACAAGCACCAGACGTAAGGTTCGGGAGTGACCAAGATCATCGAAACCATTCAGAGCAAAGATGGAAGCTTTTATTTGGGGGAAAAACACGAACTGCCAAGACTGACTCTCAAGAGCAGAGCACAGCCAACCTGAGACTCCAGATAGTGCGCTATATAGGGCTCTTCAGTTGGGGGAAGATGAGGAAGGGAAATGTTTAAAAACAAAATGGTTTCTTTAGGGGAGATCTAAGATAGTCAGGGTGTGACATCAGGACAGCGACCACAAGACAAGGGGGCAGGGAACCCAGAGCTGGGGCATTGTTAGGCAAGGAAGGGATAATGGCTGGGTGGTTTCTTGAGGAATGTGGATAACCTACTTCCTTATGTCTCTGTGGCTACATGTTGACTCCGTTTTGGGAGCCTGTCCCAACCTAACACAAAAAAAAAACAAATAAATAAATAAGTAAGTACTTGGGCTGGAGAGATGGCTTAGCAGTTAAGCGCTTGCCTATGAAGCCTAAGGACCCTGGTTCGAGGCTCGGTTCCCCAGGTCCCACGTTAGCCAGATGCACAAGGGGGCTCACGCGTCTGGAGTTCGTTTGCAGTGGCTGGAAGCCCTGGCGCGCCCATCCTCTCTCTCTCCCTCTATCTGTCTTTCTCCCTGTGTCTGTCACTCTCAAATAAATAAATAAATAATGAACAAAAAAATACTTAAAAAATAATAAGTAAGTACTTTTTTAAAAGTAATACATCTAGGGCTGGAGTGATGGCTTAGTGATTAAGGTGGTTGTCTATGAAGCCTAAGGAACCAGGTTCAATTCTCTAGGTCCCACATAAGTCAGATGCACATGGTGCACATGCGTCTGGAGTTCATTTGCGTTGGCTTGAGGCCTGGGCACACCCATTCTCTCTCTCTCTCTTTGTCTCCCTCTTTCTGTCTCAAATAAATAAACAAATAAATCAACAGTAATAAATCTAGTCTTAGAAGAATAAAGCTATAGTCAAACACACAGGGTAGATGGTAGACGCTCAGCAAGGGCAATTCTGTCTATCTCTCCAGACAAAGCTCTTACCTGATTCATGTCTCAGGTCTGCCAGTGACAATAGTGGTGGTCTTGTTGCATTATGTAGACAAGTAGGGAACAAGGATGTCAAAAAGGCCACCTCTCCTTTGATACTTCCCCCACCCGCCTGGGTGGCTTCCTCCCGGGGGTCTGTAGCCCTCTACATGTGCTGAACCCACTGTGGAGTCCTACCTCTGAGGAGGATGTTGGATCATCTTCCTTGGGTCAGCATAGACTATGCATACGTCATGGAGCCTCTTCCAGTGTCTATTAATTTCTCTATGTCCCCCAATATATATATATATATATATATATATGTATGTATGTATATATGTATATTTGTATATTTGTATATATGTATATATGTATATATGTATATATATAAATATTTTTTGGTTTTTGGAGGTAGGGTTTCACTCCAGTCCAGGCTGACCTGGAATTCAGTATAGTATGGAGTCTCAGGGTGGCCTCGAACTCATGGTGATCCTCCTACCTCTGCCTTCTGAGTGCTGGGATTAAAGGAGTGCACCACCACACCCGTCTTTTTCCCTAACTTTCTTGTTTTTGGTTTATCTTTATTTATTTATTTGAGAGTGACAGATAAAGAAAGAGGGAGAGAGAGAGAGAGAGAGAGAGAGACAGAGAGAGAAAGAGAGAGAGAGGGAGGGAGAGAGAATAGGCATGCCAGGGCTTCCAGCCTCTGCAAACGAACTCCAGACGCGTGCGCCCCCTTGTGCATCTGGCTAACGTGGGTCCTGAGGAAACGAGCCTCGAACCGGGGTCCTCAGGCTTCATAGGCAAATGCTTAACCACTAAGCCATCTCTCCAGCCTCCCTAACATTTTTTTAAGCATTTCTTTTCAATTTTATTTATTTATTTATTTATTTATTTTTTTTTTTTTAAGGTAGGGTCTCATTCTAGCCCAGGCTGACCTGGAATTCACTCTAGTCTCAGGGTGGCCTTGAACTCATTAGATCCTCCTACCTCTGCCTCCCAAGTGCTAGGATTAAAGACATGAGCCACCAAGCCTGGCTTATTTTTATTTATTTGAGAGAGAATGAGAGAAAGAATGAGAATGGGCATACAGGGCCTCTTGCCACTGCAAACAAACTCCAGACACATGCGCCACTTTGTGCATCTAGCTTTACATGGGTACTGGGGAATCGAACCTGCACTGGCAGGTTTTGTAAACAAGAGCTTTTCACCACTTAGCAATCTCTCTAGCCATCCCCCACTATTCTAATATAAACAGGAATGTTGTATCAATTGTTAGTGAGTCTGATGTCACGTACCGCAGTGACCAGTGAACTGCACATAGGATGAGGCTGGCCTTCAACTTTTCACCTTCTTGCCCCCACCTCCCAAATGTTTGAGCAGCAGGCATGTTCCTTTTTTTCTTTAAAACATTGTTTTTTTAATTTATTGTTTTTATTTGTTTATTTGTAAGGAGAGAGAGAGAGAGAGAAAGAGAAGCAACATGCCAGGGTCTCCACTGCAAATGAACTCCAGATGCATGTGTCACTTTACATGGGTACTGGGGACTTGAACCCAGGTCATTAAGCTCTGCAAGCAAATACCTTAACTGCTGAGTCATCTCTCCAGCCCAATTAATTTAATTTATTTATTTGAGAGAGAGAGAAAGGTGTGTGTGTGTGTGTGTGTGTGCGCACGCACACACACACACACACACACACACACACATAGAAAAGAGAATAGCTGCACCAGGGTCTTCAGCCATTGCAAACAAACTTCAGATGCATGTGCCACCTTGTGCATCTGGCTTACCTGGGTCCAGGGGAATCAAACCTGGGTCCTTTGGCTTTGTAGGCAAGTATCTTAACCACTAAGCCATCTCTCCATCCCTTGAATTTTTTTAAAATGAACTTTAAGCTTGTAACACACTTTCTCTGGTTACTTTTATTTTTATTTTTATTTTATTTTATTTTATTTTTTGAGGCAAGCCCAACAGACTGATCTTTTTTTTTTTTTATGTGAGATTGAGAGAGAGACGGGGAAATTGGTATGCCAGGGCCTCCAGCCATTGCTATTGAACTCCAGACGTGTGCGCCCCAATGTATGCATGTGTAATGTTGCATAATTGTGTCACTGTGCATCTGCCTTAGTTGGGATCTGGAGAATTGAACATGGGTCCTTAGACTTGGCAAGCAAGAACTTTAACTGCTAAGCCATCTCTCCAACCCTCGAATTTATTTTTAAACTGAATTTTAAGCTTAGGACACTCTTTTAGTCTTTTCATCATTTTATGATATCCCTTGGGCCACTTTGAAGATGAGGTGTTTCAAGCCTCCCTCACATCCTGCATCAAATGCACCATTTTAATAATTTCTTCTGATATTTTTCTTTTTTTATACAGCTGAATTCAACTTGACAATATTTTGAGAGCTCTGCATATTTTCATTAATGAGATTCGACTCACGTTTCTTATTTGAGGCAGAAAGAGAAAGAGGCAGGGGCGGGGTAGAGAATGAACACACCAGGGCCTCTAGCCACTGCAAAGGAACTCCAGATGCATGCTCCACCTTGTGCATCTGCCTTATGTGGGTACTGGAGAATTGAACCTGTGTCCTTAGGCTTCACAGGCATGTACCCTAACCACTTAGTCATCTCTTCAGCCCTTGACTCAGCTTTTTAAAAAATATTTTGTTCATTTTTATTTATTTATTTGAGAGCAACAGAGAGAGGAGAGAGAATGGGCATGCCAGGGCCTTCAGCCACTGCAAATGAACTCCAGACATGTGCACCCCCTTGTGCATATGGCTAATGTGGATCCTGGGGAGTCGAGCCTCGAACCAGTGTCCTTAGGCTTCACAGGCAAGTGCTTAACCACTAAGCCATCTCTTCAGCCTCTTTGTCTCATTTTTAATGCACTCCTCTGTAAATTCATTGGAGTCTAGTATCTTTTGGGTGTAGAATTTTAAGTGTAGATAGATCTCTATAATGGTTGGTTATATGTTTATTTAGATTATTATAGGTTCTTGAATAAACTTTACATCAATATCATCTTTAACTTAAATTTATGTGTCATTTTATTTACATTATTATACTAAAGTATTGATTTCTTCTAAGATTTCAAATTTGTTTACAGAGAGTTTATCATATTATTTTTTTTTAATTTTTATTTTTTATTTATTTGAGAGTGACAGACACAGAGAGAAAGACAGATAGAAGGAGAGAGAGAGAGAATGGGTGCGCCAGGGCTTCCAGCCTCTGCAAACGAACTCCAGATGCGTGCGCCCCCTGTGCATCTGGCTAACGTGGGACCTGGGGAACCGAGCCTCGAACCGGGGTCCTTAGGCTTCACAGGCGAGCGCTTAACCGCTAAGCCATCTCTCCAGCCCCATATTATCTTTTGTGATTTTTCAAAACCTTTGTGGTATCCACTTTTCCATTGTTAGTATCAGTGTGTCTATGTGTTTTCCTCTGAGCATGAGCTTGACTACATCATTTGCCCGTAGCTCTTTTTTTTTCTTGTTTAAAAAGTATTTTGGAGTGCTGGAGAGATGGCTTAGCCAAAGACACTTGCCTGTGAAGCCTAAGGACCCAGGTTCAATTCTTCAGTACGCATGTAAGCCAGATGGCACATGTGTCTGGAGTTTGTTTGCAATGGCCGTAGGCCCTGGTATCCATTCTCTGTCTCTCTCTTTCTATCTGCCTCTCTCTCAAATAAATAAATAAATATTAAAAACATGTTTGGGGACTGGAAAGATGACTTAGTGGTTAAGGCACTTGCCTGCAAAGTCTAAGGACTCAGGTTCAATTCCCCAGTACCCATGTAAAGCCAGATGCACCAAGTGGCACATGCATCTGGAGTTTGTTTGTAGTGGCTGGAGGCCCTGGCGTGCCCATTCTCTCTGTATGTCTCTCTCGAGCTCTCTGTGCTTATTTATTTATTTCAGAGAGAGAGAGAGAGAGAGAGAGAGAGAGAGAGAGAAAGAGGGAGAGAGCATGGGTGTACCAGGGTTGCGGCTGTAACTGAACTCCAGATGCATGCTCCACATTGTGCCTCTGGCTTTCCTTGGGTACTGGGGAATCAAACCTGGGCCAGCAGGCTTCATAAGTAAGTGCCTGTGACCACTGAGCAATCTTTCCAGCCCTCTCCTTAGCTTTTTAAATTTTATTATTTGTTTTTTTGAGGTAGGGTCTCTCTCTAGCCCAGGCTGACCTGGAATTCACTATGTAGTCAGAGGGTGGCCTCAATCACATGGTGATCCTCCTTCCTCTGCCTCCCAAGTGCTGGGGTTTAAGCATGCGCCACCATGCCTGGCTCTCTCCTTAGCTTTTTTAAAAAAAGGATCATCTTGTGTTCTTGATTTTTCTCTATTAAATCCTTGTGTGCTGTTTCACCAATATTTCCTTTAAGTATATTTCACTGTGATTTTTCAAGATTTGCAAATTAAACAACCCATTGTTATGGAGTCACTCTTTTTTTTTTTCTAAGTAATTACTTGGCAAGCACAGCTTCCTTGTAAGGACCACTTACCACAGGTATCCATGTACTTTCACTTTCATTTTCAATAGTTTGCAATTTCTGTTATAATTTCTCTTAACCTGGAGTTATGTTAAGAGCGCAACTTTCATCTTTCCAAACATATTTATTCAAACAATATTTAACTGTGGATTTCTAAGTTAATTGCAAGTTTGTCAGAGGAAAAAAAAAATCTCTGGCATTTAGTGTCACATCTTTTGTACTTAATGTGTGGTCACATATGTATGTATATATATGTATTCTGTAACTCTTTGATGTGTACTTGAAAAGAATATATTTTTCCTCTGGGTAAGTGCTATTTAAATTTATTAGGATATTAGCTCAAGCTTTCAAATTTCATTGCTGAAAACATTCATAGCCTAATTTTTTCGATTTGGGCATTAGATTTTGGGGAGGCATGCCAAAGTCTACTGTGATTATGAAGCTTTTCAACTTCTCGTCAGATTTCTACCTTTTTTGGGGGGTGGAGGTTGGGGAGGCATCTCTGTTGGCTCATGACCCCTGTATCTTTTTGGTGCTTTGTAGTTCACAGACAGGGCATCACAGCCAGAAATGTAAACATTACTTTTTTTTTTTTTTAATTTTTTTTTTTTTTTTTTTTTATTTGAGAGCAACAGACACAGAGAGAAAGACAGATAGAGGGAGAAAGAGAGAGTGGGCGCGCCAGGGCTTCCAGCCTCTGCAAACGAACTCCAGATGCATGCGCCCCCTTGTGCATCTGGCTAACGTGGGACCTGGGGAACCGAGCCTCGAACCGGGGTCCTTAGGCTTCACAGGCAAGCGCTTAACCGCTAAGCCATCTCTCCAGCCCAACATTACTTTTTAATTGCAGTGGTGCCTCAGTGCCTAGATAAAATGTTAGCCCCGTGTTCATGGCATTCAGCAGGCACAGATGTTGATGAGGGGCGGGGGAGGGGTGCTCCCTTCAATCCACGCTAGTGCCATAGGTGTGTTCCCAGAATTCCGCAGGCAGCATCGTGGGGGGTGGTTGCTGTCACTGATCAACTTCATTCTCTCTTGAAACCTCCTCTTATCACTGCCGGGATTCCTAGGGGCTTCTGCAACGCATCGGATCTTAAGCAAAGACCCCCGAGGTGTCTCCAGATCAGAGCAGCCTGACTGGGGCAGCCTGAAGCCTACCAGGCTGCGACTGGGCTGCTGCTCCCCGCTGCAATTGGAGCTAGGCAATACTGGCCTTGGTTTACCCGGCTAACCCTGCTAGCCAGCGCAAACACTTTACATGGTGAAGCATGGAGCAGTTTCTCGTTTTGTAAGCCTCTCTTTTTCACTCAAGGGAACAAAGAACAAGTTTATTGACACGTGTGACTTGGTACTGCAGTCACTTTTGCTAGAAGGGCTCAGGATGGGTGTCTCCTAGCGGCTCTGTAATGGGTACCCATAAGCTGCCTGTGGAATGGTCTGAGGTTGGTATCTCTCTTGTGTACGGATGGAACCTTCCCCAGCCTGGCGGCTGCCACACTGAGGGCATCTTGGAGAAGCCAGTCTGATGCAAACAAGGGCTCAGACAATCATACCGCAGACAGGCCCTTTTCAAGCGGAGGAATGATTTTATTTGTCTTAAAAATAAAAATGTAAACTTTGTTTTTCATGAGGTCTATTAACCTCAGGCTGAAAGAGGGAAGGGAGACTGAAAGCAGATATTTTACGAATGTCCTTGGATTTGGCATCACAGTGGTTTTTTTTGCTTCTCAGAGCAGAGCTCAAGACAAGGGT
Organism: Jaculus jaculus; assembly: GCF_020740685.1. Classification (NCBI taxonomy): domain Eukaryota; kingdom Metazoa; phylum Chordata; class Mammalia; order Rodentia; family Dipodidae; genus Jaculus; species Jaculus jaculus. The sequence goes on along the minus strand of NC_059103.1, from coordinate 50,294,188 downwards.
TTGAGGCCAAGATTTATTTTGGGAGATATGGGAAGGCCACGAGGGTGGGGATGTCATTCCAAGAAAGAAGGTGACCAATGGAGGGTTACTATTAAGCCAATGACCACAGTGGGGGACTGACGCATTATCTTGGGCGAACTGTGGACTTCTGAGAATGGTATGAAAATCATCTCTTCTGCTCACCCAAGGGGGAGTCGTCTCCAGAGGGTATAGTTGTCTGGCCTCTGAGCTAATGCTCATATCCACCTTTTCCAAGTAAAGAAAAAGTCCATTCAGAGTTGCAAGAAGTCTGCTGAATATCTAAACAGTGCCACAAAGACCATCAAATGTCTACACGGAAATACAAGTGAGGAACAGATACCGTATGTATGTATGTATGCATGTGAATGTATGTCCCCCCCCCCATATCCTCAGGTAGTGTTTCTATTTTATTTTATTTATGTATTCATTTATTTGGTTTTTCGAAGTAGAGTCTCACTTTAGCTCAGGCTGACCTGGAACTCACTATGTAGTCTCAGGGTGGCCTGGCCTCAGGCAAGTAGGTTTTTCTTTTTTTTCCTTTTGTGATTTTTTTAAAATTATTTATTTATTTATTTGAGAGCGACAGACACAGAGAGAAAGACAGATAGAGGGAGAGAGAGAGAATGGGCGCGCCAGGGCTTCCAGCCTCTGCAAATGAACTCCAGACGCGTGCGCCCTCTTGTGCATCTGGCTAACGTGGGACCTGGGGAACCGAGCCTCGAACCAGGGTCCTGAGGCTTCACAGGCGAGCGCTTAACCGCTAAGCCATCTCTCCAGCCCCTTTTGTGATTTTTTTGAGGTAGGGTCTCACTCTAGTCCAGGCTGACCTGGAGTTCACTATGTAGTCTCAGGGTGGCCTCGAACTCACAGCAACCCTCCTACCTCTGCCTCCTGAGTGCTGGGATGAAAGGTGTGCCCCACCACACCCAGCTTCTGGTTTTAGTTTTGAAGGTTAAACTTCCTCCTTTAGTCTCCTGCAGCCTGCTGGAGGGGGCGTGTCACGGAGGGCAGGTCTGATTCCAGCCCAGAGGTGTAGAAAGGGCGGTTGGAGCCCTGGTGGGTTTGTTTGCAGGCCTTGGTTTTGCTTGCTGCAGCTTTTTTCTCTGCTGGGATCCGTGAGAGGAAGCCAGCTTCTCCCACCATTGATGGAACTGCCCCGGATCTGTCAGCTTGAAATAAACCTGTTGCTCTCATAAACTGTGTTTGGTTAGAACTCATTATGACACCATACCTTAAGGTTGTTTCTGTTGGAGTTGGGGGTTGAGCCCCTGTCCCTGCGGAGGTCTCTTGTCCCTGATGAAGAAAGAGCTGTATAAGGTCAGTCCGCCAGAAGTGCCCTTCCAGGAATTCTAACACAGAGGAGGATATGTCCACGGGCCTGTGGCAGGGAATGAGGGGCTCATGCACATGGGCAGGGAGGGTGCAGAAGCAGCTACAGTGACAGGGTGTCTGTGCTGAGAGCAGAATGGGAGGGGGAAGAGCATTGCTGAGCTGGTGGGGGGGGAAGGGGCAGGGCGAAGAAAACACCCATCATGTGAACTAGCAGTGTATGTTATGTGAGCCCAGGGTTTAGAATCAGGACCCAGTGCTGTGTGCAGATCTGTTCATTTGTCACCTCGGGATAGAGAAAGGCCTTGGGAGGAGAATGGAGCCAGTGGAAATCTGCATATAAGAACCTGGGGCCATGGGCTGGAGAGATGGCTTAGCAGTGAAGTGGTTGAAGCCTAAGGAGCCCGGTTCTTGAGTCTCCAGGTCCCACGTTAGCCAGATGCACAAGGGGGTGCACACACCTGGAGTTTGTTTGCAGTGGCTGGAGGCCCTGGCGCGCTCATTTTCTCTCCCCCCCCGTCACTCTCGAATAAATAAAAATAGACAAAAAATTAAAAAAATAAAAGAGGAATGCAATCTGGTCCAGCCATTGTGGAAATCAGTGTGGAGGTTCCTAAAACAGCTAAATATTGGTCTACCATATGACCCAGCTATAGCACTCCTAGGCATATATCCTAAGGACTCATCTCATTTCCTTAGAAGTATGTTCTCAACCATGTTTATTGCTGCTCAATTTATAATAGCTGCGAAATGGAACCAGCCTAGATGTCCCTCAACTGATGAGTGGATAATGAAGATGTGGCACATTTATACAATGGAGTTCTACTCAACAGTAAAGAAAAATGAAGTTACAGAAAAATGGATGGATCTGGAACGGATTATACTAAGTGAGGTAACCCAGGCCCAGAAAGCCAAGCACCACACGTTCTCCCTCATATGTGGATCCTAGCTACAGATGATTGGGCTTCTGAGTGAGAAGGAAAAACCTCAGTAGCAGAGGCCAGTAAGTTAAAAAGGGAAGAGAAAGGAAGGGAGGAGGGTACTTAGTAGGTTGGTATTGTATATATGTAAGTAGAATGATTGAGATGGGGAGGGGATATGATGGAGAATGGAATTTCAAAGGGGAAAGTGGGGGTGGGGAGGGAGGGTATTACCATGGGGTATTTTTTATAATCATGAAAAATGTTAATAAAAATTGAGAAAAAGAAAAGAAACTGGGGCCAGGCTGAAGAGATGGCTCAGTGGTTGAAGTCACTTGCTTATAAAACCTAGTGGCCTGGGTTCAATTCCCAAATAAACACATAAAGCCAGATACAAAATGGCCCATATATCTGAAGTTAATTTGCAGAGACAGGAGGCCCTGGTGTGCCCAAACTCACTCTCTCTGTCTCTTTCTCTTTCAAATAAATAAATAAATAAATAAATAAATATTTTAAAACAGAACCTGAGCCAGACCTTGTAGGCCATGGGAAGGTAGAGACTGATAAGGTGTTGTGTTGCTTCGAATGCCCATTGTTCCCCATAGTCTCAAGTATTTGTGATTAAGTCTTCTCCTTGGTCCCTGGCTAGTAGGGCCATTAGGAGGTGAAGCCTTGCTGGAGGGGGTATGTCACTGGGACTGGGCCCATTGGATATTCATAGTAAGCTCTAGCTGATTCCTCCCTGCTGATGGCACAAGATGTGACTTGCTGAGGTGTGATGTCCAGCTGTCTGCTCCTGCTCCCCACCATAACCAAACTTCCTCTCCACCTGTAAACTGGGAATAAACCCTTGTCTTCCATCAGTTACTTCTGGTTGGGTGTTTTGTCCTAGCTACAGGAAGGCAACTGTTTCAGGCACAGTCATTTATCCAGAGTTGCAGCTGAAGATAGAATTAGGGGAGCAAATCTAATGGGAGCCACAAGTCACTGCCTGCGAGGCTTGGAAGACAGGGTAGGTTCACATACCTCTCTCTCCAGCCCTGACTGACATGTCAGATTTTCTGAACATGCTCCTCAGAGCCATGTTGTGTGCAGGCCCATGAACCAGTGCTCAAGCCTGGAGAGTACAGACACCTGGATCCACTTGGGTTGATCTCTGGAGGGGCTGTTCCCACAAAGCACGGGCCCAGAGTAGAAAAAAAAAAAAAGTACCCGTCCAGAACCTAGATTATGAATTTAGTCCCTTAGGCAGTAGAAGACCTAGTCACAGGCCCCCCAACTCCTGGCAGGGTGTATGGGCCTCTCTTCCCCCAAGCCATGACAGCATGAATGTCCTCAGGCAGCTGGCAGGGCCAGTTCAGATAGGATGCCATGGAGCTTGGCCAGGTATGCTGGGTGTCCACAGGCCCGTGTGGGAGGGCATGCCAGGCCTGGGCTCAGTGGCGGTCAGCACTGCTCTAGCTCTTTTGTGCAGTCTGTATTTGTTTTATTTCAGGCTTGAAGGGCAGATACAGCTTCAGTCATCACTCTGTGGCTTCACACACACGCACACGCACATGCCGACACACAGAGCCTTGCAGCCTCCCTGGCTTTTCAGAGTCCAACACTGAATTTTGGAGCAGTTTAGCGAGAGTCTCTGGGGGTATTATCTCTGGAGCACCCCGCCCCTGCCCTTCACCCCCCACTTGCTCACGATCTTCAGCAACAAAGTGAGGTTTGTCTCCTCCACATTTCTGAAACATTTGAGGAGTTTTTGATGTTGTTGTCACCATCCCTCACACTGATTTCTTGTCCTTGCGAATTCCTGATGGCTATCACAATTGGTCTTTTGTGGGATCTCTGTTTTCTTGATGGATGTCTACTTCATATTGGGACAGCCCCTTTTTCTCAAGTCCCCAAGCAAGGGCAACCAAGTGTGTGGAACAGCCGTGCCGAGGGGTGTGTCCTCTTTGGGGTGCCTGTGCAGGCTGCTAGCTGAGCATCAGGAAAGAGGAATGTGGCACTGAGGCACTCAGGTTCCTTCATCCTCAAGTCCTGAGGGAACTGTCCTCAATGACTTTCTTTTTACAGTCTTACTTCCATATGGTGTTTACTTTCCAATCTTTTTTTATTTTAATTAGAGAGAGAGAGAACAAGAGAGAAAGAATTGGCATGTCAGGGCCTCCAGCCACTTCAATCAAATTCCAGAGACATGTGTCATCTTTGCAGGCAAGTGCCTTAACCACTAAGCCATCTCTCCAGCTCTCATCATTTTTCCTCTTCATTTTTTTTACCTTTTTATTTACCACCTCCACACATACAGACAATATTCCATGATCATAATTCCCTCCCATCATCCTCTCTATTTCCCTCTCAAGTCCCCCTTCTACTGAATCCCTGTGGGTCCCTGTGTCCTTGGGGCTGGCTGTGGGTCCCTGAAGGCATCCAGGCAACCGTGGAGAGTGAGTGTGTGAAAGAGCAGCAACAAGGAGCAGGAACGGAGAGGAAAGCAGAAGACAGGAGAAGGGTGATGTACTGGAATCCTAGATGCTGATGTTCCCCAGCTCTGGGGAAGTACATTTCAAGCAATGAAACCTCCCAGTGGATGATGGGCCCAGGGGGTTAGTATAGACTCCACAGCATGGGTAGGAGAAGAGGATTTTAAGCAATGGCAGGTTGGCTGAGTGCATAGTCTCCATTTCTTTCTTCTTCCTTCCTTCTCTTCCTCTCTCCCCACTTTTAAGAGTAGGTTGCCATTGGAGCATCAGAGTGAAGGGCCCCACATGGTGGTTTTGGATCCTGTTACATTCTGGTCAAGGAACTTGTCAATAGGAAAGAAGTTCTGTGAGTTCAACAAATGATGACTTGACCAATAGAACCCTTATAGTCATTTTATGTGAATTAAACAAGTCTGGGGTAGAGTTTCACCTTCTACAGGAAGAAGGTGGAGAGATGACTAGAGGAAGAATAAAAAAGAAGAAGAGGGCTGGAGAGATGGCTTAGCGGTTAAGCGCTTGTCTGTGAAGCCTAAGGACACCAGTTCGAGGCTCGGTTCCCCAAGTCCCACGTTAGCCAGATGCACAAGGGGGCACACGCGTCTGGAGTTCGTTTGCAGAGGCTGGAAGCCCTGGCGCGCCCATTCTCTCTCTCTCTCTCTATCTGTCTTTCTCTCTGTGTCTGTCGCTCCCAAATAAATAAATTAAAAAATTAAAAAAAAAGAAGAAAAAAGATTCTAGAAGCAAGAAAAACAATCTGGAAGATAGCTTTGTTCATTGCCAGGGTCATCCTCCATCCCAGCCCTTGGTGCTGGCAAAAGGAAAGAGAAGCCAGTGCTGAGGACCTGGTGGCAGGAATGCCAGTGTCCCAGATGCCCGTCTCCTCCCTTCTCCCAAGGACCACACTTGTTGGGGAGCCATGCTGGCTCTGGCATGGGTACCCAGGCCTACAATACAAGGGAACACAATGGGACTGATTTTGTTCTGACTATACTGCTGTCCAAAAGGGACAATGACTTATTGTTGGTTCATTCACATGTCCTTGTTGACATTCATGGCACACTGTGGTTCTGGATGCTTGCAAAGCAAGAGGAAATAAACAAAGACACAAACAATTCCCAGAGTGGTTAGTGCTTGGAGAAAGTTGTCTGACCGAAAGTGTTTCTGGGGCGGATTGGGCGGAAGCCCTGTTGAGCTGGTCACTGGTCCTCCTCCAGGGTATGGTACTGGAACAGAGCGCTGAATGGCGATGCTGTCTGTTCAGTCCTAGTGGGCTTGGAGCCTTGAGACTGGAGCATCAGGGATTGCTAGACTGAGACTGACAGGCGTCCTTTCCTTAGTAACTGAGGCTGGGGATCAGCAGTTCCTTAAGGGACTGGACAGAATCCCATCATCATCAAACTGAGAGAATGGGGCTGGGGAGAGGTGCAAGTTGGGTCCCGTGGACATTAGTACAGGCCAGGGTGTGCCTGGGGACAGGTGAGGGTGGAAGCTTGGCACTGACGAAAAAAAAAACAAACACACACACTCTTAACCCTAGCCTGGGACCCTGTCTCCATTCACATTCACTTAAGTCATAAGGCTGACGCCACAGACCTTTCATCCGCCTGAGGACTTAGACTGTCTTCAAGAATTCTCTGCGGAGAGCAAGGGAGATAGGCCAGGACGTGTGTGCTGCCCCCAGGTCTAGGACATGTGTGTCATTAGCTTGTTCCTAGGCTTCGGTCTATGAGCTGTGGCAGAGGCTTATGTGAGAAGAAGTGTAAGCCCTGGGCTTGAATCTCACTTGTCCCACTTACTAAATGAACAGCATTGAGTAATTTGTCATAGGCGATCCATTTGTAAAGCTGAGGTGGAAGTGGTCCTGGCCATCAGCTCAAAGGAAGAAAGGAAAAGATATAAACAGGAGGGTGTTCCCAATGGAAAGTACTGAACAAAATTGTGGATCATCCGTGATCACTCTCACAGCCATGGAAGACAAGAGTCCTGGAGGACACGCGCCTAAACGTGTCCAGTTATTTTTCTATTATAGGTGCCCACAAGGCCATCTTGCTTATGTGGGTCTTGGGGAATCATACCTGTGTCATTAGGCTTTGTGGGTACGTGCCTTAACCACTAAGCTATCCTTCCAGCCCAATACTCCATATTCTTAATATCTTCAACATCCTGGAGCCTCTACTGCAGCTTAATTAAGCTTCACCTTCATAGCTTTAGTTATCGCTCTATCGAGGCTTTCTGCAAGGAATCCGACTCTGCTGTATAGGCTCGGACCACACAGGCTCTTCTTTTAAACCTTGGTGAGACCGCCCATCACCCCGCCACTCTCACATTCACATGGATGCTATCAGATTATGTTGCCAGCTAAGATATAGCCAGGCCAGAACCAGAGTTGGCTAAAACCTTCTCAGCACGCCTTAGTGACCTACTTCCACCAGGCCTTCATGATGGTACCACAAACCAGGGTCCAAGCACTGAAAATAAGAACCAATCAGAGAAACATTTCAGATTCAAACATTTCAGAACAGAGGTATTTCCGTATGATTATCTGACATGTACTTGAAGTTTAAAGATGATTCTTACTCTGTCATTAGAAAAATAAAAGATTTTAGAATAATTGAACCTGAAAGTTGTTTTAATAGTCTCAGGAATCATAATTCTCTAGCTTTCTATTTTTCTGTGAAACCACAACAAAGGAAAGAATGATATAAACTGGGGACTATCATGGGGAAAGTGATACATTCACTAAATTAGAGATGGACAAATCAGTTCGGTCGTTTTTGATGCATGTAAGAAGGGTGCTCCTGAATGGAAATTTTGTCTGGCTTCATTCTAAATGGCTCAGCCAATGAACTTTCTGTTACCTGCCTTTGCAAAAGGGTCCAGAAACCTGTTTCCTGATCCAGGAAGAGCTTACCATGTTCCAAATAATTGTGTGTGTGCACATACGACTCTGTGTCATGAACTAGGAATTCCTTTTCATTCTCCTATGGTGATTAGATCTTCTCAATATTTCATTCTAAAAACTTTTGTGTCCCACTGATGTTGCCTTTTCTAACTCTTTTGTTTTCACATATGTATAGAAACTCATCTTGACTTGCTAAATGTGTCTTAGTTCCAGAAGGCTTAAGGGCTAGATTCAGGAATTCAGGTGACTGTGTACAGGTCACAGCTATGTGCTATGATCAAACCTAAGTGAAAATGTACAACTCTGGCTTATTCTGACAATGAAGAGTCTAATAATGTAAGATCTTGTAGTCCATATGCTCTGAGTCTCAAGAGCTGCATGACATTGAGCAAGTCCTGTGACCTTTCCGACCCTCCTTTGTTCATCTATTAAATAGGGGTAGTCCTAAATTAGGAGTTACGCTTTAAGCTATTATAGGACAAATATACAAAGCATTCAGTACCAGGCCTGGCATAGAAACATTTAATGAATGTTAGTGTCAACTACTGTTGGCAATATCATTCAGCATCTTTAGAAGTCATGACTATGTTTTAAAATGATTTTACTTTTTAAAAATATATTTTATTTATTTGATAGAGAGAAAGAGGCAGAGAGAGAGAGAGAGAGAAAGAGAGAGGGAGAGAATAGGTGAGCCAGGGCCTCCAGCCACTGCAAATGAACTCCAGATGCATGTGCCCCTTTGTGCATCTGGCTTACATGGGGCCTGGAGAATCGAACCTGCATCCTTTGGCTTTGCAGGCAAACGTCTTAACCACTAACTCATCTCTACAGCCCCAATTTTTACTTTTTTTAAACCTCAAATTTATCAACAACCTCCATACATATACACAATGTACCCTGATCACAATCTCCTCCCATCTGCTTCCTTTGTCTCCCCTCCACTGAACACCCTCTTCTTTCTGACTAGTCTCTCTTCTATTTTTTGCATTTTTTTTTTTTTTACTTATTTGAGCAAGAGAGAGAGAGAGGTGGGGGGGGGAGAGAAAGAGAGAATGGGCTCACTAGGGCTTCCAGCTGCTGCAAATTAACTCTAGACGCATGTGCCCCCTTGTGCATCTGGCTTACATGGGTCTTAGGGAATCGAACCTGGGTCTTTTGGCATTGCAGGCAAGAGCCTTAACCACTAAATCATCTTTCCAGCCCATCTCTCTTATATTTTGATGTCACTTATTTTTCCCTCTTCTCCATCATCCCTGATGGCATGGTGATGGGCCCAGTATTATGCAGGTTTGGGGCAGGTAATGACGGCAGGGTTTGGAATAGATTTCCTTAGCGTTTAGCATGGGGGAGAAGCTCTCCACAACCTCGGCCCTCCTGTCTCTTGCTCTTCTGCTCTTTCCTGGTTCTATATAGTGATTTCCTGCTTCTGAGACCATTGCTATTTCAAGCTGGCTTCTCAGTCCTCACCCAGGTCCTCCTCTCAGTTGCAGAGCCCCTTCCCTGTGTCATGTCTGCCATCTCTCACTCTGTGGTTTCCAGACGATTCACATACTTGGGGCCACTGCCAGCAACGGAGGTTCTATATGGTTCCCCACCCCCTCTGAGGCCAAGACTCTACCTGTCTCCTCCTAGGGGGAAGGTGTCAGCTGTCCCTTCCTCCCCCTTCAGTGCTCTTTGCACAAACATGGTTTTTGTCTTCTCTCCGCGTTCCCTCTGCTTTCTGGTTGATGGTTACGCTGCCTGAATGCCGGTGACAAATCTTCCTGCTGAGCAGCTCTCCCATGGGGCCTCTACCTGGGGGCCAGCAGGAGCTACTGGTGGCATTTGGTCAGCTCCTGCCTGCATCTCCAAACTCAACTGTAGAGAAGGCCAAGTTTCTTCCTGCCTTCTTCAAGATCAAGAAGGGCAAGGACTCAACTTGACCCCAACAGCTCAGCGCTCTTAGACAGAGGCATGGTGGGGGATGGGGGTGGTAAGTGGGGGCAGGTAGGGGTCGGCCCCAGTGTGTACTCACGGATCTCACAGAGTTTCTTCTTGGTCCCTTTGTATAGAAAGCTCATCTGCATTCCATATGCCTGGCTACTCTGGGACAGCTCTGAACTTTCCAGTTCCCTACCTATGTGACACTAGCTAGCTCCCTTGCTCTCAGCTCAGAAGACAAACTACCCCGACATCAACTTCCTCAGGTGTCCTCAGCAAGAGCTGTCTTTTACCCATTGCAACAGACTTTTAGATTTTCTTGGTTTCACTGCAAATGATAAAGTTGTTACCCATAATCCAAAGGCAGCCATCATTACCCTGAGTGCAGGGTTCTTATCTTGGGTACCAGCTGGTGTGGCCCGGCACTGGTTATATACAATTGACATTAAATTTAAATTTGAGTCTGCGAAATAAACAGAACTCTAGTCTCCTGAATGCCGAAACACAGCACATCCCTTCCTCACGTTTCAGCAGTGGACATTGTACGTCGCTTCTTTTATTCTGAGACTTAACAAAAGCTACCCCTCACACTGTAACTTACATATATGTAGATACTATTGGAATTGACAAGCACAAGTACATTTTATCATTTGTTTGATCCAAAACAGCTTTTAGTCATTATTTTCATCACATGGATTTCAGCCAGTGTGCCCTAGAGATATAACTCCCACCAAGAGAGGGCACAAATGTGTCTATTCTTCACGTGAGACCTCCAAGTTTAGAAAGATGGACGCTCCTGCCTATCTTATTTAGCTTACATCATTAGATAATTATCCTGCTGAGCTGTCTCACTCCCTCTGGTGCAATGTTTTGGTGGGGCACATTCCCTGTGGCTATCTGGTATGGAAGATTCTCCTGTCAGACACAGGGGGGCGCGTTTGTGAGCAATGTTCCCGGGACCCTACCCCTAAGGCCCCTGACCACATGCCCCTCACATCTGTCAAAGGCACTTGAAGTACTATCCAAAATAAGACGGCCATGGCATCTTCCTTCCCCTCCTAGTCACCAACTGAGACCTCTTGAGGAAAAGTGGAAGGGCGTTTCCACAACCCACGCTTCTGTGGAGTGTCCGTCACTTCCTTCCCCTCCCTGGGTCTTAAAGTTGACTGGAATGTGGTGGGAGATGTGGACAGAACTATTACACACTCCACCCAGCAGCCCTCAGATTGCAGAAAGTCATACAAGTGGACAATTGGCTTTAGGGGGGTTGATTTTTGACATTAACCCACTTCCTTTCATTACTTGTGAGCTCTCTTACAGTGACTCAGTCCTTATGCCTTATGACCTTCACAGTTATGCACATTCAGATCTCAAACCTATTTGTTATTCTAAATTTATTTTCTTTTATACAATATAATGAGTGGGAATTTCCTGAACACCTTTTCCTGTCTTGTCCTTTGGTATTTCACAGACAATGTTCCTCGTTGGCTGCTTCATAAGAGATGGCTTCTCAGTTGGACTCCTTGTGAATTGGTAAGCAGCAGAAAAAAAAAAAAAAAAAAAAAAGCCACATCATTGATCTCATGGTTTCAGAAGAGTGAAGAGGGGGAAGATAGGCAGGAGCAGTTACCTTCTGATTGCTGGGACAAAACAACAGAACAAAAGCCGTTAATGGGGCTGGAGAGATGGCTCAGTGGTTAAGGCACTTGCCTGCAAAGCCTAACGTCCCAGGTTTGGTTCCACAGTACCCACGTAAAGCGGATGACCACAGTGGCACATGCATTTAGGTTCATTTGCAGAGGCTAGAGGCCCTAGTGCCCTCATTCATTCTCTCTCTCTGGAAGTAAATAAAAATATATTTTAAAAGCAGCTTATGGGAGGAAAGGGTTTATTTCAGCTTAGTTTTGAGGAGAAGCTTCATCACGGCCAGGAGAGCATGGCAGAGCAGACGACAACTGAGCATCACATCTTGTCACAGCAGCAGGGAAGGAAGCCATCTGAGTGAGCCAGCTCTCAACACCGGGTGGCGGGGGAGGGGGGGCTGGACCAATATGCCTCAGGGTCCACCCCAGTATCACACCTCTGGATTCCAAAGCATCACAACATTCCAAAATTTCCGCCAGTTGAGGACCAAGTATTCAGAACCCATGAGGCCATGGGGGGCATTTCACTTTTAAACTACCACACAGGGTAGGAAGCAAATATATCAAGTCCCCTACTAGGTGTCCCTGATAAGTTGAAGGAGATGGTGTCTAGGATATTTGATTTCAACAAATGCAAACATATCCTGAAAATTCCTTTGACATTAATCATTTTCTTTCTCCATACAGGATATTGTCTTAGCTTATTTGGGCTGCTATAACAAGGTAGAATAAAGTAGACAATAGAAATTTATTTCTCACACAGTTCAGGATCCTGAGAAGTCCAGGGTCAAAGCTCCAATTGACTCAGCATCTGGTGAGGGCTTGCATTCTAGTTCATAGGTAGCACCTACTGGCTGGATCCTCACATGGCAAAAGGTTCAAAATATCTCTCTTAGGCCTCTAAAAAAATTTTATTCATTTGCAAGGGGGGTGCTGGAATGGATGCATTTGGCATTACATTGATAGCTGGGAAATCAAACCTAGGCCATCAGGCTTTCAAGCAAGCACCTTTAATCACTGAGCCAATTATCCAGCACTCCTCCTGCTCTTTTATTTTATTTTTTTTAAATTTTCTTTTCTTTTTTTTTATTTTTAGAGAGAGAGAGAGAGATACACAGAAAGAAAGAGAGATTTGGGACACCATGGCCTCAGCCACTGAATCAAACTCCAGACGCTTGCGCCACCTAGTGGGCATGTGCCAGCTTGCCCTGGCCTCACCTTTGTGCATCTGGCTTATGTGGGATCTGGAGGGCTGAACATGAGTCCTTAGGCTTCTCAGGCAAACGCCTTAACAGCTAAGACATCTCTCCAGCCTATCCCCTGCTCTTTTAAAATAAGAGTAGTAATCCCAGTGATGAGAGTTCCACCTCCTCCCAAAGACTCACCTCCTCATGCCATGCCATTGAGATTAAGGCCTCAACATATGAACTTGAGAAGGACCTCCAGCATTCAGAGCACGCAGGCACAAAGTGGTCCATTAACCATAATTCTTGACTTTTTACTTCTGATCATTGCGGATAAAAACTACCTCCTGATGCAAACACTGATTCATGCTCTCTTCCCAGGCACAATTTTCTAGTTTGGTTTTCAAAAACGTAGATGTTTTGTATACATTCCAGGTCATTCTACTTTAACCTTAGACATTATATGATGTGCACATATCTCCTGAAATATACTTTATCTTCACTGGCAATAGTAATAATACCAGTGTGATTTGGAGTTCATTAGGCAACTTATGCTAAAAAGCTATGGCACTGAGGCTCCGAATAAAAACTCTAAGTGACATCCTCGGATTTCTCGAGTCTGTGTACGAAATCTCAAAAGCAAACCTTGGAGCCACGGGAAGCTAAAGAGGATGAGCATGAGGGTGTGGAAGGAGCTTAGATGGTGACTCCTTGGAAACATCCACAGCTGCAGCATTGAACCAACTTCCTTGGGGAGGCACACCACGGGACTAGGATGGGTATGGTGTTTGCTATGGTTGGAATAAACGCCACTGCAAAGGCCCACGTTCCCAGCCCGTTCCATGGATAGGGACATGGTGGAACCTTTAAGGGGAGGAAGTGAGACCATTCCATTGTAGGCTGCCATGAAGTGAGCCGTTTTCTCAGCTATATGTTCCTGTTATGGTGTGCTGCTTCCCCACAAGCCCTAGGGCATGAGGCCAACCAACTGTACTGGGACCTTCAGAATAGAGAGTCAGGATAAAATTTCCCTCCACACAAGTTGATTACCTCAGGTATTTGTCTAAGTAACAGAAAGTTGCCTAATAACCATTATATTATTATATTATATTATTTTAAAAGCGGTAGAAGGGCTGGGGAGAGATGGCTCAGTGGAAAAGTACTTCCTGTGCAAATGAGTCCCTGAGCTTGGATTCCTAGAGTACACATAAAAATAACAAAAAGCCAGAGGCTGTGGTGGGCTTCTGGAATCCCAGCATGCCTATGGCAAGGAGTGGGGGCAGGACCAGGAGGACCTCCTAAAAGCTATCAAAGGGATTGATTGGTGATTGAGAGACTGCCTCAAAGGTCGTGACAAGTGAGGACTGGCCTGAAAGTGGTCCTCCTACTTTCACATGCAACCTCACCCAGACATATGCATACACACCAAATAAATATGTTTTTAAAAAGCAAAAAGTAAACAAATAAAATTTTAAACTGATATGGAAAATTTTATTTCCTTTGTTCAAATTATAGTTACATAGAAATTATGTCTACATGTTATAGCTACATGGAAAGCACAAGATTTTCATGAGAAAACATTCTTCTAGAGAACAAAATGAGGATCCCACCCATTGCTCAGTAAAGAGTTAATATGGAGATAGACTTTGAAGATTTTTGATGGCCTGGGTTTGATTCCCCAGCTATCAATGTAATGCCAAATGCAGCCATTCCCCCCCCCCCCGCAAATGAATAAATAAAATATTTTTAGAGGCCTAAGAGAGATATTTTGAACCTTTTGCCATGTGAGGATCCAGCCAGTAAGTGCTACCTATGAACTAGAATGCAAGTCCTCACCAGATGCTGAGTCAATTGGGGCTTTGACCCTGGACTTCTCAGGATCCTGAACTGTGAGAAAATCTGAGGAGGCCTGGGAAATTGCTGGCGTTCAAGCCCCAGGATCCACATACACAGGTGGGCATGACAACGCATGTCTGTCACTCTAGTTTCACAGGGGAGCAGAGACTTGAGAATTGCTCCAAAAAAAAAAAAAAAAAAAAGAGGCAAGCTCCAGGATCAGCAAGAGATTCTGGCTCATGTACGTATGGGTGGACACCTGCTGCTCTGCTCTGGCTGCCACAGGTGAGTGCATGGGACACCACACGGGCACACATGAATGCACGCACATGCACACACACTGTACAACAACAACAAAACTACAGGTATTGAGAATTTGACCTTTGTAAAAATAAAAAATTCAACCAGCTCAGAGTATCTCAGAGTGCTTGTTTGTTGTTTTCGGTTCTTTTGAGCTCCTTTTTTTTTTTTGATTTTTTTTTTAGAGGTTTAAAAGATGAACAACCTCAAAATAACCAAAAGAAAAGAAGATGAACTATTGGGGCTGGAGGAGATGGTTCAAGTGGTTAAGGCATTTGCCTGCAATGTCTGTCGGCCCAGGTTCAATTCCCCAGTACCCATGTAAGGCCAGATGCACAAAGGGGCATATGCATCTGGAGTTCATTTGCAGTGGCTGGAGTCCTTGGTGCACCCATTCTCTCTCTCTCAAATAAATAAACAATTAAAAAAAACATAAACAATTGGTTCTGTTTAGTTCAGTCATGGAAATAAACAAGAGACTCCTTTACTCTGGTCGACAATGTGCATGGAATGAAGATTGCTGCTCTGCCAGCAGGAATCCTTTGCCAGCCTGGATGCTGAGGTGTCCGAAGCTTGTGGGACTGAGGTACCCTAAAGGGAGAAAAAGGGGTGCTGGACATTGACTTCTTGCCTCCTCTTAGGGTGGGGTCTTTCTTGACCACTGGCACTGGTCCTCAGTAAGCTGCCGAAACATGGCCTGGAAAATGCATGAGCCTGTTGATTGCCGCTGGCTGACCATTCCATGGAAAAGAAAACTGGAAAATTGAGGACACCTCTTGTTGACACCATCAGTCTCCCCTCCAAGAGTCTGTTTCCCATGTCTATTTTGGGACCAAAGCAAAAGAGAAAAAATTCTGTATGTGGTGTGCATATGTGTTCAGACGTGTGGGTGTGCATGTAGAGGGTAAAAGTGAACATAGGTGATCCTCCTCAGTCCTGCCCTACCTTATTTACAGAGGCAGAGTCTCTCACGTAAACAAGGTTCATAAACAAACCTAAGGTTCATTCAGCTAGTCTGGTTATCTAGCTTGCCCTAGGGCTCTCTGCCTAGGCCTTCTAAGGTTTGGGATGATAAATGGCATTTACGTGAGTGCCAGAGATCAGAACTCCAGCTTTCATGCTTAGGCATCAAGTGCTTTACAGTACGGGCCATTTCTCCAGTCCTGCTCAAAGATTCTTATCAAGCCCCATAGTCATAATGTCAAGTTTTAGGCAGCGATAAGTATATGAATGAGATCTTCTTTGCTCCAGCAAAGCATGGGTGAGGGGCGAGTGGTATGGGAGAGTGAGCATGTCAGAGCCTTGGAAGTCCCAGAGAACAAGGGCAGACCCACCTGCTAGTGTAGAGTTCTAGAAGAGCCCTGGCCTCATGAGCATGGTTCATAAGCCCGCACAGGATTCACGCCATTCACAGACTGGGGCCCCGATTTGATTCAGCTTGGCTATGACCCTGGTGTAGTTACCTTCAAGTTTCTGGGATAAAGTCCCTGACCAAAAGCAGCTGGTGGAGCCGGGCGTGGTGGCGCACACCTTTAATCCCAGCACTCGGGAGGCAGAGGTAGGAGGATCGCCGAGAGTTCGAGGCCACCCTGAGACTACATAGTGAATTCCAGGTCAGCCTGAGCCAGAGTGAGACCCTACCTCGAAAAACAAAAAAAACAAAAAAAAAACAAAAAAAAAACAAAAAAACAAAATCCAAAAGCAGCTGGTGGGAGGAAAGGGTAAATTTTGGCTGACAATCTTGAGGGGTTTGAACATGGCAGGGAAGCATGGTAGAGCAGAGGCTGGACATCACACCCTGGGCTCACAGAACGCAGTGAGAGGGGCTGAGCTCCGCAAGGAGGAGCTGAGCTCTAGGGCCCCGCAGTCTGCCCCGCAACACCCCTCCAGCGAGCCTGCACCTCCCAAACTGTCGCCACCTGAGGACAAGTGTTCAAACTCCGTGAGTCTGTGGGGACTGTCTGATTCAATCTACTGCACAGCCATAGATTTCTCTCGTTGGAGGGCAAGCACATTTTCTTGCTTATATATCTGAATAATATAAGCACACTTTTGGGAAGACATAAATAGGATTTACATGAAATGTTTGAGTGTCCCCAAACAGGAGTGAGGCAGGAGAAGGTACTACTAAGCCATTGTAGATCCCTCTGTGATGTTTGCTCATGACACGCTCCCTTTGGACATGGCCATAGTCTTCACTTTGTTATATAAAAATCTCCTGTGAACCTTTGGGATCGAGGTAGAGCATTAGGGAAAACCGAGATGAGCAGAAAATGGTCTGGATCTCATATTTATAAACACAATACTGGAGCTTAGCTTCTTATATTTATACATAAGTCAGAGTTTAAAGTTTTTTAAAGATATTTATTTATTTGAGGGGAGAGAGAGAGAGGGTGAGAAAGGGTGGGGAGAGAAAGATGGGCATGCTGGGGCTCTAGCCACTGCAAAAAAAAAAAAAAAAACCAAAAAAACTCCAGCTGCATGTGCCACCTTGTGCATCCAGCTTTACATGAGTACTGCGGAATTGATCCTGGGTCCTTTGGCTTTGATCACAAGCGCCTTAACCACTAAGCCATCTCTATAGCCCCTCATATTTTTTTTTATTTGAGGTGACTTGCTCATACAGTTGAGTCTAAAGCAGTTCTCATCTACTTCCTTCGAAGGTGGCTGCAATCCATTTGCTCCTAAAAGCGAGAGTGTAGATGGAGTAGGTATCGTGGGAAGAGCCATCAGTCAATGAGCAAAGACCCTGGCTCTGACGCACCCAAAGATCTTCCCACACCAAGCTTTGATCTGAAGTCCCCCAGTCCTCTGGGGGAAAATGAACTGTTGATAAATCTGTGTGGCAAATGGAGACTAAGCTTGTCTGGTCCAGTTGGCTTGTTTTATGGACAAAAAACCCAAATTCTGGACAGGTCCAAGGCTTGTTCAACATCCCACAGCAGCTGTGGTCACATATGTGAAACTTTAGTTAAAGCAGGGCAAGGTTGTGATCTAAACGCAGCATCAGGCACTGTGATCGCCTGGCATTCTCTGGGGATCTTTAGGGCTAAAATCAAATCAGTGACTTTCAGAGTTCATGGTGGGAGGGAAATTACAGCACATGCACACACACTCACATACACACACGTGTGTGTATGCACATGTGTTCATGTGTGCACGCACATACTTGGGTGTACACACACGCATACACTCACTTGTGCATACACACATGCACTTTTACAAAGGAAAGGGAAATGAGGGAAAAATTGTCTCCTAATCCTTAAATCCATAAAAGGGAGAGCAAGTGCTACATTGGCTTAAAGTATCTGGAATATTAGGTTTGTTTTCTTAGAATTACTCAAGTTCTTAAAATAAAGTGAAAATCAATTTAAAAGTCAGGTGGGACTGAAGAGGAAATGACTTACATATCTATTTCTCTTTCCTATGAGTTCATGTCTCTGTTGTCCATGTTCTATTATGTCTTTGGAAATAATAGCTCAAGGTTTATTTTCATTTTATTTATTTATCAATTTATTTTTTGGCTGTGCCTGTCTGGCCCTTTGCAGAAGGCATTCAGTGTGTGGCGGGGGAGGGTACAGGGTGAGAGGCGGTCAGGAAGGGCTGTTGGGGGAGAGTGATGTTTTCCTTCTCCATATGAATGAACATCTGCCAAGAAGCCACAGCCCTGGAGTGATCTATTTGTTTTGAGAAGGTGATCATTATTTTTCTGACAATGTGGTCACCTACAGCCTGAGTGGCTTTTGGATTCCCTCATGCATTAAAAAAATAAAATGATTTGGCACACCCCCAGCAGGGTTTCTTCTGCTGGTCCTAGAGGTTTGTAGTTAGTTATGGTCGGAGGGGTGAGCCCTGGCCCAGTGTGGGACAGAGCAGAAAGCTAGAGGGTCCAGTCTCATAGACAGGACTGCAGCGTGCTAATGGTTTTTTTTTTTTTTCTCTTTCTCTCCCGAGGGCAAAATATCATTCAGAACACACTATGTAATGTTCCTGGATATGGCTTGGGAAGGTCAACCGTGGGGTGCGAGTGAGCTTGAGCCTCCACCAAGTGGGAAGGGTTTATCTGCCTTGGCACCATGTCTCTGTCACTTCAAATGGGAGTTAAAAAGCAAGGCTTTAAGTGGATTAGGCTGGGAGATTAATTTGAGGATCCTGTGTTGAAAGGCCTGGATTTTACTCTCTCCTGAAGCCTTGAGGACTCACAAGGACCTGTGTTTTCAAAACTTTTCCTGCGGCAGCCTTGGGGGCAGCTCTGCTGTTGAGAGCTGCAGGGTGGGGGTGGGGAAGGGGGTCCCCCGGGAAAGAAGCCCCTGTGCTCTGGTTTATCATGCTTCCCCAGCTGCCATTACACACTTCTCTATCCTGATGCCCCAGAGGAAGAGCAGGAAGGGCCCTGACATCGCGCTCATCACGGCCTTGAGCCTTCACTTTTTTTTGATTGGTCAAAGCTCTGGAAAGGGTCCGGCTCGCCCATGGCTGTTGTGATGTCAAAAGGCTGGCTTATAGGAAATCCTCTAGTTGGGGGAGGGGACTCCACGTCTGTTGGTTATAATGGCTTTATCAGACTAACTAAAAGACCGTCTTGGTCGCCCGGTGAGATGAGCTGTGTGGAGATGAGAGGAAACTCCTATCTAGGGGCTGTCACAGCAAGACTGTCCCGCATGGCCTCTCTTTCCTGGAAAACGCCAGAAGAGGAAGGAAATGGTGTCTTCTCCACCTGGGGAAGCACATTCTTGTTCTCAGGTGCCAAGAGGACAGACCTGACGTGTCAAGCTACTTACTGGTCATGCTACAGTAGAAGAGACCTTTGCTAATTGGTCGAATATTTTCTCCCTTCCATAATTCCTAGTGGAAGAGCAAGGACTTTTTAAAAAATATATTTTTATTTATTTATTTGACAGAGAAAGAGGGAGAGAGAGAGAGAGAGAATGGGCACACCAGGGCCTCCAGCCGCTGCAAATGAACCCCAGACATGTGCACCCTTCTGTGCATCTGGCTAACATGGGTCCTGGGGAATTGAACCTGGGTCCTTTGGCTTTGCAGGCAAACACCTTAACTGCTAGGCCATCTCTCCAGCCCAAGAGCAAGGGCTTTTAATGACAGTAACATTCATTAGAGTTCTACTGTGACTTTTGCATTACAGGGGCCGTCCATGTGATCAAGTCATTTCATTAATCCTCAAAGCAATACTCCAGGCAGAGGAAAGGTGACTCCATTTTCAGGTAACAGACATGTTAATCATAAGAATTCTAGAAACTTGTTTAGGATGAGAGCCCTTACGAGCGAGCATGGGCTCCAGCCCAGCATGGAAGGTCAGATTTTTCTCAGAATTGACTTGCTGTTGGGATGTCCTGCAGTTCGCTCATCATACTGAGCATGTGGTTTTTCCACTTGAGCTGCGGAATCCATGTTTGGCTTAAGAGAGGAGCGCTCCCTCCCCCACCCCTGCCTTTGCATATGGTGGCCAGCTGTGGTTCCTGCCTGGGGTAGAGATGGCACTGAGCCAAGGGCACACTTCAAAGACGAGCAGGGAAGTGTGTGTCTTATAGTGTGCACTACTTCTTCCTGGTTCTGGCCTCAAATGCATGCTTTGTGGGCTGCATAAAATTAACCACGGTAAAAGGATTGGGGAAATCTTGTTGTGAGGACAAAAACTGTTTTCCTAGCTTTGTGCAATCTGGTTACAACTGGGGATAGAGAGGTAAGTAGGCTGCAGATGGTGAAAAAAAAAAAAAAAAAACCTTCAGAAGTTTCCTGATAGTCAGTTCTTACAGCTTTCGCAGGGAAATAAAGAGTCCCTGGCCAAACAATTGAACCTGCTTAAAATAACAAAGCGGAGATCAAAGCTACGTAAGGTCCGAGTTATTTAGTAGTGTCATTGAAAAGGTATAATTTGACCAATTTTTCAAAGAATTAAAACAGTCTAAACTATACTTCAGAAATTTTTCTGAGATACAATCATCCACAAACAAAATCTTACAGGGCACCACATTGTGTTTTGCATTAAAGCTGCACAGGGCACCAGAGAGCTTCCAGTTGAGTGGGGAGACCAGCGGTTGGCCCATCACGGTCCCCATTCCCCCAGGACTCCAGCTGGAGTGTGCACACACGCTGGAGAAACACAGCAAAGGGGCAGTTTCCCCCAGCATGATATTTCATTTTTGCTGAAGGATGTCTGAGGCGTATGCAGGTAGAACAAAGGGAAGGAATTTGAGGCTAAATGAACAACTTTGACAAAACCATGTGAAAGCAGGAAAGGGCCTGTCATGCCATGCATAGGAACTGGCTTTAGGACCGTCAGTGAATGAGTGTTGCTCTCCACTTCGTATGGTGAGTGTGGACTTCCACTTTATGACACCACATCCTTCCCACCTGACATTAGAGTGCCCAGGCTTTGAATTTCCAAAGGCCTGAGTTAGAATTGGAGCTCTGTCCCATCATTCATCCAGTCATCCTTTCTTCACTGACACTGATCCACCCACTCATGCATTTGCTCACTTGGTCATCCATTCATTCAAATACACTGTCAGCGATGTGTTTGGTCCACATATGAAAGTCAGCTAAGGCATAATAATTTCCCTTAAAGATCCAGTAATTGTTGAAACAGAGAGATAGGGAAAAGGGCACACACAGGGACTTTTGTGCAGCCTAAATGAAAGCAGGTGGTGGAGTTAGTGATTAGGGAAGACTTCTTGGAGGGTGGGGGGAGATAGCCCTTGAGCTTAGTTTAAACTTGACTGAAAGTCAGGAGGTATGAGAAGTGTTACAGTGGAGGAGAGGAAGGATTATTCCAGGCAGAGGAAAAATGAATGAGGATGAGGGGGCAGCTCTGTGTGTGTTGGGGGTGGGGGAATAGGGGGGTCTGTGAAAACCTTGTGCTCAAGCACAAACTATGAGCAGAGCAGTACAGATGAGGTGGGTGACATCTTTGGAAGGTCACTTAGCTTGGGTGTGAACTCCATGCATCTGGTAACTGGTACACTCTGTGTGCATATTGGAGTGATTTTAGGGAGTTTTAAGGCACAGGATGCCACCTGACTTGGACTGGTACCTGTCTGCATTGTGTAAGCTCCCTGGGTGGCTGGTGGCAGTCATGGTGGAGAACGGCTGTATGGGTGAAGGTGCCAGACAGGCAGCATTGTAACTCAGTAGAAGAGTCTTTGTGACAGATCTGGAGGAAGGGTTGAGTGAGGAAGCAGGGAAAATGTTTAGAAAGCTGTTGTCTGTACCAAAGATGGCGAGTGCCTGAGCTAGGGAAATGGCTGGAAGAATGAAGACAGATGTGGGGAGGGGGAGTGTTTTTTGAGAAATATTTAGGAGGGAAAAGCAGCCAGAGTTGACTGATGATATGTGAGGATGAGGGAGGCTCCAGAGAATCCGTTCCTGGACTCCGTGCTTGGATCATTGGTAGGACTGCCAGATAAAATAGAAGATACTCAGATAAATTTGCATTTCAGATCAAGAATGAACACTATTTTTAGCAAAAGTATATCCCATTGCTATGTTTGAGATAACCGAACACAAATATAACTTATATAAGTTATATTTGTGTTAGGTTATCTGATCGTCCTTGTCTAATTTTAAGGTAGAGACATTCACTGACTGGGACTCACAGGAATGGAGTGCTCTTGATGCTGGGCTGAGAGTGAGTCCAGATTTGAACTCCATGGTAGTTTGAACGTGATAGTTTGTATAGCCCGATGGGACATAGGCACTTAAATAAAAACCATTTTATTTATTTATTTGGAAGATGGGGTGGGGGGACATATGGAGAGAATGGCGGTACCAGCACCTCCAGCCACTGCAGATGAACTCCAGATGCATGTGGCACCTTGTGCATCTGGCTTACGTGGGTCCTGGGGAATTGAACCTGAGTCCTTAGGCTTTGCAGGCAAATGCCTTAACTGCTAAGCCATCTCTCCAGCCCAAAATAGGTGTATTTGACTAAACTTCCTACTTGAGCCCCTAGCATACAGATTCCTGCTAGAGGGGGCATGTCACTGGGGCCAGACTTTAGAGTCTAGCCTTAAGGCATGTTTGGGAGGTAGACCTGAATTCCAACCCAGAGGTGTGGAGAGAGCAGTTTGAGCTCTGGATGTTCACATCTGTGGTGCTGGCTACTGGTGATTTCTCTCTGCTTGGATCTATGAAAGGCAGCCAGCTTCTTCTGTGACTGATGGAACTTCTCCTGGATCTGTAAGTCTGAAATAAATCCCTTCCTCCATAATCTGTCTGGTTGGATGTTCATCCCAGCAATATAGAGCTGACTGTAGCAGACTCATTATCTTTGCAAGGTGAAAGTGCACAGAGTCAGACAGGCCCTGGATGTGAGTTCTGCCATCTGGAGATTTCCAGGCTGAAGTCATTAATATGTTGTGGCACTGGCTGAAGCCATGAGTTGTGGGTGCACTAGATAATAAGAAAGAAGAGCTGGGCCAGAGAGATGGCTTAGCAGTGAAGGTGCTTGCCTGCAAAGCTTAAGGAGCCATGTTCAACTCTCCAGATCCCACGTAAGCCAGGCACACAAAGGTGAGGCAAGTGCAAGATCGCACATGCTCACTAGGTGGCACCACCATATGGAGTTTGATTGCAGTGGCTGAGATCCTGGCACACTAATTCTCTCTCTTTGTCTCTCACTCTCTCTCTAAAAAATGAAAAAGACGTAAGAGCTGATCTAAATGCAACCTAGAGTCTAAGTGACCCTGAACAAGTCATTTAACTTAAATGAACTTTAATTCTGTGTTTGCAACATATACTCAATTATAAAATCAGGTAAAAGACCCTTTATGCTTTGCCTGATTCTCACAATTATTAGCACCATCCTTACAACCATTACTATTGATATGGTGCAAGGTGGCTTTTTGTGGTAGGTAGGAACTGGCTCACAGAGGCATGGATGTCACTCTGCCCCAGGTAGGACTAGAATTCCAGCCTGATTCAATCTCATCTAAGATGGCTGTAAACAGCACAACAGGAGCTGAATCCTGAGCCCTCTTGAACTCTTCCTGGGCCTAGCCCCTGTGGGCCTTTCCTTGGTCAGCATCCTTCCTGGACCCAGCAACTAATCAAGGTCTTTCATATACATTTGAACTTGGCGATTGAGGCTGATCCTAATTGGTTGCCTAGTTTATAAAAGGACTTCATCTAAGCCTCCATGTGAGCCTTTCCCCATTTCCTCCCTGCTTTGCAAGGGTGGAACCAACTTCTCCTGGCAAGGGCTATGTCTAACTCTTATTTCTTCTTAACTCAACTGTCCCTAAAATAAGTCTCATAAGTTATTTTTCTCAGAGTCCACACTTTTTTTTTTTTTTTTTTTGAGGTAGGCTCTTACTCTAGGCCAGGCTGACCTAGAATTCACTAGGGAGTCTCAGGGTGGCCTTGAACTCACAGAGATCCTCCTACCTCTGCCTCCAAGTGCTGGAATTAAAGGTGTGCGCCACCATGCCCGGTGTGAGTACGCATTTTTCAATTCTTTCTTAACTTAGACAAGGGCTCGAGGTTCAGGGTTCACAAGCTGAGGATCTCCTACGTCATTTTGGAGCTCTGATCTCTCCTCCGGCTCCAGTCCCATGTCACTATCATTTGAACAAGTCATATAAGCCAGTAATCAATGACAAATAAGTGTCCATCACGACGGACATGTTAAAATATTGTCAAAATAATAACCTTATTAAGATAGACATATGGCAATGAAAATAACCACAAAACCTCAAAATGGAAGCTATTTTCTGGAATTCAAATAGTAAATCAGAATGGCAAATATTCTTTTATTTATATATTTAATTAGTTTTTCACACAGAATATATATATATATTTAATTATTTATTTATTTATTTGAGAGTGGTAGAAAGAGAGAGAGAGAGAAAGAATGGGCATGCCAGGGCCTCCAGCCACTGCAAACAAACTCCAGATGCATGCACCCTCCTGTGCATCTGGCTAATGTGTGTCCTGGGGAATCGAGCCTCAAACCAGGGTCCTTAGGCTGCACAGGCAAGTGCTTAACTGCTAAGCCATCTCTCCAGCCCAGGAATATATTCTTATATCTCTCTTCCCTGGTCCATATTTCCCTGAGGGCCCTCCTCAATAGGATCATTTGTGTTCACTGTAATTAGAGCCCTCTGTCAGTCTGTGGGGAGGGGTAAGGGCTGTGCCTCAGGATTTTTTGACCTTCCCTGTGGCTCTTATAATCTTCCGACCAAGGGTGAATATTCTATCACAATATATCAATTAATTACAGTTACCCAAAAATGGAACGAAGGAAGGTAATTTGCATCTGTTAACATCGCTCCATCAATTGAAACTTTTTGTGGTGGGGAGTTATTATCCCCTACCTATCATTGGTTTCATAGTACATTTAAAGTATATATATTGCATTTTATCTTATTCACACCACTGCATTACCCTTTTCTGCATCCCCTCATTCTTCCCACTGATTTAGGACCGGAGTGATGAATTAGTGGTTGAGGCACTTGCTTGCAAAACCTAAGGGCCCAGGTTTAATTCCCCAGTACACATGTAAAGCCAGAGGCACAAAGTGGTGCATGCATCTGGAGTTTTCTTCCAGTGGTTAGAGGCCCTGGTGTGTTCATTCTCCCTCTTTGCCTCTCTCCTTCTCCCTCATAAATAAACCACTAACCCATCACTCTGGGCCTAAATTTCTTTTTATTTGTCTGTCTGCACAGCTTCTGCCTGAAATGTGGATAATTCCTTGTACATGCACGGACCCATCCTTTGGTCCATCCATCCCAGCACCTGAGTACAAGGTATCTAGTACATGCTTCCTCCCCATTTCCTGAAAGCATAGAAGATGCCAGGGGTGCGGGGAGCCTCTCCAGAGAATAGGAGTTCTCGGTGGTGACAGGTCCTTGGAGCAGGAATTCTTCCTTCACTTTTGGCACCAACCTATACTTGGCCTTTGCTCAGCAAAGGGCAGTTGAGTTACCAGGGAATCTTAGTTTTGGCATGGAGGGAGGGATGGATGTACCAGGGTCTCTAGCCACTGCAAATCAAATGCCAGATGCATGTGTCATTCTGTGCATCTGGCTTTATGTGGGTACTAAGGAATGGAACCTGGGTCCCTAGGTATTGCAAGCAAGGGCCACAACTGCCAAGCCATCTCTCCAGCCCCAGTGCCACGTCTTTCTTGGCAATGCATATCTAGGGTATATACCAACAAGAAAGCAATTGCTCAGGAGAGTCTAATGAGCTCATCTAGTGACAGGATTTTCAACCATTTTCCTATTACTTCATATGGTCATAAACTATTGTTAGAACTAGTACGAAGACTTCAACCCAGTTCTACGATTCTCAGTCCGTAATCAGGCTTCATTAAAGAGCAATCATGGAACCTGGGAGGCTCTTCAGCTTTTACATATTGTAACTCTCCCTCCAGGGCTCCCAACATGTTTTTGATGAAGAATACCACCAAATCTAGCAAACAAACAACCCCCCCCAAAGCTGTAATAAAGTAAACAACATTCTATGACACACATCATGCACGTGTGTATGCACACACACTTACAGACGCATGCACACTTCAAACAAATAGACAAAGCAATTTTCTTTTGTCCATATTGGTTTAAAAAAGATCCAGTTTGTGGAGGCCCGCTCCATGGGAGCCTGGTACTACTGAAAACCTGTGATGGGGGAAGTCATGAGCCTTAGGGGTGTAACGTCTGCTGCTGTCAGGCTAAATGTATATACTATGTTCACCAAACTGCCTGGTAAGCACTTCTTCTAATGTTCATACCCATATATTCATGCTACTCTCACTTTTGGTTAGAGAAGCCTGTCTTTTCAGATGGCAGTGACCTTGGGATGACTCAGAAGGCACCATAGTGCTGAGAAGTGACAGAGGAGTGCTCAGCACTGAAGCATCTCTATCACACCTTCCAAGGCTCAGGGTCCATAGCAGAAGAGGTGGTGGAAATAATTTAAGAGCCAAAGGAAGGGTAGGATTCCTTACAAAGTGCTCCTCCAGACACAAAATGTCCTGGATATGCATGACCTCATAGTGCCTGACTTTACCTACACAAGGAGGAAAAGATGACATCAAAATAAAAGAGAGACTGGTTGAGAGGTGAAGGGATATGATGGAGAGTGGCGTTGTAAAGCGGAACATGGGGGGAGGAGGGAATTATCATGGTTTATATTCTATAGTTATGGAAGTTGTCAATAAAAATATATAATAAAAATTTAAAGAGAAAGTAAAAAAGAAAAATCCAGTCTGTAAACTCCTCTGGGATCTATAATCATATGTCTGCAATCATTTTAGTTTAGCAGAGAAAAAAATACATACTCTTTTAAAAATGTTATTAATTAGGCAATATGGAAGATAATGCCAAGAGGGAGAAAAGTGATTTTTCTAGAGTAGACCATATTGTATTCCATTCCACTCTGCATAATATATCTGTCTTCCCAGAAACTCATCTGATGAGGCTGTAACAACTCTGTGTATGGAACCAATGAAAAGCTTTCCTGTATCTTCTCTTCTGTAGTTGGTTCTAAAGTCCAGACATCTTTTTGCTCTGTGCTTCTTCTGAATGGAGTTCAAATTAGCCTGGCATTTTTCAGACTTCCAGACAAAACAAAACAGTAGATGTGAAGAGAGGAAAGGAGCAGGCTTGCCAATGGTATCTAACTCTCTCAGGCTCACTGATGAAGACTTGTTTGCTGGCCGGACCTCAAAGTCGTCTGTTTTTCATATCATATATGTTAAAAAAAAATGGAAAGATGTAAGGGAGGAAGAAAGGAGAAGGAAAGGAGGAGAGGGAGGAGGGAAGGGAAACAGGACTTGAAATATGGAGACTAATTTCACCCCTAGACAAGTCCACCATGACAGAGGAGAGCTCTTCCTACCATACCGAGAGTCATTGTCCTGTCTGTAACAAGGCTGAATCCTATGGGGTTCCTGTCCTAAGTCACACTCGTCTCCCTCCTGCCTTTGATGTGTAGTGCTGGGTCTGCACCAAACACACCAAACCAGGAGCAGATGACAGAAGGACAAGGTTGATTTCATCTTAGTTTCATGGGGAAGTTTCATCACGGCCAAGCAGAGGCTGCACATCTCATCTTGTCATATCAGCTGGAAGGTGGCATCCATGGTGAGCTAGCTCTGGCAAGGGGGCTTGGGCTGTAATTCCCCAAGGTCTACCCCAAATGACATACCTCCTCCAGCGAGATTCCACTTCCCAAACTGCTGCCAGCAGGAGATAGAGTAAGAGGCTTAACCATAAGCACATGAGGCTATCGGGAACTTTTCATATTCAGAACACCATACTTACTCGTTGTCTTCTGAAATGGAGCCTCATGATAGCTCTGCTGCTGGGTTGGGTCATGACGACCTTCCTGTGGCCAGGCACCGCCATCCCCAAGTGGGACATTCATGGAATCATTGCTCCTCTCTGGTACTCTTTGGACCCCAGGTTGTTTGCCCCTCAGCACCCAGTTCACACAGTTCTTCCTATTTTGAATGTCAATGTCAAACTTACATCTGAGCATCTTTTGTTAATTCCTTATTTTTTTTTCTCCTTTTAATTCACACGTAATTGTACATGATTATGGAGTTCTAGTTGATGTTGCAGTGCATGCAAACACTGACAAAATCAAAGCATTTTTGACCCCTTATCATTTATGTTTGAAGCCCTTGAGTTCCACTGTAGGTCTTCACGGACCATGTAAGAGCTTATTGTGAACTAGAAGCACCCCATTAACACATCCTGCCTCTCTGTGCTTTGGTACCCGTTCTACAGCCTATCTTCTCCGCCCATTCCCTGCCTCTAGCAATCGCTAACTACTGTTTTCTTCCAGTCTGAGGTTAATGTCTTATCCTCCATATATGAGAGACAGCATGAAGCACATGTCTTACTGTGTCTGGTTTGTTTCAACATATTGTCCTCCAGTTCTATCCACACAGTGCTACAAATGACAGGATTTCATTTTTCTGTATGGCTGAGGAATCTGTCTCATTGTGTACATATGCTGTATTTTCTTTATCTGTTCATCTAGGTGGATTCATCTAGGTTGTCCTCAGTAGACACAGAGGTTGATTCCTCACCTCGGTTACTGTGACATGCTCGGCCCCAATGTCACTGACTTTGGGTTTCCTCCCCAAAGTACAGAATAAGCCATCTCTTTCTTGTTTGTGTTTCCTGGCCATTTCCTGCCCGACACTTCCCATCACAGGATTTATGGATGGAGCCCAGAAAAACCTGCTTCTCTCCCCATTATAATCTCTGTGGAGCAGAGGCCAAGACTGGCCCTCTTTCTGGTCTTTACACCAAGCGTCTAACCGGAGACATGGTGGTGCAGGGCAATTATCATTAACAGCTGGGCATCCCCAGTTTTCTACAACAGTCTTTTTTTTTTTTAATTTTTATTTATTTATTTGAGAGTGACAGACACAGAGAGAAAGACAGATAGAGGGAGAGAGAGAGAATGGGCGCGCCAGGGCTTCCAGCCTCTGCAAACGAACTCCAGACGCGTGCGCCACCTTGTGCATCTGGCTAACGTGGGACCTGGGGAACTGAGCCTCGAACCGGGGTTCTTAGGCTTCACAGGCAAGCGCTTAACCGCTAAGCCATCTCTCCAGCCCTACAACAGTCTTATAGGTGCTTTCTTAGCTGTTTGCAAGCAGAATAATTTTGCACACTGCATGTTGGTACAAGCAATTAATTACTATCATAGTCACTCCTTTCAATAGACTAGTTGACTAACACTTTCCCCTCTTGCTCTCCACCTCTCCCGTGCCAAGAATTCATAGAGCTGAACACCTATGCAAGGGTTTGTTCCAGCCAGGCTTTTTTGTTTGTTTGTTTGTTTTTCCAGGTAGGGTCTCACTCTAGCCCGGGCTGACCTGGAATTCCCTATGGAGTCTCAGGGTGGTCTTGAACTCATGGCGATCCTCTTACCTCTGCCTCCTGAGTGCTAGGATTAAAGGCGTGCTCCACCATGCTTGGCCCAGCCAGGCTTTTATAACCATCTGCAACCAGATGCTTCCGCACAGTGTCTGGCAGTGGGGGCAGGAGGAGACTCTTGAGCATGGCTGGATAGCAGCTCAGACCCCTAGGCTCTCCCCCTCAGCATTGCCAGCTCGAAGGTATGAAATAGCTTGAGTGTGAAATGTCCCATAGCCTCGTGTGTTTGTGATGAAGCCTCATACTTGGGCCCCAGCTGGTGGAGCCTTTGAAACATGAGACTTTGCTGGAGGAGGTGTGTCCCTAGGGACGGGATGCTGGGATTTTATACTATGGTCCCCACTTGCTGGGGCTAGCGAGCTCATTCTTATTGATGTGACAAGATGTCTGCTTGCTATGTTTCCTCCACCATGATGAAGCTTCCCTTTGAAACTGAAAGCCACAATAAAGCCTTTCCTTCCATCAGCTGCTCTCGGTTGGGCGTTTTGTCTCGGCAATGAGAAAGTCCCTTCTACGTGCTATTACTACAGCCTTGGGAAGACCTGTAATGTCATCTCAAGCAGCTGCCAGCTGGGCCTGGCAAAGGGACATAACCCGGGCCACAGCATGCCCAGAACTTTATTAGCAACTGTCTCTCTTGCCAAATGAACTAGGGAGAAAGTCCCCAAAGATGACAAGGTGCAGGCAATTCCAGAGGAGACCCTAATTCTGTGTGTGAATCTACCCAAGCCCTGAATCACCCATGCAAAGTTCAGATCCAAACTGGTGCAACAGGTGTGTCCATATCCTCTGCTGGGTACACTGGATGGCTTAGAGAAGCAAATTTATTCTCTTGCTGTGCTGGGGGATGAAAGCTTCAGGTGGGTTTTCATTTTTACTAACTAAATTTTGCTGTAGTTACCGTCTTGTTGGCACAAAGCACCCAACCAAAAGCAGCTTGTGGGAAGAAAGGGTTACAGACTTGAGGGGAAGCTCCATGATGGCAGGGGAAAATGAAGGCATGAGCAGGGGGTGGAGAGTGTGCCAAACTTGTCCCCTGGCAAGGGGACGCTGGCTATAACACCCATAAGCCTGCTCCCAACAATACACTGCCTCTAGGAGTCTCCAATTCCCAAATTGCCACCAGCTGGGCACCTAGCATTCAAAACACACAAGATTGTGAGGGGCAACATGTCACTCCAACCACCACAAACTTCATCAAAATTAAATTTTATTTTTCTTTTAAGAATGCAATTAAGAGCCAGGCATGGCGGCACATTCCTTTAATCTCAGCACCAGGGATGCAGAGGTAGAAGGATCGCTGTGAGTTCAAGGCCACCCTGAGACTATATAGTGAATTCTAGGTCAACCTGAGCCGGAGTGAGACCCTATCTCAATAAACAAAAAAACAAACAAACAAAAAGAATGTAACTAAGGGCATGAGAAAGCGAGCCTTTTGCCAGGAGAAAGTATTAGAAAAAGGATGGGCACAGAAAACTTATTCCGAATTCTTACAATTAAATTATTAGGATGCAACCTGATGAAAAAGTGAAGAAAAGATTTGGCCACTGACAGAGATTTTGTAAGGCTCTTGTAAGGCCTAGTAAGCCCATGAAATAGTGCTCAACAGAAATTTTTATCAAAGAAAGAGAAATGCAATGAATGACGGGCCATCGCTGAAAAGAAGGCGAGTGTAGCTTAGGTGGAGAGAGCCTGCTTGGCCCCTGCATGCTCTTAGCTTTGTACCTTAGCATTGCCATAGCAGAGTGACGACGACGGAACTGAGCATGCCCAGTGTGGGCAAGGAGAAGCGGCGCACGGAAATATCAGATACTGGCGCTAGGAACGTAAAAGGACAACGCCACTTTGGAAAACGTTTTGGCAATTTCTTGTTTTGAAAAGTGGTTTCATCTATTAATTTTTTGAGAGAGACAGATAGAGAGAGAGTGAGAAGAGTATGGGTGAGCAACTGCAACTGCAAATGAACTCCTGATGTATGTACCACACCGTGCATCTGGCTTTATGTGGGTAATGGGGAATCCGACCCAGGCTGACACCAAGCTTTGCAAGCAGTGCCTTTAAATGCTGAGCCATTTCTCCGGCCCCAGGCCAATTTTTTTTTTAAAGCTAAACATATGTTATGCCTCAGTCCAGTCTGATTTTTTTTTTTTTTTTTTTTTTTTTTTTGAGGTAGGATGAGGTAGGATTTCACTCTAGCCCAGGCTGACCTGGAGTTCACTGTGGAGTTTCAGGATGGCCTTGAACTCATGGTGATCCTCCTACCTCTGCCTCCCAAGTGCTGGGATTAAAGACATGCACTACTATACCTGGCTGGCCTTTTTACTCTTGAGTGTTTTTTAAAAACTATTATTTACACCTGGCATGAGGCACACGCTTTTAATCCCAGCACTTGGGAGGCAGAGGTAGGAGGATTACCATGAGTTCGAGGCCATCCTGAGACTCCATAGTGAACTCCAGGTCAGCCTGGGCTAGAGTGAGACCATACCTTGAAAAACCTACATATATATATATATATATATATATAATTTGTATAATTTATGAGCTGGAGAGATGGCTCAGTAGTTAACATGCTTGCCTGCAAAGCCTAACAACCCAGGTTTGATTCCCCACCACCAAATAGAGCCAGATGTACAAAGTAGCACATGCATTTGGAGTTTGTTGCAGTGGCTAGCGGCCCTGGTGCACCTATTCATTCTCTCTCTCTTCCCCATCTCTCTCTGCTTGCAAATAAACAAATAAAAATACCAAAACATGTTATTTACTTATTTGTGAGGAGAAAGAGTGGGAGAAAGAGAAAGAGAGAACGAGAAGAGCATGCCAGAGTCTTTTGCCACTGCAACCGAACCTCAGATGCATCCATTTAACCATTTAACCATTGAGCCATCTCCCCATGCCCATTCTTAAGTCTTTTTATTTTTTCAAATATGTTTTTATTTTATTTTTATTTATATTTAAGAGAGAAAGAGGGAAAGAGAAAGAGAGAGAGAGAGAATGGGTGCACGAGGGTCTCTGGCCACTACAAACAAATTCCAGATGCTTGTACCACCTTGTGCATCTGGCTATACATGGGCACTGGGAAATCAAATCTGGGTCCTTTGGCTTTGCAGGCAAGTGCCTTAACCACTCAGACATCTCTCCAACCCTCTTAAGTCTTAAGAAAGACAGATATTCGTATTCAAACAGTCTTGTGTGTGGAAGTTCATAGAAGTTTTATTTGAAATAGCACAAACCCGGGAAACACCCAACCATTCACTGGATGGATATAAATGATTATTATTTTCTTCATTTATAAAGAAGAAAGAAAACATTTTTCTTTGTCTTTGTTTTTAGAGTGTTTTCTTGGACACCTAGTAAGTCTTTCTTATGATGACCTTTGAAATTAAGATGTATCTCTTGGGGACTGAGTCCAATCTCCATTGTTTATAATGCAGGGATATTTTTTAGGTCTATTCAAATAAACGCCCCTCAGGAATTAGCTCATTGCTGTCTTGAAGGAAATGTCCAGGAGACTGTGCAAGAAGCACGTTTAGTCTCTGAAAGATAAGAGAAGTTATTCTTCTTTTCTTTGTTCCATAAAATGTGTCAGATTGTTTTCTTAAAATAGCCCCTTTCAGGCGACCTTCCACATGTGTGAGTACGGCCATGCCTACTTAATAAAGCAACAAGGAATGTCTC
This sequence comes from Jaculus jaculus, assembly GCF_020740685.1. Taxonomy (NCBI): domain Eukaryota; kingdom Metazoa; phylum Chordata; class Mammalia; order Rodentia; family Dipodidae; genus Jaculus; species Jaculus jaculus. Next base: position 50,261,066 of record NC_059103.1, on the reverse strand, counting down.
TCCTGTTTCTTTGGCCAGACTGCTTCCCGCCCTCCCCGCCCCAATACTTACATAGGTGAATGGATAAACACTTTATTTTTCCTCAAGGAATGCAAACATGAATTACGAGGCTGGGGATGTAGCTTGGTATTAGAAGACTTTTTTCACCAAGTCTAGGCACAATCTCCAGCACCTTCCAAAAGGAATTACTTACTGGTTTGTACAACAAAATAAATGTATCTCAGACCAATTATGCTCAGGGAAGAAATTAGATATGAAAATGTATGATTCTATTTTTTTTTTTTTGGTTTTTCAAGGTAGGGTCTCACTCTGGTCCAGGCTGACCTGGAATTAACTCTGTAGTCTCAGGGTGGCCTCGAACTCATGGCGATCCTCCTACCTCTGCCTCCCAAGTGCTGGGATTAAAGGCGTGCGCCACCACGCCCGGCTATGATTCTATTTTTATAAATTCCTAGAAAATGGAAACTAATCTATTGGGGACAAGCAATCAGACATGTATTATAGAAGGACTTAAGAAAGCTTCCAGGACAATGGGGACAACTGCCTTTTTAATTTCTACTATATTAATTGTTTTTGAAAAGATGTAAATTATTAGTATTTTATAAAATAATGTGTGTGTGATAATTTCTTGAGATGATAATGTCATGAGGGAAAGTAGCTTGGCCCAGGAGAAGAGCTGAGATATGCACCCCTTTAAAAGCTAAAGCTTTTCTTGAGAGAGTTGGAAGCACTATACCACCTTGCTGTCCGAAGCAACATAGAAAGGAAGGGTGGGGAGAGAGAGGAGAGACAACAGAGGGGGTATGAAAGGGGAGGGGGGAAAGAGAAGGAGAAGAAGGATGGAAAGAAGAAGTAAAGGAGGCAGGGAAGGAGAGAAAGAGAGAGGTTCCAGAAATCCTAAGAACAAAGTGAGGTGTCCCTTTTATGAGTTTCTGGAGGAAAGGGTGTGTCTGCACAGACTGTGTGGGAGAAATCATCCAGGGAATGGGGAGCAGGAGATAAGCCATGAGACCTTCAAGGTTTCTTAAGAGAAAGGGCTGTTTTGCTTTCGCCCTGCTCTTAGATAGGACCCAAAGCCATAACCCAAGTGGCTTTGGATTTCCCTGGCAACATGGGACTGGTTATTGCCTTACTGCCCTGCCCTGGTCTCTAGGAAGCAGGGACCTTTTACAGTGGGCCCATCTATTTTCTAACATGTTCACATATTTGTATAATGTACTTAGATAATATTCACTCTGCCTTTTCTTGCCCCCTTCCTTACTCATGCTGGTTCTCCCCTCTCCCCACATGGGTCCCCTTTTACTTTTCTTTTGTAGTTTTTCTAATATTGATTCTGTATATGGGAAAACTATTGTTGTTTTTTTCTTTCTTTTCTTTTTCTTTTTTTTTTCTTTATTTTTTCTTGAGGTAGGGTCTTGCTCTAGCTCAGGCTGACCTGGAATTCATTATGTAGTTTTCAGGCTGGCCTCGAACTCATGGTGACCCTCCTACTTCTGCCTCCCTAGTGCTGGGAGTAAAGGTGTGTGCTACCATGCCAAGTTATACTATTCTTTTCGAATATAATTAACGAGCTTTAGTTCCAGTCATTTCACAAATACATTTGAGTGGAGGCATTATAAGTATTTTGCCTCAAACTGATCCACTGCCAATAAGATGTGATTTCAAGACTGTGGGAAAGCTAACCCTTCTTACAGCAACCAAAGCTTGCAGGAAGCTGCTTGCTATTATTTTCTTATTACAAGAAATAACACATACAAAGGGATCAGTCAATCCAGAAGGGCGTAAGTTGAAAGAAGCTCTCTGATCTGCCTAGCCATAGCAAGTCTTATTGACGTTTTTATATACTTCCAGAATCTGTGTGTATTTACTAAATATATATTTGTGTGAGTATATTAGAAACTAGTTCCTTGAGATAGGTGTTCCCAGTACTTTCCCAGACTCTTGCATTTCTTCTCAGTGTATTTTCAGTATTGCATTCTCATCGTCACCATTTGCTGTACAGATGTTTAGCTTTTTTATAGATATATTTATAAACATTTCTTTACATGTTCTCTGTGCCTTATATTATGCTTACAAAGGGCTTATGGAACCAATAATTTTTAAAAAGTCTTTATTCTCTTCAGTTTTATGATTGCACTTATGTATGTATTTGAGAGAAAGAGAGAGATAGAGTGAGAAAGAGAGGGGGCTGGAGAGATGCCTTAGCATTTCTGTTGTTGTGCTTGCCTGCAAAACCTAAGGACCCAGGTTCCATTTCCCAATACCCACGTAAGATGTACAAGGTGGTGCATACATCTGGAGTCTGTTTGCAGTGGCTGGAGGCCCTGGTACTCTCTCTCTCTAATCTATCTGTCTGCCTCTTTCTCTTTCTCTCAAATAAATAAGTGAATGAATAAGTAAAATATTAAAGAGAGAGAGAGAGATAGAGAAAGAGAGAGAGGGAGAATGAGTGCACCAGGGACTCATACTGCTAAAAGCACACTCCAGATGCATATACTAGTTAGTGCATCTGGCTTTATGTGGCTATAGGGGAGTCGAACTTGGACCATCAGGCTTTGTAAGCAAGTGCCTTTAACTGCTGAACCATCTCTTCAGCCCTGATTCTTTGTTTTTAATAGAAATTTTGACTCATATTTTGGTATAAGGATAAAGTAGGAACTTAAAAACAATTTTTAAACTGTTCTGTTGTCCCATGGCAACTCATTACACAGTTTCATCTTTCCTTTCTTAATTTGAAATACTATTTTTATATGATCTGTCGAAGATGCCATTTATTCATTTTTTAAAAAAGAGTTGTCTAAATTCTTGGTCTGGGGCCAACTTGGATTTTGTTGTTGTTGTTGTTTTGAGACCAGGTGACTCACTGTGTCCCTCAAGTTGTTCTAGAACCCGTGGTCTATCCCCCCCACCCTGCTTCTCGGGTGATGGAATTACAAGTATGTGCTACCATGTCTGGCATAAGAAATTTTAATAATCATATTTAAGGCATCTATTATGTAAGATGCTCTCCTCCAAAACTTCCCCTGGCCTAGGTTTGTGAAGAATATCACTAACACTCAGGCTTTCCCAATTCATGCTGGCATTTTCCTAGTTCTAGAGACAGGCATCTGATTAGTCCATTTTATCCCTTTTTAATAGTAATCTGTGCTCCACTGGGTTACATAGACGTGCCTGACCAGCCTTTTCAGGTGACAATAAAGTAGGTGACACCAAAACAAACAACCAGATATGAAGAAAAGAAAGTTAAAAATGTACGTGAGCCCTGAGTCTGCACTGCAAAGGCAGGAGGAGATGGAGGTCAGAGGTCAGCTCATTCGAGGACATGTCACACCAGTTCGTCCTGTTGAGAAGCTGAGGCTGGACACACCGTGTGTGAGCCTATCAGTGAAGAAGGCCACCTCCCCACACAGAGGGGCTGGAAGCAGAATCCAATGGGGTCTCTCTGCCTCCTCCCTTTGGCTGCCCTTTGTGCCTAGGCTATCTTAGTATTTATTTCCTATCACAGAGTTCAAGAGACAGCCAGACATTTCTCTTGGTTCTTTATCTTACAACAGTTTTGTTAATGGCCAGAGTAAAATTCATAACCAGGGGCCAGGGGAGAAATGGAGTGCAATTTTATCACATAAAAATATGCACCGAGGGGTTGGAGAGATGGCTCAGCAGATATGGCGTTTGCCTACAAAGTCTAAGTGGATTCCCCAGCACCCACATAAAACCAAGTACACAATGGCACATGCATGTGGAGTTTGTTTGCAGCAACTGGAGACCCTGATGTGCCCATTCTCTCTTAACTCTCTTTGCTTACACATAAATAAATAATTTTAAAAAATACACTGAAGTACCAGCATGTCTAAGATTAGGTGTCCAAGTCTAAAGTTTCAGACAGGTGTTCACTGCCTCATAGTCAGTCACCCAGGGACTTCTTTACAGTTGCCTGGCCATCTCTGCTGATGGTCTTTCACAAATCTGAGACACTCTGGTAATCTGTGTTTTCACAGATATTATTCATATTTGTAGCAAAATGTGGGCATCTTACTCTGAGAGATGCATGGGTGGCTTTGGTGATGGCAAGAGTCCCAACCTTCCCTTCTTTACTCCATTCTACCTTCATCAGTTGAATGATGCCTGGACCCCTTGCTAGCTCTGACAGCACTATGACAAAAGTCTCTGGACAAGCTGTTTCCATTACCCCTGTACTTGGTTCTTTGACAATGTGAAGTTATGTGGTTAGATGTGAAGAATTAGAGATGGCCAGAAAAATCCATCACCACTCATTCTATAGAGAGGTGAGACTTATGTCCACTACTTCTCAAATCTTTGTACAATTTTGATGAACAGCATATACCAGTGTCTCAAATGGAGCCTTAAGAAACTGGCAGCTGGGCTGGAGAGATGGCTTAGCGGTTAAGCACTTGCCTGTGAAGCCTAAGGACCCCGGTTTGAGGCTCAGTTCCCCAGGTCCCACGTTAGCCAGATGCACAAGGGGCACACGCGTCTGGAGTTTGTTTGCAGAGGCTGGAAGCCCTGGCGCGCCCATTCTCTCTCTCTCCCTCTATCTGTCTTTCTCTCTGTGTCTGTCGCTCTCAAATAAAAATAAATTAAAAAAAAAAGAAACTGGCAGCTTCTACTTCCTGTCTTGTGAATCCTGATTTATAACTCAGCTGCCATGCTGCGAAGAAGCCCAAGAGATCTCCAAGGAAAGGACCAGTGGAAGACGTCAGGGCCTCCATCTGCTGATCCACCCAGCCAGTAGCAAGGAGCATCTTGCCAGCTGTGGGAGTGAGCTTTCACAGGAGGAGATAGATGGACCATAAATAGATGGCACATCGATAGAAGGTGAACTGGCCCTGGTAGACCCAACACATCAATGACTATTGTTTCCTTGGGGAGGTCTGTCACACAGAGGAACACTGGCATGGGGGAAGAGTTGTTGATTGTTTAATGTGGGCTGCCTCAAGTTCCCATTTCACCACTGAGCAGTTATGTGGACAAGTCACTGAATCTGACAAACCTCATTTTTCTGCATTGTAAATTTGGGTAAAACTTGACTGTACATTCTATATAATTAATATGTAATGGTTTTATGAAACTTCATGCTTTGTTATTTCTTCTTTTAAAAATGTTTTAAATTTATTTATTTTTATTTTATTTTTAATTATTTATTTATTTATTTGAGAGCTACAGACACAGAGAGAAAGACAGAGGGAGAGAGAGAGAATGGGCGCGCCAGGGCTTCCAGCCTCTGCAAATAAACTCCAGATGCGTGCGCCCCTTTGTGCATCTGGCTAACGTGGGACCTGGGGAACCGAGCCTCGAACCGGGATCCTTAGGCTTCACAGGCAAGCGCTTAACCGCTAAGCCATCTCTCCAGCCCTTAAATTTATTTTTAAGGAGAGAGAGAGAGAGAGGGAGAGAGAGAACATGCCAGGGTCTCTAACCATTGCAAATGAACTCCAGATGCATGTGCTCCTTTGTACATTTGACTTTACATGGGTACTGGGGAATTGAACCAGGATTATTAGGCTTTGCAGACAAGCACCTTAACTGATGAGCCATCTCTCCAGTTCCCTTCCTTCTTTTTTCTTTTCTTTTGTTTTCTTTTCTCTCTGTCTTTCTTTCTCTCTATCTCTCTTTCTCTTTCTTTCTTTTTAAGAAACATCTTACTCTAGCCTAGGCTGGCTCAAACTCACAGTGATCCTCTTACCTCAGCCTCCCAAGTACACCATTACATCCATCTATGATTTGTAATTTTCACTTAAATGAGAGTTCGATGAGTGAATTTGGACAGGAGTAAGACTGACAGGCTTTCGTTCTTTGGGGAAAATCATTTTCCATACCTTTTCACATCATGCTTGTGACAATGGTGGCTCATTTATCCTGCACACACCTTTATCCTACAATGGGTCAGTGTATTAACATTGTGGTTTTGCTTACCTTCCTCAAGAGAAAGCTCCTTAATGTTCTTCTTTTTGTCTGTCTGTTTGTTTTTCAAGGTAGGGTCTCACTCTAGCTCAAGCTGACCTGGAATTCATTATGTGTCTTCTCAGGGAAGCCTCGAACTCATAGCTATCCTCCTACCTCTGCCTCCTGAGTGCTGGGATTAAAGGCATGTGCCACCACCCCCAACTCATGATTTTATTCTTTATCTAACACCTAGTACCCAGCTTGGTAGGGAACAAACAGTTGGTAAATACAGAGAAAACAAATGACCGTGTTATTAATGAGTACATTTTGAGAAAACACACAGAGGGTGTGAAAACTATTAACAAGAAAAGAGTTCCAATTCTAAGTTAGTGATTCTCAAGGATGGAATAGTCACATGATGGATGAGAACTCATCTGTCTTTCAACTTTCTTGCTGTTTGAATAGGGTTTTCCTTACAAAACCTCTTTTGATATTTAATTAAAGGAAGATATGACATTTTGCAACATTTATAGAAGCCATGTGTTGAAAAGATATGAGAACTCTTTTTTTGGCAGTTTATTAATTTGCTATGACAGTCACTAGCCATCAAGTAGATATCTCAGTAATATCTCTGGCAAGAATTTCAGAATGCTTGGAAGAAAACCAAGGGCAGTGGTCCCACTGGCCACATTGTTTTACATGCTTTCCTATAATTTGAATTTGAAATGTTCCCCAAAACTCACATGTTGAAAGCCTGGGTCCCAGGTGATGGCACTATTGGGAAATAGTGAACCCTTTAGGAGTTGGGGGTCCAGTGGGAGCAAGTTAAGGCACTGAAAGAATTTCCTTGAAAGTGCTTATGGGGCTCTGTCTTTCTCATTCCCTATTTTTTTTTTATTTTCTAAAAATATTTTATTTATTTATTTACTAAATAGTAAATAGACAGAGAATAGGTATGCCAGGCCCTCTAGTCACTGCAAGTGAACTCCAGACAAATGCACTGCTTTGTACGTTTGGCTTGTGTGGGTCCCAGGGAGTAGAACCTGGGTCCTTTGGCTTTTCAGGCAAGTGCCTTAACTACTAAGCCACCTCTCCAGCCCCTCTTTCCCTCTTTTGTTCCTGGTTATGGACTTCCTCAGCAACAAGCTACCACAGTGATGCATCACTTCAAGCCCAAAAGCAGTGGGGCCAATTGACTATGGACTGAATCCTCTAAAACCTTAGCCAAAAAAAATTTTTTTCTCTATATAAATTGATTATCTCAGGAGTAAGTTCCAGAAACTGAATGAGGACTGATGCACTTTCCAAACAGAGGCTAGGGTAGTTACCCTGAAGTGTGTTTGATTCTGTTCTTTCCTTTGTTGAGACTATGAGGGTACCCACTGGCCTCTAACCGCAGTGACCCCTCCCCCCACAGTAAGCCTTTAGCTTCAGGAGCTACTGTTGCTCTGGAGACACAGTGGAGCTGTCTATCCTGGAAAGGCAGTCAGGAAGGCTGTATTTGGTCTGCTGAGGTTGAATCCTGTTAATAGTCAGGGGATTTCCTGTCTTAAGACTAAAAAGGTATAGCCACACTGACTGAGTATAATTAAACACTTAACCACACATACTTTTCGTAATTTATTTATGACACCAACATATGGTTTGTGTCCTTCTGGGAATTTAAAGTTATTTCATTGAGAGGAAGGGGAAGATTTTTTTTTTCTCTCGTCTGACATTTCTCACTTGCTTCTGAACTGAAATTTCTCATTTGTTCTACTGTGTTGTTTACAATAGGAAAGACTGCTTTTCAAAAATGACTTTTGTCCTTTTTTTTCTTTTATAAATCAAAGGATTCAAGGTGTTTCTGCTACAGGTACTTTGACATTTCTAATTTTTCCACACTTCTGTCTACTCTTCTTTTCAGATTTGTGTGCTTGGTGATGGAGATTGAACCATGCTAGGCAAGCACTCTGTTACTAAGCCTCACCCCCAGCCTCAGTTTCAGACCTACTAAGGTTTTGAACACATCCCTTCCATTCTGATTCCAAACAAGAATTAATATGCATCTCTTCTCTGTTTTAATTCGAGGTTTCAAGTGTTTTGGACCTCTGGATTTATGTATTAAGTTAAATATTTCTTTGTTATCTATCTATCATCCATCTACCTATCTTCTATTTATCCATTTATCTTTTTTTGTTTGTTTGTTTTGGTTTTTCCAGATAGGGTCTCACTCTAGCCCAGGCTGACCTGGAATTCACTATCTAGCCAAAGGGTGGCCTTAAACTCATGGTGATCCTCCTACCTCTGCCTCCCGAGTGCTGGGATTAAAGGGGTGTGCCACCATCTGTCTATCTATCCATCTATCATTTGTTGTTTATTTTCCTTCTGGCATGTGCACATATTTGGTGTGCATATGTATGTGTTCATATATGTGTAAGTACATGTGTGCAGAAGCCAGAGGTTGACATCAGGTATCTTCCTCAGCCTCTGTCCAACTTATTTTTTAATATTCATGAGAGAGAGAGAATGGGAGTGCCAAGGCCTCCTGCCTTGCAAACAAACTCCAGACACATGGCCATGTTGTGCATCTGGCTTTAAGTGAATACTGGGGACTAAAACTCAGGAGTCAGGCTTTGCAAGCAAGTGCCTTTAACTGTTGAGCTATTCTTCTAGCCTTTACTATCTATCTGTCTATCTGTCTATCTATCTATCTATCTATCTATCTATCTATCTATCTATCTATCGTTACAGATAAAATTATATATACTTACTAGGTACAATATCTTATTTTGAAACATGTTCACATAGTGCATTGGCTATATTGAAGTAATGAACATATGCAGTATTTCATGTACTTGTCATTTTTGTGATGTGAACATAAGCACTCTTTTGGCAATTCTAACAATGTCACACATTGTTATTAACTATCATTATCATGTTGTCATAAAGTATCTCTCTTATATCTATGTGGAATATTCATGTCTCCAAATTCTGTTTTCTTTCAATATTTTCTGGAAATAAAAGCCAGCCTATTTATCTAAACTAAACATATACACCCATGTCTATGATAATGCAAACAATACGTGGAACTCAGGTGGACTAAATGGAGGAGAAAACCCATAAAAAGTAGAAGTGTGTGAGTTAAAAAAGAAACAATGGAGCTGGAGAGATTGCTTAGTGGTTAAGGCACTTTCCTGTGAAGCCTAAGGACCCAAGTTCAATTCCCCAGTACCCAGGATAAATAACTAAATAAACAAAAAAGAAAAAATATAGAAACAGGGAAAGTAGGTAGGTCTGAATGTAGAATAGTGTAGCAGTTACCATCTTATTGTTAGGATAAAAAACACTATGGGAAGAAAGTGTTTATCTTGGCTCACAGTCCTAAGTTTCACCATGGCAGGGAAAGAATGGCGGAGTAGAGGCTGGACATCACATCTTGTCACATCATCTGGGAAGTAGCAGCAATAATGAGATAGCTAGCTAACACCCTATGGGGCTAAACTGAAAGAACCTCAAGATCCACCCTTTGTGACATCCCTACTCCAGCCAGGCTCCACCTCCTAAAGACCTGAATATGAGGCTTAATCACAAACACATGACATTACAGGAGACATTTAATATTCCAATCACCATAGGATGGGGGTGGATAAAAGGAGACTAGAATTGATCAGTGCATAAAATGTTCATGTTTTGAGATATCACACTGAACCTCACTAATGTGCACAACTAATCCATGTTAGGAAGAATAAAAATGACACCAACATCAAGCTCCAGAAATATAAGATTGAATGAAATAATATGAAAAACCTACATTAGTCAGCACAGGCTGGGTTATGCTGTATTGACAAACAGCCTACTGATCTTGCTGCCTGAAAACCATGAAGGTTTATTCTCATACACAGAAAATTCTGCTATGGTCTGGGTGACCTTCTAGAGCAGTCATTTCTTATGTCAGGAATCTGTAACCTGTGACCCAGGGGCCATCTGGTCTGTACAGACAGTTTCATTAGAAAAGATGGGCAGTCTCTACACTGTCTGTGGGTGCAAAGGTGGTTGGTTCACAGAAATCACATGAGTATAAAGCCTCAAGATGCCTGGTGTTCTGTGGAATATGAATCTCTACTCTCTGTGAGATTCCCCATTACTTCTTCACATTAGAATGTGTTTCCACAATTGCCACACAGGGAAAAAAAGAAGTGTGTTGTTGGTGGCCGAGTGCCTTACTCAGAGGAAACTCAAACCCTCGTGCTCGCATTTCCTTAGACAGTGAAAGATGAAAGGGCCTAATTTCATCTGGGCTGTGATTTTTAATATGTGCCCAAGGTTGTTATATTGGAAACTTAATCTTGAATGCAATTGTGTTGGAAGGCGATTAAGATTATTATTATGATGGAAGTGGATTAGTTACTATGAAAATAGATTTGTTATAAAAGCAAGATCAGCCTTCTCATGTCCACTTGTTCCAGCTTTTCCATGGGATAATGCCTTTGTCAGATGTTGGCACTGTACTCTTGAGTTTTTAAGCTATTAGGACTATGAGACAAATAAACTTCCATTGTTTCCAAGTTACCCAATTTCAGGAATTATGTTATAGCAGCAGAACATAGGCTCAGGCAGTGTGTAGGGGAAGTAAAAATCCTCCCACATGGGGATGTGGGTATCAGTGCACAAAGGAGTCCCTGCTCCAGGATGGGAAGAGGGGAGAAGAAACTTGAGAAGTTACAAGAAGCTCATCTCAGTGAAGCCCTGGTCAGAGGGACTTGGATACAGTGTCAAGACCCTTTGGTATGAGGATTGAAGCTTTTGAGGTTGTCTAATACATCACCACCCTTGTTACCACCCAGTTTCTGATCCAACTGAAATGTGAGACATGAGTCGGCTGACGGAAAGATTACCAATACCTCAAAGAGCATGTGGAAGAACACTTCAGCTTGTCCTGTGGCCTGACTCAGATAGCACTGCATAGAGAAGCGAAGATGGCTCTGTAAGAGACAGGAAGCAGAGCTTGCAGCACATGTCTTCCCTCCCCCAAAGAACCACATGAGGCTGCTCTCCCGTGGGAAGGAGTCACCGTGACCCAACAGGGCTGTCCTTATGAAGAACCCTGTGAATGGCAAAAATGTCAGGTCCCCAGTACAGACTTGAGAATGGAGCTGCCATCTCCTCTCACTACCTGTCCACCTCAGAAATGGACCTTGTGTCCCAAGAATGGAGAAGGCTGAGGGGAGAAAGGGAGAGATGGATGCAGATAAAGACAGATATGTTAGAGACAGCAGTGAGCGGGGACTTTGTTATGTGAGGGAGAAATGCTCCAGAAGCGCAAAAGAAACAGAGGAACTTGCAAGGAAGAGAGAGAAAGAGAGTAAGCACTTTCTAAAGACCCACATTATAATTGCAAGCAAACCGTGTGGCTGGGCTAGGAGGCCTCAGGAGGCTGGGAAACACAGACTGAGGGTTCCTGTGGCTCACCAGCACATCCAAGCTGGATTCCTCTGTAGTGCTCTACCAAGCTCCAAGTGGAGAATTCACAGCCTCTCAGATGCTGATGAAGGGCCTGGGTCCTTCCTGGTACGTGGAGCTCTGGCCAGGAGGCTGCTGAGGAGAGCAGAGCCTCCTGTTTGGACTGTGACTCTGATGTCTTCTTTCATCCACCACTAGCTTTAGGACATTGGTTAAGCTTTGGTCTGCATAAAGCAGACTTTGCATAAAGACATGTGCCTTTAAATACGTATAGTGTGCGTGTGTGCGTGCATGTGTATGTGTAGTACATGTGGTGTGTTGCATATGTACATGCAGAGAACAAAGAAAAATGGTGTCTCCTTGATTGCTCATCCTTATGACAGAGTCTCTCTGAACTCCAAACTGCCATTTTTATCAAACCAGCTGACCAACAACCCAGCTATTCTCTACTCTCTGATCACCATGAGACTTGGCATTACAGGTGTGTGTGTCCACGCCAGCTGTGTACATGGGTACTGGGGAATCAAACTCAAGCTTGTATATTTGAATAATAAGCACTCTTACTCACTGAGCCATCTTCCCAGCTCCTTACACATTTTAAAATTTTATATATATATGTATAGAAATTTTTTAAAGAGAGAGAGCCAATAGAGAAAATGGGCACGTTAAGGCCTGGAAATGAACTCCAGATGCATGTGCCACTTTGTGCATCTGGCTTTATGTGCATACTAGAGAATTTAACCTAGGCAGTCAGGCTTTACAAGCAAGTTCTTTTGACCACTGAGCAATCTCTCCAGCTACTCCACCCAAAACATTTTTATTTTATTTTTACTTTTGTTTTTTTTGAGGTAGGTTCTCACTCTAGCCCAAGCGGACTGGGAATTCACTATGTAGTCTCAGGGTGGCCTCGAACTCATGGTGATCCTCCTAACTCTGCCTCCCGAGTGCTGGGATTAAAGGAGTGTACCACCACGCCCAGCACTCAAAAAGCATTTTTTTTAAAAATTTTTTTGTTTATTTTTTATTTATTTATTTGAGAGCGACAGACAGAGAGAGAAAGAGGCAGATAGAGAGAGAGAATGGGCACGCCAGGGCTTCTAGCCACTGCAAACAAACTCCAAGATACATGTGCCCCCTTGTGCATCTGGCTAACATGGGTCCTGGGGAATCGAGCCTCGAACCGGGGTCCTTAGGCTTCACAGGCATGCGCCTTAACCGTTAAGCCATCTCTCCAGCCCCTCAAAAAGCATTTTTAATCAGCCCAAATCATATAAGAAATCTTTTGGATTGATTGATTCTCCCATCTAATATTTTTCAATTCAGAATGGTAAAAATAGGAAGATGGGAGGTAGGAAGGACTTTATTACAAAAGACACAGTTAAGGGCTGGAGGGTTGGCTTAGTGGTCAAGTCATTTGCCTGCAAAGCCAAAGGACCCAGGTTTGATTTCCCTAGGACCCACGTTAGCCAGATGCACAAGGGGGCACACGCATCTGGAGTTTGTTTGCAGCGGCTGGAGGCCCTGGCATGCCCATTCTCTCTCTCTCTCTCCTTCTCTGTCAAATAAATAAAAATAAAATATTTTTTAAAAGATACAGTTAAAATCCCAGTATGATAGTTGGAATGTAAAGTGTTCTCCCATAGTCTCAAGTATATCTAGACTGCCCTCCTTGTTGAAGGTCAACTCCAGGTAACCAAATAGACTATTGTTTATTCCTCAAGTAAAAAGTCCTCCCAAACAGAAGGAAAGGGTTCCCAATGGCAGAAGTCCCATTTTTCATGCTTAGCCTTTGAGAGGTAGAGCCTTGCTGGAGGTGGAGGTGTGCTACTGCAGTTGGACCTTGGGATTGGTTAGTTCCACTGTTTGCTCACAGCTATCTTACTATTGCTATTCTCTCTCAGCTGTGGATATATGATGAGGTGAGCCAGCTTCTTCTGCTATGATTAAGCTTCCCCTCAAAACCGTAAGCCTGAAATAAATCCTTTCCTCCCAGAAGCTGCTTCTGGTCAGATGTTTTGTCACAGCAATGAGAACATAACTACAATATCCAGTTTGCCCTGTTTTGTGACAGCCCTATTGTCTTGTTTGTGCACACTTGCATTTGGTCATTTTTCAGAGATCATGTCCAAGGCCTGAGAGATATTCAAAGGACACTGTCCTGGGGAAGTTCACAGTCACCCCTCCAACCCCTACCCAGCACCTAGCTTGAAGCATTTGTTCGGATTTGGTATGTACAGAATCACTAAAGTTCTTCATATTCTTCCTGACCTTGACAGAATCCATAACGCATTTTCCCAAGCACTTCACCCCTTCTTTTTTCAAGTGATCTATTTTCTTAGGGAAATGCAAACCGTATGTCTCTAACTTGGTCACATGCCATTCTTTACAGTGCTGTTTGGAAAAGGTTGTCAGTGTTCAACGGACCTGCAGAGCTGCCACAGGCTAGAGGCATATGAGGCTGAACCTCACTGAAGTCAGGTTAGCTAGCAACCTCCCTCATGTGGAAACCAAGAGGTAAATCATCCCACACCAAACTACATAGGTCTCTGCTTCCCTAAGACTTGTGAGGGATCTCTTTAATTCCCCTCTCCATCTCCACCTCTCTTTCTTTTAGAATAACTTATAGCTCAGGGCTACAAGTAAGCTCATGGTGACAGATGGCCCTATGGAGACTTCATTCAGTTTGATCATAAGGGTAAGGCCTGGTCTTGGGTTCAGAACAAATGGGGCTTCTGCCATTAGGAACCCTTTCCTTCTACTTGGGAGGACTTCATACTTGATGAAGAAATAATAGTTTATTCGTTTACCTGGAGCTAGCCTTCACCTAGGGGGACTGCCATCTCCTCCACATAGCTCCAGTCTGCTCTAATACATGACAGTTGAGCCCTAGTGAAGCACTCTGATGACAGAGATTTCATTTTTAATTTTTTTTAGGAATTTCTTTCTTAAAGGAGTGGCTGCCTGTCTTGGGGTCTGTATAACTTTGCATGCAATACATGCAAGCGTGGAACAGTGGGAAGCTTCCCTTGCGATAACTGCCCCATACTGCCTCCGCATCTTTAGTCATCAGAGAAAAATTTGATTCTGTTCTGTTCTGTGGAGGGAAAATAAGCACATACATGTGTTTTAGGAACATCTTTCACATGGAGGGTGGGTGCAGTTATGAGACATTTAAAGGGTGGATATTCAAATGTGTTGTTTAGAGGTGAGGTCTTTGGGAGGTTTGGTGAGGATTAAAGTGGTCAGGGGAGGGCTGGAGGGATGGCTTAGTGGTTAAGGTGCTTGCCTGCAAAGTGTAAGGACACAGGTTCTGTTCCCCAGGACTCAAATTAGCAAGATGCACAAGGTGGTGGCACATGTATCTGGAGTTCATTTGCAGTGGCTAGAGGCCCTGGCATGCCCATTCTCTCTGTCTCTCTCTCAAACAAACAAATGAATAAAATAAAGTGGTCAGTATAGAGTTTCCTGACTGGATCTTTCATAAGAGAAGGAGGAGCTGGGGATGTACCTCATGGTAGAGTGTTTGTCTCAAGCTGTATGACACACATACACAACATACACACAAACCTGCACAGTCACACACACACATCTCCCCCACCTCACACACATACCCTGTCTTTCACCATCACTACAACAGGACTCTCCTAAATGAGTAAGCTTAACGTGAAAGCCATCTGTGAGTTACCAAAACCAGGAAGAGTGGTGATGGGTCATGGTTGTCCACAGAAATAAAAGAGAGAGTGTGTTTCTAGCACATCCCTTGAGCCCAGCGCTACATTAGGCCAGAGAATTATGCGGCTCTTTGATGGAGGTGACGTTTTTCATGCTGCCATAGAGTGGTAAGGGAACTTGTCTGAATTCTAGAACTTAGGCTGCTCTCTCAGTTTTTGCCCAGGGCCTGAGCCTCCCTCATAATGGTATACCCTCTCACCCTTCTGTGTGTCTGGCTATGTGGGACCTGGAGATTTGAGCATAACTTCTTGGGCTTTACAGGCAAGTGCCATAACTACTAGCCATCTCTCTAGCCCTCAGGACTTTTTTCTAATGACCCACTGAGTTTCTTTAGTGTTGCTTGCATAAGCATGGGTGGGGAGTTATTTACTGTAATATGGGAAACTTGTCAGTGGCTAAACCACTGAAGAACATGACTTCTCTCCCCAGCAACTACTAACTGCCAATAGCTTCTCTGGGAGAGGTGGGGCCTCATGAGTCCTTCCCTCACCCAGGAGGGGGTGTTAAAAGCTCAGTCTTGTTCAGGAAACTATAGCTGCTGGGTGCTGTGGGTTGATGAATACAACAGTCACGTTGTGCCTAGAACACAGAGTTCCACAGCACTCCTCCCCATTCCCTGGCTCTCTTGACATTCCATTTTAACTAGGAGAGGCTGAGATGAGAGAGAGAGAAAAAAATGGAGACAAGGATAGACAGAGATAGGGGAAGGGCAAGAGAGAGATTTTCTGTCATTCACAAAAGTCTCTCGATATTTATGCCCTGCAAATGTAACTATTCCAAAGCCAAATTATGTCTCCTTCTGCTCTATAGCCTTTCAAATGAGGCCCAGATGACAAAAGCAACTCTGACTTGAACATCCAATGAAAAATAATGTGACCACATTCCTTGAATGAAGAAATGAAATGAGAATTAAAATTCTTAGGACTCATGACCTTGCTTGATCGGTGAGAATGCCCTACTCAGCCCTGACTTTAAAACATAAATTTTCTGTTTTCTGTTCAATAGGGCTATTGTATGGTGTTTTGCATTTTGCTCTTCTTGCATGAGAAAAGTGACTATTTTTATTTTTTAATTATTTGCTTAAGAGAGAGAGAGAAAGAGAGAGAGAGAGAGAGAGAGAGAGAGACAGACAGATAGAGAATGGGTGTTCCAGGGCCTTCAGCCACTGAAAATGAACTCCAGATGCATGCGCCACCTTGTGCATCTGGTTTATGTGGGTCCTGAGGATTTGAACCTGGGTCCTTTAAGTTTGCAGGCAAGCACTTTAACTGCTAAACCACCAATCCAGCCCAAGAAAAGCGACTTTGAAAAAGACTACTTCTGCTGACAGGACTCCACTTTGCCTCTTTCCACCCCCCTGAACAATGACACAGCCCCCACCCTCACACCCCACATCTCATGTCCCAAACTCCCCGAGAGAAAAGTCCTGGACATGGACATCACAGACATCCTTGGAGTTATTTTTATTTTATTTTAATTTTGAGCAAGCATAACAGAAGCATGCAGCTGTTCCTTCCAGCCATATGTGTGGATGTGCAGTGCACACAATCGAGTTTTGCCACCACTCATGGGAGTGAAGAGTTTGTGGGCGCCACGGAGGAAAGCATGAAGGGGGGTGGGGAGGCGCAGGAGGGGAGATTAAAGCACAACTTCTAAGGCTCCTTTAAATTGGACTGTGTTGAGCAAAGAAAAGCCTGAATTATGTAAAAGCTGGCCAGAAGCCCACATCTGGCAGCAGTCAGATGGTTTGGTAAGCAGGACGCTCCCCTACAGCATGCAGAGTCTGGGTCCACTCTGGAAAGAATAGGGAGCGTGAGGACATCCCGGGGCCAGGCCAGCTCATGGAGGCCTGGGTGCGAGGGGGCATTTCTGACCACTTGATCTCGGGTTCAGCCAGGTGGGATGTGTTTCCTGTTCCCTTTGAGGTCAGCCTCAGGATGGTTGCAACCCCAGTCTTGTTCCTGCGGGAATTAAAAACCTGTGCTCATGATTTGGCGTCAGACTTTGAAATCAAATTTTCTCCAGATCTTTAAAGATTCCCAGAGGAAATAAGACCCTTTCCTGTATATGCAACTTTAATCTTTCTGGGAAGACCCTCTCTCCCCTGCCATTCTCTCCCCCTACCCAGATCATAGCAGTCATTCCCCAAAGCCATGCCAGGTCTGTCTCATGTATTCACCATCTGCTGTTTGCTGATGTAGGCCCAAAGCACGGGCAGGGCATGTGGAGCCCAGGAGCGTCAGGGATCAAATGTTACAGCCTTGCAGCTCACCGGAGGCCTTTATGTGCTGGGAGTGTATCTTACAGACAAGCCCTCCCCTGGCCGGTGTCTGCAGCTCGAACCCACCTAGCAAGTGGAGGGGAATGCAAAAATGAAGACAAACATTCTTTCCCTAAAGGAACAAGGGTAGAAAATTGGTCAGGGGGTACATTATGGTGGTACTCCTCTACCTCAAGCCTGTAGTGTTCTGGAATAGAAGAGCGGCCACCGCAGGCAGAAGGATGTTAGCGCAGGCTACACTGAAGGCCTAGGGCATGCGAACCGTGAGGGAGCTGTGTCACAGAGACAGGTCTGGGGGCCTCTTTCCAAAACCAGCCCTGAAGTTTCTGGAATGATTTAGATTTGTTCATAAAAAGGCACAGTTGGTTCCTGTTAAGTCCACTGCATTTGAATTGCTGCTCAGATATTCATCTCCAGCGAGATCTGTCCTAACATCTCCACATGCCTATCGCAGTTCATGCTTCTTCCTTCTTTAGCCGAAGAGGAGGAGGAGAGAAGGGAGTTTGGAAATGTGACCAAAGCTATTGCTCTGTCAGCTTAAACCCTAGGAGCAATGTTCTGTTAGACTTGCCACAAAAAAAAAATAAAAAAATTAAAAAATTATTTTCTTTAATTAAAAAAGAAAAGAAAAGAAAAGAAAAATGAAGCACAAAACGTCAGCACCAAACTTCAGGGTAAAAACCATTCATTCAGGCAACAAAGCTGCCATGAGTAGCATTATCCCAGTTCAGGCCGGAGCAGCTCAATTGACTGGAAAGCAAGATGAACCCACAATAGAGCTTGATCCTTTGACTGCTAAAGCCATCGAGATCTATTTCAGTAATTAGTAAGTTTGAAGACTGCCTGAGAAATGCTAGCAGCAAGTATTTCCCAAACAGAAAACAAATCTTCTCAAGTCTATGTGGAGAGGTCTCACTAATTTGAGCCCTTTGTCATCGGGATTTCTCTGAGGTAGGAGAGAATGACAGAAAAGTCCGATTATCCTCCAGAGTTCATGCTCCCTTCATCCTCTTAGTAACAGAGCCTCCAGGATCTTTTCTGGGTGTGTGGCTCCCCAGGGAGAGACTGCATTTCCCTGAACCCCATGGAGCTGGTGTGGCTAATAAAATGAGAGTGGAAGTGAAATGACCATGTATAGATTGTGGTCTAACAAGGACCTGCTGGACCCCTTGCCTCCCTACCTCAGAGAGGTCTGGAGCTGGATAGATGATGTGGCAGTTTGAATGAAGTACCCCCTCATGGCCCCATGGGCTCTGAATACTTGTTCCTTAGCTGGTGGGAATTTGAGAAGGTGGTAGGGTCTTTGGGAGGTGGAGCCTTGCTGGAGGAGGTGTGTCACCGGGGACGGGCCTTCAAGTTTATTCCTCCAGCCCTACTGGGTGCTCAGTGTGAGCTTGTTCTGGCTGCTGTCTCGCCTCGCTGCTGATGTAAGATGTGAGCCAGCTCCCTGCTCTGCCATGCTTTCCCTACCAGGATGAAGCTTCCCCGTGAGGCTGGAAGCCGAAAGAAACCCTTTCCTTCCATGAGCTGCTTCGGGTTGGGTGTTCTGTCCCAGCAATGAGCAGGTAACTAGCATAGATGATATTGTTCCTCTGAGAAATGGGGTCGACAACCTAAATCATCTCCCGTCCAAGGTGGGGGGGGGGTTCATGAAGAACTTGAACGGGGACAACATGGCTTGACTCTCACTAATCTCTACGTGGAGTCCCATTAGCTACTTTTCTGATCACAGTGACCAAATATTTGCAAAAGCTACTTAGGGGAGGAAGGATTTATTGTGGCTCACAGTTTGAGCCAAAAGTCCCACAACCTCCCAGAATGGATTCACCAGCTAGGGACCAACTGTTTGGACATGTGAACCTCTAGGGGACATCTCATATTCAACCATAAGAGAATCCTAGTAACGTCATTCTACTGTAATATGCAGTCTTACCCGAGTGCAATTAAGATTATTTGGAAATTGCTAGTATCCCAAAATGTTTATTCTCATGTCTTAGATTTGCTGGAACACTTTGTTAGTTAGCATGCTTAGGAAGAACATATAGAATAGAATATATAAGACTACCACAGGAAATAAATTGCAGTGGAATGCACTTATTAATAGCATTGTTTTCCTGTATAATTTTCTGAATGTACTTAAAAACATTATTCTGGTACTGGGGAGATGGCTCAGTGGTCAAGGCACTTGCCTACAAAACCTAACGACCTGGGTTTGATTCCCCAGTACCCATGTAAAGCCAAATGCACAAAATGGTGCATGTGTCTGAGTTCATTTGCAGTGGCTAGAGGCCCTGGTGTGCCCATTCCCTCCCTCCCTCTCTGCAAATAAACATTTTTTAAAAGATTACAAATATTCAGTTTTTTTAAAAAAGACAAAGAACTCAAAAAATTAATAAGAAATCAAACAAACCAATTTAAAAACGAGCTATGGAACTAAATAGAGAGTTCTCAAAGGAAGAAATACAAATAGCATATAAACATATAAAAAAAGTTCTACATCCCTAGTAATCAGGGAAATGCAGATTAAAAGTATGTTGAGATTCCATCTCACTCCTGTCAGATTGGCCACCATCAGGAAAACAAATGACCATAAATGCAGGTGAGGATGTAGAAAAAGAGGAACCCTTCTCCACTGTTGGTGGGAATGCAATCTGGTCCAGCCATTGTGGAAATCAGTGTGAAGGTTCCTGAGATAGCTAAAAATAGATCTACCATATAACCCAGCTATAGCACTCCTAGGCATATATCCTAAGGAGTCATCTCACTACTTTAGAGATACTTGCTCAACCATGTTTATTGTTGCTCAATTCACAATAGCTGGAAATGGAACCAGCCTAGATGTCCCTCAACTGATGAGTGGATAATGAAGATGTGGCACATTTATACAATGGAGTTCTACTCAGTGTCAAGAAAAATGAAGTTATGAAATTTGCAGGAAAATGGATGGATCTGGAAAGGATTATACTAAGTGAGGTAACCCAGGCCTAGAAAACCAAATGTCACATGTTCTTTCTCATATGTATATCCTAGCTACAAATTATTAGACTTCTGTGTAAGTAGGGAGAAAACTCAGTAGCAGAGGCCAGTAAGCTAGAAAGGAGATACAAAGGGAAAAGAAAGGGAGGGAGGAGGGACTTAATAGGATGGTATTGTATATATGCAAGTAGAACAGATTAATTGGGGTGAAAAGGCCTAAGTGAGGTCAGGGGAAGAGATTGAGTAAAGGAAAGGTAGAGGTAGGGCTAATCAAAATCTAAAAGGATATAAATAAGTCATATGGAAAGTTACTTTTTGGACAATGGACCACTCAGGAGCCATAGATTGTTACTAAAAGAATTTCAGTGCCAGGGATGGGGTACCTTCCAGTGAGTTGTTGGCTAGGGAGGTCCCTGATGCCCCCAAAACATTACAGGTCATTGTCGAGGTCCTTGGTTTCCTACCAGGAATAGATGGTAAGACCCTATTGCTGACTTTGGCTACAAGACCACTGAGAAATCTTGCTGGAGCTGAGCTGAAGACCTCTTCCAATGTAGACCAGCTAACAGAAATCTGGAAAAAGCCACTCTGTATGCAGTTCAATGGGAGAGAGAGAAATCACCAATGAAGATTCTCAGCAGTGGACACTGCAAGCCTTATATTTGGCCAGCCAGGCCAAATGAGCCAATGAACTGGTGCAACAGTGGCACATCTGTTACTGGGGAAAATGATTGCTCTCTAATTTAACTGGCGGCCTGCTCCATGGGAGAGAATACATCCCTGATACTGAAAACCTACAACATGGGTAATCGTAAGCCCCAGGGGTGGTAATGTCTGCTTCTATCTGGCTAAATGTGTATACTATGCTCACCAGACTGCCCAGTAAGCACTTCTTTTAATGTTCATACCCATATATTAATGTTACTCTCACTTTTGGTTAGAGAACCTTCCCTTTTCAGACAGCAGTGCCCTTGGGATGACTCAGATGGCACCATGGTGCTGAGAAGAAGTGACAGAGGAGTGCTCAGCACTGTAATATCTCTATCACAACTCCCAAGGCTCAGGGTCCATTGCAGAAGATGTGGCAGAAAGAATGTAAGAGCCAAAGGAAGGGTAGGACTCCTTACAACATGTTCCTCCAGACACAAAATGGCTTGGGTATCCATGACCTCACAGAGCTTCACACTACCTACACAAGACCATCATAGTAGGAGGCAAAGCTGATGACATCTAAATAAAAGAGAGACTGATTGAGAGGGGGAGGGGATATGATGAAGAGTGGAGTTTCCAAGGGCAAAGTGGGGGGAAAGAAGGAATTACCATGGGGTATTGTTTATAATTATGAAAGTTGTCAATAAAAAAATTAAAGTAAAAAAAGATTATCATGGTACTGGGGAGATTGCTCAGTGGTTAAAGGCACTTGTTTGCCAAGTCTGTCAGGTCCACCTTTCAATTCCCCAGTATACACTTAAGGCTATATGCAAAGTGGAGCCTGCCTCTATGATCCCAATGTGTCAATGACAATTGCGGGATCCAAAGCTCATGGGCCAAATTCCTCTGGCATTTGCAGTCTGAAAGTTTATTTGTAGTGTCAAGACACCAGATCCCATCTGAAAGAAGGTGGAGCATAGACACTTTGAAGCTGTCTTCTGACCACTACAAGCCTGCCATGGCACATGAGCTCATATACACACACAAATAAATAGAAAAGTAAACACAAAGAAACAAAACATTTTTCTTCAATGAGATCCATGACATTGACCAGACCACTGAAGGGATTCACAATACATGGGAACAGGTGTACACACACACTCTCTCTCTTTATCTTTCTCTCCTTACATAGGAGACAGGAGAGAAAAAAAAAGAAACGGTGATCTAGGTTTATTTTCTTCCCTGATCTACTCTCCCTAAAGGTTAATGAAAATGTGTGTAAAAACTGGAGGAGTTTCTTTGCCTATGTTCTCGTAATACACAAATTAATCTTAGTTTCTGGAAGTCTGGGAAATACAGTTTTACTTTCAACTGGAGCAAGGAAGCCTGGGAAATGTAGTTTTACCTTCAACTGGTGCAGGGTTTAGATGACTCAATATTGAGAGACTAGAGATGGGAGATGGGTTTGCCCACCACCATTACCTCTTCCTTCTAGCTGAGTGAACTTAGAAAGTTAAAAACTACTTCAACTGTGTCTTGGCAGCTGAAGTGTTGGATATGAACTGTATCCTATCGCAGCTAGCACTGGGAGATTGGAAGGCAGAGGTGAGCATTTAACAAGCACTTTCATAGGATGAGATGCCATTGCTTACTCTGCTTTTTGGCAGACTCTCATTTCCCAGATGTCAGGAGTTTCTTGAGGTGAAGATAGCAGAGCTCCTTGGTCCTCAGTGGCTCACTTACCCTCCAACATCATTTCCCCAGCATTAGGAAAGTCATTCCTCTGTGCCCCATTGCAAACACTCAGCTTCCCAGTCATTTTTCCAGCACCAGAGTTCTAACGTTAAGTAAGTCCTTTGTGCTTGAGTGAGTGAGTGTTGGAGTATGCGAGTATGTCTATCTGGGTCCATTGGTTCATGGGTTGCTATTTTCTTGCGAGAGAACATCAGTTGTCCCATAAGAGCTCCTGTTGTATGTGATACTATATCCTGGCATTTTCTTCTTCTTTTCCTTTTGACATTGAAATTATTTAGGAGTGTGCATGTGTGTGTGTGTGTGTGTGTGTGTCTGTGTGTGTGTGTGTGTGTGTGTCTTGCTAAGCACATGGAGCTTTACATGAGTGCTGAGGAATTGAACCTGGGCTGGCAAGTTTGGCAAGTAATCTCTTTTAACTCCTGAGCCATCTCACCAGCTCTTTCCTAGCATTAAAAAAAAAAAATCCTTGTTGTCTATGAAGGTGTTGACAGGGGCCATCTAACTCTGTCTGTCAAGCACCTTGTGAGCCAGGAGGGCACTCACTAGTGAGCCTCTTGCCAAATGTCGCCCTCAGATGACAGCTGGGTGCACTTTGACTGTGTCAAAGCTTTGAATCCCCAGTCCCAGTATTATCCAGGCAGTGTTGAGAATAAGCTGTGTAGTCCAGGCTGGCCTCAAACCCGGGTTGCCTGGAGCTCGGATCTTATTCTTGCCTCTGTTTGAGTGCTGGGATTACAGGTTTGCATCACTGTGTCCTGCCAGCCTGGTTTTGTTTTGTTTTATTTTGTTTCTCACTTTGAAAGGTTAAACTTCATGTAAACTGCCTTCTGGAATCTTGCCTATTGATCAGCATGTAGTTCCGCCTTTCCTCTTACCCAGTAGGAATATGTCATGGAGAAGAAGGCACGCACAACTGCATTTTACTGGTAAATGTCCCTGGATTCCTGGGTTTAATTTCTGCTAGCTTGTTTACCCCTCAGGACAACTGCTAATCACTGTTTTCCTACACTCATTTTTTTCTTTTTTCCTGTGGACAACACGGACACCCTCTCCAATAAGCTCACGGGTTCTGTCATGTATCCAAATTCCAGAAACACTCCTTTGGCTCTAGGCAACTCTGCAAAGCCAGTTCTGAGACCTGGGCTGTGGGGCATGGTCTGCTTTGCTAGCTGCTCAGCTTAGGGGCTCAGTTCTCTTGGCTGCTTCCCAGAGCATCTGGGTACCATCACAAGACACTTTTAGGGGTTGGGAGAGAGAAGGTTTTCCAAGACCAGAGCTTTGGGTGAGGTTTCTGCAGCCACGGTGCCTTCTCATCAATTCATCATTAAAACTGTGTGCTGAGAACATGGGTGACTTGCATGGGATGTGTGGGTTCCACTATACAGAGGAGACCCCCTAGGCACCATTGTGACAATGGGAACAACATGGACAGACTGAAAGGGACAAGGTCAGGACAGGTGGGAGGCAGTGTTCAAAGTGATGCCTGAAAGAGTCTTAGGAACAAAGACCCTTGTCCCTAGAGCCAGCCAGCAGTTTCCTGTCTGTGAGAATCCAAGTCTCTTCTAGATCTCAAGGTCTCCAAATAGACCATGCCTCCAGGACAAGGCAGCATGCAGAGGGAAGCCACTGGTATGGGCATCAAAGTCAAAAGTTAATTATCGGGCTGGAGAGATGGCTTAGCGGTTAAGCGCTTGCCTGTGAAGCCTAAGGACCCTGGTTCGAGGCTCGGTTCCCCAGGTCCCACGTTAGCCAGATGCACAAGGGGGCGCACGCGTCTGGAGTTCGTTTGCAGAGGCTGGAAGCCCTGGCGTGCCCATTCTCTCTCTCTCCCTCTATCTGTCTTTCTCTCTGTGTCTGTCGCTCTCAAATAAATAAATAAAAAATGACCAAAAAAAATAAAAAAAAAAAGTTAATTATCATTTTGTTTCTCCTTAAATAAAAGTTGGCATCCAATACCAAGGCAGCTTGCACTGGGGAGTGGAGAATGTCACAGAAAGCTTCAGAGAAAACCTTTGGGTCCATGGCACAGCCCTAAGGAGGCCAACTTTGAGAAGACGATTTAGCCCCACTGAACACCCCTTCTGCTTGCTCACAACACCTCTTCCTTTTGCTCTGTCTCCCTCTCTCAGACACACTTGGGCTGACACCTTCCCAGGTGAGGCTGTAACCCGGTTCGACATCCACCATTCCAGGTGGGCAAAACGGCTCATCCCAAAGACAGTGCTGCAAAGGAGGAGGATACCATGGGGTTCGGAGGTTCCCTGGGCTAGAGCCACAAAAAGACCTGGCTCCAGGGGCTGAGAGCTGCATCTGCCCAGAGCAGTCAGCAAGATGTGCCCGGCCAGGCCTCACAGGCGCAGGTGCATTTGCTTTTCCTTCACCTCACACCTTGCAGGGTTCCATTCTCACCACATTTTGACAACTACGTCATTTTCTTTTGTAGTTTGGTATATATATCTGTCTTAAATATTCACATTTTGTGGGCCCAGGGTTTCCAAAGCATCCAGGGCATCACCCTTTTCCAGTGGAAAGTCCCTTCAAGGGTATGTGTATGGGGAGGGGGTAGAAGGGGGGCGTCTCTGTATCTCTTTCCTGGGGTTCTTTTCCTGTCTCCCACCCAGGTGGAAGTTCTCAGCCTTGTACAGTGGAGTTTGATTTAGAACTCTCTCTGTCTCACTTTTTATTTCCCAGAGAGGGGAAAACTAAGAAAATCCTCCTGGAGGGACTACGGGGGAGATGTTTGTTTTGAAAAGGGGAGGTCAACTAAGGGAAAAGTGCAAGCTCTGCAGAGTGGAATGTCAAATTGGGAGCATGAAGAACCGAAATGAAGAGCAGGAGGTCACGGTCAGGAGAGAGCACCAAACCTTCAGGGTTCAGCCCTGGGTCCAAGGATGAGAGGCGCTCTTCACCCCATGCCCCCCAGGTGGGCCTGCGTGCCCTAAAATGACCTCGTTAGTTAGATGATCATCTGCTATGCTGGAAGTCTCACAGTGGAAGGTATGCCCCCTCCCAAGAAATGAAGCATCAGCTTACCCACCACCATGGCAGGTTTGGGGTTGGAGACCGAGGGGACCAGAGACAAACTGTTTCTTGGAATCAAGGTTTTATTTAACACTGGGGAGGATGTGGGGGCGAGGTGCAGCTCCAGAAAGCTGGGGAAGGGGCGGGAGGGGACTTTAAGGTTTACTAGGGACAGGAGGAGGGCAACCACTCTGTGAGGAAGAGGCTCTTCTTGATGGGACTGAGTTGAGGGAGCGGTGGCATGCCCTCTGCTCAGCCCAGGAGAACTCACTTACACGAGAGAACATAGTATCCAAAATCCCAGACCTAGTGTGTGCATGGTTAGTGGGAGGACTGCGAGGAGGAGGAGGAGAGCTCTCCTGAACGCTTATACTCACATTCTTCTTAGTATTTTATCTATTTATTTATTTGACAGAGAAAGAGGAATTGAGAGAGAGGGAATGAGGCAGAGAGAGGGAGAGAGAGAATGGGTGTGCCAAGGCCTCCAGACACTGCAAACGAACTGCAGATGCACACACCCCCTTGTGCATCTGGCTAACGTGGGTCCTGGGGAATTGAACCTGGGTCCTTTGGCTTTGTAGGCAAACGCCTTAACAGCTAAGCCATCCCTCCAGCCCTATACCCACATTCTTATGTCTATCTCCCTCTAAGCCATTTAGCACTGTACTCTTCCCTAGCATTTTGTTCAAGAGTAAGCTCCTCCTAATGCAATGGGATGGGTGAACCTTTCTTCTGAGCTTCTCTGTCATGCCTCCACCCAAGTCATGTAACTAAAACACTGCACAGACCTCTACCTGCCCATGGAAGTGGTGTGATACTGCAGGACCCACCTGCATTGCCCAGGGCTCCCCTTAGGCCTGCTGAGCCTTGCTTGTATATTACCTCTAAGGCTGAAAGGAAAACAGAGATGCTGAGAAAGATTGATTATTGGGGAGCTCCAGGTTGAAGGAGAGCCAGGTTCTTGTGCTCCAGTGCCCTTCCAGAGCACCAATCCCTGGGCTATGTAAGGAGAGGGAAGGGCAGTCTTCACTAAGGACCACTGTGCAGAAGAGCTCAGATAAAGGAAGGGCAGCAGTGACACCCTCCCCATCACATGAAGGGATAGCATTGACACTTTCCCCATCAGAAGGAAGGATGACAGTGATACCCTCCCCCATCACAAGAAGGGATAGCAGTGAGACCCTCCCCATTAGAAGGAGGAATGACAGTGACATCCTCCCCCTTCAGAGGAAGAAGAGCAGTGACCCCCTCCCCATCAGAAGGAGGGATAGCAGTGACCCCCTCCCCATCAGAAGGAGGGGCAGCAGTAAGCCCCTCCCCATCAGAAGGAGGAATAGTGGTGACCCCCTTCCCACCTGAAGGAGGGACAGCAGTGATAGGCAGCCCAGCAGCAGGAGGTAAGTTGTCTAAACCACCTCTCTTCTGCAACCCCGCTCAGCAACAGAATGAGTGCAGCTATTGGTGGTGATTCCAGGCCTTGCCCAGGGTCTCCTTCTCCGTTCCCCCCCCCTTCCTCCATACTTTCCCCATTTACCTGGAAATTCACCATTAACTCTGATTCCAATTAGGAAATAAACCTGGGGGAAAACTGTTTTCCACAGGCCACAACACTCTGTGACAGATTTATTTAATTTATTTATTTATTTGAGAGAAAGTAGGAGAGAGAGAGAGAAAGACAGAGAGAGAGTATGGATGCACCAGGGCCTCCAGCCACTGCAAACAAACTCCAGACACATGCACCACCTTGTGCATCTGGCTTACGTGGGTTCTGGAGAATCAAACCAGATCCTTTGGCTTTGCAGGCCAATGCCTTAACTGCTAAGCCATCTCTCCAGCCCTCTGTGACAGATTTGTTAATACAAAACACAAAGCTCTCCCCTCAAAGGGGATAAAAGATAGTTTACTCTGGAGCCAAATATAAGTGACCATGGCCCAGGAACACAGATTTAGGTTACCCTCAATTGTATGTTCCAACATGTAAACAATTTCATGAAGTTTTTAAAGTTACAGACCAAAAGAAAGTTATAAATCAAAGCAGTTTTCAAATACATTGGTGGAAACCTCAGGGTTACAGCAATGCAGAGACATCTCTGCTAGGTTACAGATGTTATCTGACAACATTCTTAGCCTTTGGGTTGGTGGAAGCTGGTAGTCTGTTAGTACATTCCAGAAAGGAATCCTGATTGCCTGATAGTCACCACAGAGGTGGGCAATAAATGGCTGTTCTAGAGGACTAGCGAGAGCCCTAGATAATTTGACTTTGAAACTGCCACGCTGTCTTTCCACAATCATAAATGTTCAGCTGTAGGATGTTTGAAATATGTGTAGTTGCTTTGTGGAATGTTAAGTCATAGATTCCTGGGCACCGGCCACTTAGTGACAGGCAAAGCTGTCCTAACTCAAGTGTGTGCTGAGGTCTCAGCATAAGAAAACACGGTTGGGAGTTTTGCTTTGATCCCCACCTCAGCTTCTCCTGCAGTCATCTGATATTTTCATCTCTGACTCACTCCTGTGCCTGTGATTTATTTGGTTCTAAACCTGCAGGAACACGGACATGGACAGTGGCAGAAAGTCATTGATCTCTGTGCTTAGACCAGCCAGGGATCAAGGAACTAAGGCAAAGGACTGTGGAGTCACTGGATGGCCAGAGGCAGAGACCATATAGGACCCAGAATTCTATACTTTAAGCACTACATGGATGAGAAGTATATGAGAATTCATGAAGCAGGAACCCGTAGAGAGAGACACAGGGAGTCCTTCTGGTGGGCCTGAAACCAGCTCCTCTTCCATGAACATGGCTGGGTGATGCCAACACGCCTTTCTAGGAGAAGCAGAGATTTGTTAGCTACCCAGCCTGAACTTTAGGATGTGGTGCTACAAAGAAAGTCATGAAAGTATAGCAGTGAGTGTAGAGGCTAGAACCATGTCAAATCATTGAAAGCATCATTGTTCAAGCATAAAAATTCATAAATTGAGCTGGAAGAGATGGCTTAGTGGTTAAAGTGCTTGCCTGGAAAGCCTAAGGACCCATGTTCACCTTCCTAGATCCCACTTAAGCCAGACACACAAAGGTGAGTCATGCTCAAGGCCACACATGCCCACTAGGTGGCGCAAGCATCTGCAGTTCGGTTGCAGTGGCTGAGGCCCTGGTGCAACAATTCTCTCTCACTCTGTCTCCCTTTCTAAAATAAAAATAAAAAATTATACATGCATCTCCAAAAATGAATTTCCCAGTCTCCCTTTGCCAGGGCTTACAGTCAGGTTCAAGGGTGATAGTAGAGAGCTGAGGTGGGCAGTTTCTCGGGTCCAGGGTCTTACTTAATGCTAGGTTAGACTGTGTAATCCAAAGAGGGAGCTTCAGATCACAGGACTCGGACAATTTCTTATATCCAAGACATCATTGTAATGGGGATGAGGGAGAAGGAGAGCAGGGACAAGGAAGGAAGAGGAAGAGAGAAAGGGGTGTTTATATCAGAGTGAGGGAGAGAGAGAGGGAAAAGAGAGGAGAAAAGTCGAGCAAGTGAGGGCCAGGAAGAGGGTCTTACGGAGATTTTATAGAGAAACTACCTGAGAGGGAGGTTCCTTGGGTGGTGTGCACAGGTATAAATGGTGGGGGGGTGTCCTTCCTTCCATTTGGCCCAGATGTCGCCTCGGTTATCATACAGGAAGCATTTCCAGAATCTCAGGCCTAGCATGGCCGAGCAGTTAGGGTGAGAAAGAGGGAGGGCGCAGAGCGCTGGGATTCTAACACTTACCTCTATGGCAAAAAGGAGGGTGAAATAAGGGAGAGAAAAAAAATCTTTGAGAATGAATAACAAGAATCATTCATTTCAAAAAGGGTTCATTTTAGGTATAACATAAGTCCAGCAGACACACTCCACAATAGTCAAAGGTTCTCCTGGTGCCTATGCCAGGGTCATATGTAGTGAGCCCTCTCCTATGAAGAGGTCACTGGGCAGCCTTGGGGTCTCCAGAGCTCATGGGG
The DNA here is from genome assembly GCF_020740685.1 of Jaculus jaculus. Taxonomy (NCBI): domain Eukaryota; kingdom Metazoa; phylum Chordata; class Mammalia; order Rodentia; family Dipodidae; genus Jaculus; species Jaculus jaculus. Next base: position 50,231,319 of record NC_059103.1, on the reverse strand, counting down.
AGGGAGATCTTTATTGGCAGATGAGGGCTCTTGAAATCTTGCTGACATGAGGGTCACCAGATGGGCTGAAACTTTACAGAAGTCCACTGCAATGGTTTGACTGTGGCCTCAGAGACTGTCCCCCGAACCCCAGCCCTACCCCACCCCGCTCCATCCAGTGGCTCTTGTAATTAAATCTTGGTCTCCATGGTGACATTGAAGAATACAATGGAATTATTAGGAGGTCAGGTTTTGTGGGATACCCTTTGGTCAATGAAAGGTAACTTTCTCCCTGCATCCCTTTTTTTTCTCCTCTCTTTCTTCCTTTCTCTCTGACTTCCTGTCTGGTTATGGAGATTTATATTAGTTAGAACTTCCATTGCTTTGATAAATGCCTGAAAGAAATAGTTTAAAAGAGGAAGGCCTTACTTTCACTCATGCTTATAGAGATTTCAGTCCATGGTCTGCTAGCTGCACTATTTCATGGCGGGAGGTTGTGGAAGGGCAAAGTTACTTACCCAAAGGCAGCCAGGAAGCAGAGAGGGATAACAGGAAGAGTTCCTCCTAGGACAATATATAATTCCCAAGGACACACCCCGAGTGGCCCACTTCCTCCAACCTCTGCCTCCCTATTCAAACGACTATACAAATGGACTAAGCCCCACAGAGCCTAATCATCTCTGAAAATACTGTCACAGGCATACCTAGAGGTGTTTTCCTGATCTCCTAGATAACTCTCAACCCAGGCAAATTGACAATCAACATTAACCATCACAAAGCTTTCCCATACATACATACCGTAACCATGATGAGAATGTATGCAGAGAAGCCTTTGGCAGTATCATACTAATGAACCTCCAAAACTATGGGCTAAATAAACCTTTCTTCTCTATGTTAACTGCCTTAGGGATTTTTTTCAATGTAGTAATTCAAAGCTGACTAATACATCCCCCCAGAAAGTATTTGTATTCTGAGATTTGTGGCTCCTATGGAGGAACTATGGTCTGAAAGTCTTGCAAAGGCTTTAATGTCCAAGGTGAATTCTTCCAAGATGGGCTTACTAAGACTTTATTTCGGAAGGAGAATTAATCTCTGGCCCCTATATTCTAATATCACTAGTGCGTAACTACGGGGAGCTACAGTCTTACGGTGCTGGGGAGGGCCCATGGAGGGACTGTTTGGAGTAACGCCCAGGAAAGGTAGATCTTGAAAGAAAATGGAAGTATTTGATATGAATTCCAGGGCAAGAATTTCTGCCTGGACTTCTGGCTCTGACTCTGTCAAAAGTGATTTCCCAAGAGAGTTTTGCTGGTCCCTACCCCCGCCCTTCCCCTTTGAGGAAGGAATCTGGTAAGGAGTGAGCCTACTGAGTCCATTTGAACAATAGTTACTTGGAGCACAGGGTCCTTAAAATCACTGTGTCTTTTTAGACAAGTCCATTACATCTTACATTCCTACAGTTCCTCCACTCTCCCAAAGGCTGTTTGGTTTTTATTGTAGCCACACCACAGCCATTTGGACCAGTTTCCATATGGTCTTTCTCTCATTCTCCCAGCTGATCCCAAATTCTAGGTGGTAAAGAAGAAGATGGGGAAGGAGGAGAAAAGAGGAAGAGAAGGGGGAGAAGGAAAGGAAGGAAGACATAGGCACTCTGTTCCTTTCCACGCACTGTTCTCCAGCCATTGTTGCTTCAACTATTCTAACATATCTCCCTGGCTCTGAGAGAAACACTACATGCTTTCCCACCTGCACACCAAGGGTGCCCAAGTCTCAGGTCAAGAGGTTAATAGTAATCTATAAGTCTATGAAATAAACTAAGCATTCAACATGTGAAATTTTTACTCCACAAAGTGCTTTATGACAGCCCCTTTGGAAACATTCTTTGGGGAGTATATCATTTGCTAGGAAGCCCATTCTGGATAATGCCATAAAAAGACTTACCTTCACTCATATGCCAAATCCTCAGTCAAGTAACAGTGTATAGCTAGGGTCTGCCAAGACATTCTGGAGGAAAGCCACCACAATTTCTCCCCGCAGGGCTATAAGAAGATGGAATCCGGTGTATTCCACACAATATGAATGAATGAATAAGGGAGTGATGAACATTACTCAGTGAATCTGCTACAAATACCTTAGATGATAAAGAGCCTGATTCTTCGTATTAATATTTTATTGTAGAGACGTCCCTGCCAATTGGCTCAGCTTCCTGCTTGAATGAACAAATGTTGTCATTCTAACCTCAAATGTTGTTGCTTAAAAGAAAAAAAGCACAGCACATGCTTTCTAAACCAATCACAGGCCAGTCATAAATGGTGTTAACAGACAATGTTTATAGGCTAGAAAGGCCAGGCAAAATACCTTTGATTATGACAGAGGCAAAAAGAAAAAAAAAAAAGAAAAGTTGTTCCTTCTGTGGAATATGATCTCAAATGCAAAATGCTCATGAAACTAGACTTCAAGTTAGAATTTTTATATTTTTCTAAATAGAAAAGGCAAATGTTACATAAGCGCTCCCATAATTCAATTTTCTTTTCTGAAAGTTTTATATTTATGAGAAAACAGTCTAATGCTTGTTTTTCCCCAGGTACTTTGACTCTCTTGGTGTGGCCCTTGGAGTGCTGTCAGGAAGCTCAGCTGACGGCTTAGAAGGCCACAGCCTAAGTTCTGAACTCCTGAAGCATGTAACTTCCAGAGACCTCCAAGTATTCTGGAGTTCCTTGGATTCTGTTGAGTAGATGTAGAAGTGACAATATACCTATGTATTCATCCCTAGACCACTCACCACTTATTCCCCATCCATTGATCAATCTATCCACTTACCCACTATTTATCCATCCACCCATGCTCACATCATTTATCCATCCATCCACCCATCCACCCACCCACCATTTATTCCGCCCATCATCCAGCCCTTCTATTCTTCCACTCCCATCCACTTCAACAATAATTCACTTACTCATTGTTAAAAGAGGGTGTTGAGGCAAGGATGTTCTTGAATGAGTCTTTTAAAAAATGTATTGTATAGTAAATTAGATGAAACTGTCTTTAGGAGATAGAATGTTCCTGAAAGAGATGGACTTCAAGGGATTAGGGCAAAGATTCTCCAACCCAGCATGACTGCTCAGCACATGACTCACGAGTCGAACATTAAGCCAGAAGTTGGCTTAAAGCTAAAACTGGCAGAGACTCATGATGCGAAAGCTGCTTCCGCATCAAAGACAGTGACTGAGTGGCTTTCCCACACTCAGGGCGCAAGGCCCTCATGTGATCATGAAGATGGCATGAGACAGAGACATCAAAGCTTAAACAAAACAACAACAAAAAGTCATTTTCCCATTTCTGCTTGAGAAGCAGTAGAAATGTCAATGATGAAGTTGACAACTAAGCAAAGGGAACTTTTCAGTTTAATATCAACCTTTTAAAACTTCTCTCTCACACATGGGTATATATAATGAATTAAATAACAATAAAATCCTTGGCCAAAAGATTTAATAAACCAAAGGCACATAAATAGCTGACTCGATTTTAATACATGTGCCTAACATAAATAAAGTATGTAGTAAAGTAAGGTAGATTATTCATAAGCTAATCAATCCCAGTTTTCCATGTCAATAAAAGGTAGCACAAATGTCACTGCCTCATTCAATAAGCGTTTACTCATAGGAGGAGAATGTCTTCTGTGATTCATTGGGTGTCTTGTGCTGCTTCTCCAAGGCATCAGTGACCACGCTGGAGAATGGGAAGAAATGTCAGCTCCTGCTAGATCAAAGAAAATGCCCACAAGTACCCTGTTCATAACAGTTTTCTATTTAACTTCTTTTTGTAATATGCATTTATTTATTTATTTGTTTGTTTGTTTATTTATTTATTTTAGAGAGGGAGGCAATGAGAGGGGGGAGGGGATGGGCATACCAGGACCTCTGGCCACTGCAAACTTACTCCAGGCACAGGCATCACTTTGTGCATCTGGTTTTACATGAGGACTGGGGAACTGAACACAGGCCTTTATCCACTGAGCTATCTTCTCAACCTTCTCTCTTTAAATTCTGTTGACCTACAGAGATGAGATGCTAGTGGCTCAGGGTGAAGCTTACTCATCTTTAATGTGGACTCCCTAGTGGATTTTCCTGGTCAGTCACGAGCTCTTTTCTAAGTAAGGAGTCAGCCCTTGGCTCCTTCCCTCTCCTGATGCCATCATTTTCAAACCAAGGCTTCAGTGGAGTCAGCTCTTGCCTTTATTGAGCCAGAAGGGGAAAAGAATGAAGGAAGATGTACAGGAGCCCCTGACAGGTCTGGTGTAGTGTCACACACCATTGCCACCTACTTCCCGCAGGTCTGAACTCTTGTCAGCTTGAGCCCTTCCATGTGAGACCCATACCACAGTGTGTACACGAAGGACAGGTGACAGGTTTTGGTCAACATACAGGTTCTGCCGCAGGGCACAGCAATATCTGAAGGTTAACTATGTGCCAAGCCCTACTCCCCCTGGCATGTTTGCTAATCACCTTTCACAGAGCAAAGTCATGTGTCCAAGATCACAGCTACAGCGTACCAAACTGGGACAGACCCAGACATAGTGGGTACAGATCATGCCCCTCCTTAACTCCTGCATTGGGGCTGAACTCTGCTTACAGATAGCCTAGGGTTGGGGCATTACTCTCATCACAGATGTCAGTTCTCTCACTCAAGGGTAGGAAAATGCAGACATACCCCTGGAGTTGGCATAAGGAAGATACAGAAACACTGGTGTCTCGGTTGAGAAAGAGTTTCCTCAAAGTACAGGGGCACGTACATCGAGAAGTGGGTTGGGAGGAACTATTGGAGAGGAACGACAGGCTTTCTTTAACATGCTCAGGGAAGGCCATGGCAGTCTCCTTTGATAGGATCTTTGTCTATCACGAGACAAATTAGGAATTTCCTCTTTTTATCTCATGGTTTATGTCTGAGTATAAAGTCTCATTCCCTCGCCACTAAAGATTGAGAACAGATGGTCCCTTTCCAACTCATTGTACATGAGATTCATTTTTATTAAATATCTCTCCTTTCTGCTCAACCCCTTCTGCTCATGAGGAAGACAATTTTATTTCCCTGCCTCAATCCCTTCCAGTCTTAAGCTGTGAGCTTTTGAGGCTGGCTATAGAGTGAGTCCACCAGGGAGTTAGGCCTGAACCCAGTCATGTCCTCAGGAAGAGTACTTTGTGCACTAGAGATGATTCTGCTTTGCATTGGTTGACATTGGGCTAGACAATGTCCAAACTTGAATCTCCTTATCTGAATGAAAAATGCCTCGTGTAATGCAGGCATTGAGGAGGGTGTGGTCTGTGCCACAGTGCTTTCTTCTGCTCCAGTCCTGAACTCTGTGGCTGTGAGCTTAGACCTATGACTTCCTAAGTTTGTTACATTCTTAAGCTTCAGATGAATCCAAACTATTCTATTTTTACTTATTTATTCATTTAAAAATATTTATTTGAGTCAGAGAAGAAAAGAGAGAGGTGGGGGGTAGAGGGCACACCAGGGCCTCCTGATGAAAATGAACTCCATATACATGAGGCACTTCTATTTGCTTTTTTTTTTTGAGGTAGGGTATCACTCTAGCCTAGGCTAATCTGGAATTCACTATGTAGGCTCAGCCAACCAGAAACAGCTCAAGGAAAGAAAAAGTTTATTTTTCAGCTTACAGCTCTGAGTAGAATTCATCACAGCAGGGAAACCATGGCAGGAGCAGGAAGCCAGCTCACATCGTCCTATCAGCGGGAGGAAGTAGAGCATGATGCGTGTTGAGTCACAGCTAGATTTCCCCTTTTCTTCTTCCTTTTTTTTTTTTTTTTTTTTTTTTTTTTGAGGTAGGGTCTCACTCTAGCTCAGGCTGACCTAGATTTCACTATGTAGTCTCAGGGTGGCCTTGAACTCATGGTGATCCTCCTACCTCTGCCTCCTGAATGCTAACATTAAACGCATGCACCACCACGCCCAGCTCGATTTTCCCTTTTTTTACAGCCCAAGAAGCCAGTCTATGGGATGGTGCTGTTCACAGTTAGAGTGGGTCTTCCCACCTCCACTAATCTAAATATATATATAATCCCTCACAGACATGACAAGAGATTTGTTTCCATGATGATTCTAAATCCTATCCAACTGACAGCTGGAGATGAACCATCACACTTGGGTTGCTTGTAATCTGTTAATTGCAAATGATGCAACAATGAAAAGCTTGGCAAACATTTCATTTGGTATGGACAAGTGCCAAGTCAAGTCTAATTGCATGGATAGGGGGCCACAGCGTCCCTCCGTCTCCGCCTGGGTAGTGAGAGCCCCAGGTGTTCACATTTTTCCTGGAGTGGCCTGGTGGGTCTTGGATTTTGCCAGTATATGACAGTGAGGAATCTGAAAGCTATCTCCTGATACTTTGGATTGTATTTACTCTCATTTGGGGCTAAACAGTGCCAATGAACTAACTAATTAATTAATTTTGAGATAGTGTCTTGTTCTGTAAGCCAGGCTATTCAGTAAGTAGTTCAGGCAACCCTCCTGCCTCAGCCTCAGAGTGTGAGCGGCCAGACCCACCCTACTCTCTTGTTGGTCATGGAGAATGCAAGGCCCTTTAGACAGCTTTCTGAGAACATATCTCTGTTTCACCACACAGCTCGGAAGCAACTAGAGGCTCAACCTGTTTGCACATGGCAATTGTCCACGGCAGTTAACAAACCCACACAGGTGACAGTAGAGCCCCTGGACTCAGTTCGTGTCTCTCTGACTGCAGATCTTAGGACCTATGTCTCTCTACTGTTTGGCCTTTTCCAGCTGGGCACTCATGGCGTCGATCTTCTCTCCCTGGGCCATCGGAGAGACATTTGGGAGTCTTTTGTGTGGTAAGCATTGCTTCCTACCTGGAAGCACAGAGCTTCATATAGACCCTCCATTGTGAGGCTTGTCACTGTGAGTCCCATGAAGCAGCAATAGACACCGCTGGGCTGGTGGAGCAGCCCTCTGCCCATTCTTTCAGCACCTGCAGGTCCCCCTGGTCTATAGTCAGAGCTGGGCTGGCTCATATCCACTCTGTCATGCTTCTGCCCTCAGATAGCTCTGGTATTTGCTAGTGCCAGACTGCTTTGGAGTTTTAGGAACTAACATATTCCAAGTGCACACAATTATATCAATAACATGTATATGTTCATGTAATTATGTGAATATGTTCACAGAAATAAAACTGTGAAATTCTCCTGAATCCATTCAAAACTAGCTTCCCCAACTGAAAACCAGCAGCTCAGCAACTTACATTTTTTAAACATATTTTTAAAATATTTAATTTATATTTATTTGTTTATTTATTTGACAGAGAAAGAGGGGGGACAGAGAATGAATGGGGATACCAGGACCTCCAGCCACTGCAAATGAATTCCAGATGTGTGCGCCCCTTGTGCATCTGGCTAACGTGGGTCCTGGGGAATCGAACCTGGGTCTTTTGGCTTTGCAGGCAAATGCCTTAACTGCTAAGCCATCCCTCCAGCCCTTTAAAAAATATTTTTTTTTAGGGGCTGGAGGGATGGCTTAGCTGTTAAGGCGCTGGCTTGCGAAGACAGAGGACCTAAGTTACATTCCCCAGTACCAACACAAGCCAGATACACAAGGTGGCGCATGTGTCTGGAGTTCTTTTACAGCGGCTTGAGGCCTGGACATACCCATTCCCTTTCTCCCTGTCTGCCCCCTCAAATAAATAAATAAAATATTTAAAATCTGTATTTCTTTGCTTATTTCTTTGCATGCAGAGAGAAAGAGAGAGAGACAGAAGATCGACAGAGAGAGAGAGAAGGGGCACACTAGGCCTTCTAGCCACTTGCAAACAAATTCTAGATGCATGTGCCACTATCTGCACCTGGCTTTATGTGAGTACTGGGGAATTGAACCCAGGCCATCAGGCTTTGCAGGCAAATGCCTTAATGATTGAACAATCTCTCCAAACCCAGCTCAGGAATTTAGCAAAGTGATAAAACTTTCTCTCAAGCTTCCAACAGCCATGGTAGCTGGAGGCCTGAGGCTGTTTCTTGGTTGCCTCGATACTTCGTTTGACCCAAGTGACCATAGGTTGCAAAGGTAAGATATATTTTCACTTCTTGCCCTGAAGAAAAATATATCATTTATTTCCCTATTGAGTGTGGAAAGTAATTTACCCTCAGCTTGTGGGGTTCACGTAGGGTGTCAGGGTGGGAAGGAGCTATCCTTGGAGGTAGAGGTAACCACCTTGTGCAGCTTGGGCCTATGGCTGCCATTCATTGCCCAAGATGGCTGCAGAATTACCTTGAGAGGGAATAAGTGGGAAGAAAACTTGAAGACCCATGACCCAGTTTTCTCTCCTCCAGCTGGTTGACCGTGGGCAGCTGACAGTGAGAACCTCGTAACAGCATGGATTTGGCCTCATCCCCCCCCCCCTGCCCCCCGATCAAGAGTATTCTTTGGTGGCAAGGGCCAGTGGTGATCTGCTGAGGAGGTGACACCCCTCTGATGGGTGTCTGGGAGAAGAAAGCCAGAAGACTGAGGTTTCAAGTGTCACCTTGTAGTGTCGACGAAGATAGTGCCAAACCCAGATGCTTTTCCATTCTCTTTCCATGTG